>NC_080396.1:39148400-39457500 GCF_030265065.1 Corythoichthys intestinalis
AGGTCAGAGAAAATGTATTTACTGTTGGAACGTACGGTAGTTTTGTATATCATTGGTGGGAATAATTTATAATGACGTAGCAGTTACTGTAGCCTCTTTTCGGTTGATAGTGCCTCAGTCTGTAAAGTGGAATATAGCGACTCCTGGTGGTATAATCTTTCAGGTCGATATAGTTGAGTGCGAATGAAGCCACGCAGATTTATTTTAGACTCATAACTCTGGGATATGATTAAGAGCTGATTAAACAATATCGTATCATTGTATTAAGCTTAGGGAAATTACCAGTCTTTTCTGTGTTATCTTGACCCTTTTACAGACGTGTCAGGTGGTATCAGGAAAATCGGAAATGTATTGAATAGAAAGCATTGTTCACTCTGCAGGTCTGCTGGAGTTGAGCAGCTGATGTATATCAAAGAAGATCTGATCATCCCACATGTAAGTCACTTGTTAACATTAACTCATTCACTGCTGTTGATGGGCGCAACATGTCCAATCCATTTGACTTGAGAGGAGCTGGCATTGGTCAATAGGGATTGGACGTCTACACAGTCAATGACAGCAAATGAATTAAATACCTGATTTTTGAGTTATAATCAGTGCCTTTAATAACTGTGTTATCAGTAGTGAGTAATCTAATTAATTGCTTTTCTCATCTTGGCAACGCCGTTACCATTACTGAGGCGGGAAAGGCGTGCGTCACTATGCGTTACTTTGGTGGTTGAATGACGCGAGAAAAGTCTGAGAGAGACGGACTCACGGAGACGAGAGAGCAGAACAGTAGTGGGGAGGAGGCAAGGGAGTTGTGACGGCATTGCAAACGTGATGCTAGGTGACTCCAATAATACCTGACTGTAGCTGATAGCCTACAAACTACGCCTACATGATGCTACGGTAGATATCACATAATATAGAACTAGATGCAAATGACAGACACAGCGGCATTGGCAACATGTATAAAGAACTAGATGTGTTATTAAACAGCTGCCATCTTAAAGCAGTAGACCTCTCAGAAAGGCTCTGTTGTAGAGAAACTTCCTAGCAAACCTATGTGTTTTTATCTAAAATCTTTAAATGATGAAACAGTTTTAAAACATGTCGAAAGTAGACAGAAGGGAACTAATGCAATAACGGGAGCAATTTTAACAACTTTAACGGTTGATTCACAACATTAAATGACTTCCACACATAGCAAAGGTTACTATCTATTTATCGCAATACCCGCAATACCCCTGTGTCTAGTTAAGTTTATGGTAAAGAATTGGGCTTCCCAAAAATCCTTTAAACTTGATATTGTGTGAGTTTACTGAGTTACTAAAGCAATTACTTTTTGGGAGAAGTAATTTGTAACAGTAATTAATTACTTTTTTAAAGTAAGATTAGCAACACTGGTTCTAATGTCCTGTGTTTTGTTTGATTTCAGCACCACAGCTTTTACGACTTCATCGTGACCAAAGCCAGGGGCAAATCAGGTGGGTTAACAATCAGAATTTATCCACACTTCCTGTGAAACCTTCTTCCTGGTAGTGCAAGTAAACGAAATGAAAGAAATACAGTGGTACCCCGATATATGAACACCTCCACAAAAGATAATTTCGACATCCGATGTAAAATACGACTGGTTATTTGTCTCGACATATGACGACATGCTCAAAATACGACGATTTACAGCAGCGTTGCTATTCCATTGTTTTCCCGCAAGACTGCAGCGTGGCAATTTTTCTTGTGAGAGAAACCAACATGGGTCCCAAAAGGTTAGTGCAGGTGGTGGAAAAAGGTGACACTTACCTTTGAAATTAAGATGGAAATGATAGAAAAAACGGAGCGTCGTGTGCGCATCAGTAAACTGACTCGATTATAGGGCTGGAATATGTCTATGATCTCGACGGTCCTCCTCCAACCGCCGTTCTCCAGTCTTTATAAGTTAAGGTGACAATTATTATTATTGTAACTTTAGAAAGGACGTCGCTAGCTTCTTCAGGTTTTTCATCATTTATGTCAGAGATTGTTAAACAACATGGCTACAATCTGCCGTAGCCGACGTCAGCTGCAACAGAACATGAAAAGAGAAAGTAAAAAGTTCTCACTGTTCCACACCTCTCTCGTCAGTGTGTTCTGGAACAGCTTGCAAAATACAACCTGCACATTAGAACCCGATTCGTTACATTATTATTATTATTTCCGATTTTTAGTATAATTTATTTGTTTTGTTATGTGTAATTGCTACTTGTAATTGTACCGGCAGTATTTATGAATGATTTTGTGTAGGTTTTTGGGCTGTGGAACTAATTCATCGAACTATAATGTATTCTTATGTGAAAATCCCGCTCGACATACGGCCATTTTGACTTGCAAACCAGGTCCTGGAATAAAATAAATGTGTATTTCTTTGTGTTATGGTTTTCTCCAACTTATTTTTATTAATATTTCTATTGTTTTTACATATCTTTAGTATTTTAAATCTGCCTTAAACGTTCAATACTTTATCATTTTTAATATTTTTCAATCTTAAAATGTTTTTAAAATGATTATACGGCAACCTTAAGTGCCAGAAAGACGCCTTCAAATAAAATGTATTGTTATCATTATTAAAACTTTAAAGAACCGATTTACAGTAGTTACATCATGGCTGAGTACAAATTTAATGATTTGTGGCTAGAGAATGTTCATTTCACCACATGGTTGAAGCCAGTGGATGGAAACTCTTATGAAGCACACTGCAAGAAAATTTGTGCAAGAAAGGTCTAAAACCATTGGGTATCAAGGCATTGGAATCCCATTGCAAGTCTGAAAAGCACAAGGCCGTCATAAATTGCCATCAGCAAATGCCATTTGTGGTTCTCATGTTGGTTCAGGCTAGTGTTTTTGGTTAGGTTAAGCATTTTGTTATCGCAGTGTGAACGAGCACGGAAAAATTCATATTCTTTGCAAGTAATTACGGGCCTTCAATTTTCCTTCAAATCTTTTGTACGTTTTTTGCCGGTATCGATGTGAAATGGGTCTTAAATTTGATTCATTATGTTCTTTAAAAAAAGTCTTCAGAGGGTCTGCACAGACCCTGTGAAGGCTTATGTATTTGTAGCCAACTTAGTCATTTTGATAGTAGGCTAATATAGATACATACAGCTTATGTTGCCTTCATTTTAAGGCCTATATATGGCTTTTAATTTGTTGGCGGCTCCAGACATATTTGTATTTTGTTGTTTTGGTCCATTATGGCTCTTTCAACTTTTTGGGTTACCAACCCCTGGTAAACGGTATGTGCTCGATTGTCAGGAACAAAAACCAGGACCCACAGCGGCCCTGGAGGATCGGTTTTGTGCACCCCTTGCAGGCCTACTGTCTTATCTAATTTTCGTCTCATCGTAGTTATGGCCCACTCAAATGTACCGGGCTGGATCTGGCCCCCAGGCTCTGAGTTCGACACCTGTAAAATAACGTCTCTATCATATGTGGAGAATATCAGGATTTTTTTTTTTAATAACTATCACCATGTTTAACTCACTGTCACTCATGCAGCACTTAAAATCGCTCCAAATGAATGACTCTGTATAGTTGCGTTGCTCATGAAATGCCCATTTTCCTTGTATATACATTTACTACTGTAACGATTTTTTGCAAAAGTTGTGGAAGTAAATGGAAAAATCCAGTCATAGGCCTTTGTCTGGTTAAGGACTTCAAAAAGACTATTATGAAGGGAAAACTATTACCGGTACAAGGTTGTCAATATTCCTTGCAGAGTCCATGTAAAACTGAATGCTATTTTTTCAAACTTTGCTTTTTTGTTGTTTACTTGTTTTTAGTTGTTTCAGGTGTTCACTAAATGCAATCACTCATGTTACACTGAACATCTGTTTATATCCTCAAAAGGTCCGCTCTTCAGCTTTGACGTCCATGATGATATTCGTCTGGTCAATGATGCCACTGTAGAGAAAGATGAGGTAAAGGCTGATATGAACAGAATTTGTTTCAATTTTATCTCAATGTACAAGTTTATTTAAAAACTTTAAGTTAGTGACGTGTTATATTTATGATCAGCTGTAGTCAGGGGGAAAGATAAAAATGAATTAATATAATGTTCATGTTCACGGACACATAACTTGGATTCTGTACTGTAATAAATCAATCAGGTGGAACTGCTACTCGTCAATTTAAAGAAAAGCTAGAGGAAATTTAATGCTACAGATATTTTCAGATAAACATCCAAGCTGTTGTACTTTCTGTCCTTAAGTCTCACGCGGGGAAAGTAGTGCTGAGGAGCTGGTACGAGAAAAACAAGCACATCTTCCCCGCTAGTCGCTGGGAACCATACGACCCTGAGAAGAAATGGGACAAATACACGGTGAGTAGGTTGTTGATTGTCATTTCAAGTGTGCACCGACTGTACAGTATGTCTGACAAAGAGCTTTCTTGCCATGTGGCAATTTAAATGGCATAATTGCTAGGGTTGGGCATTGAGCATCGATGGGATCCGGGACTAACACTCTGGTTCTCCTGGAACCATTCGAATTTTTTTATTTCGATTCCAACTTTCGATTCCAACTTTTGATGCCTTTTCCGCCGACCGGAAAAAATAGCTGCCAAATACCACCAAGAAGAAGCCACATGAAGTGTGTGTTTGCGCATTGCAACTTGATTTCAATCGCAGTCACTGTGTGGCGGCGGTCAAATGTTTGGCTCAACTGCACAAAGAAAAATGACCAGTCAGCTCAGTGCAACATTTTCAACACAGCTATATCATGCAAAGGTGGCTGCACAACCAATATGATTAAACACCACCTGCTTAATGGAATACAAGTGCCGAGTACTGCGTAGCTGAGTGTCGCGTGTTTGATGCACTGCACCGGACCTCTAACTAGTCAGAACCAGGTAAGTAAAACAATAAATTGCGTCTGTCTTCTTCTGCCCCCGCGACCCGACCCTGGAATAAGCAGTAGATGATGGATAGATGGATGAAATAGTAAGAGAATAAGCCGTATTATTACGTTGGGCTAATGTAGCTATATAAGCAGCTACGTACTTTACGAAGCACGTTGCCGCCTCCGTTAAAATCAACGGTATTAAAAGATCATCAATTATAATCAATAGAAGAATTTATACTAGAGCTGTCCCGACTAGTCGACGTTGTCGATGACGTAAATGTGTCGACAGGCAAAACATACCGTCGACGTGTATTGACGGGTTAAAAAAAATTACACGCGGATAAAGTTACAATAAAGTAAAGTAGATTGGCGGGCGCTCGCGATGCAAGCGGTTGTTACTGGCATCCCCAAGGGGGCCGCTGTTACTTCAATGTGACCGGCATTGTCAGATTGAGCAAAGATCGGTGAGTTGGGAAAGTGTACGGGTAGCGCGGAGTATAGTGGCTGCATTCCCTACATTTTTGTTTTGGTCAATAAAAGTATTCATAAAGAGCCATCCGGTGCCTCTCGGTGTTTTTTTGCATGCTGCCGCCTTCCTGAGGAGGAAATCGGACGAACCGACGACAACGAGCCAAGTGAATCACCGGTTCACTCCTCACTACGGCGGGGAGTTGAAAACACCGCCAATTACCAAAAAGGGCAGAATTGGTGACACGTGAAAGTGGCATAAAGCCAAAAAAGCGGACCAAAATAGCCAGAGCCTGGAATTATTTCAAGGAAAATATGGAGGGTGCCACTGTGTGTACTCTTTGCTAAGCTGAGCTCGCATACCACGGTAGCACGTCGGCTATGAACGAACACTTGAAGCGCCGTCACGCAAGTATAATTTTCGAGGACAACAAGAAACAACAAGCTAGCAGATTGTAAGTTCATACAACTTTCTAACGATTTTTTAAAATGGAAATTACCTTTATGTGCGTCGTATCAACGTGCATTTTTATTTAATAAAATAATTCATATATATATATATAATTATAAATTTTTTAAAATTATGATTAAATTTATTAGGATCATGGAAGCTCCCACTTGGGGAAAATATAAATTAAAAAAAAAATATATATATATATATATATATATATATATATATATATATATATATATGGAAACAGCACTGGCCTGCTTACTTTAATCCATGACTGCACTAATGTTAGTTACTTTATATTATAAAGTATCATTGTGTATACACATATAGTAGTATACTATAAAATTAATACTATATATTTAATATTTGTTACTGTGAGTATGTGTGCCCTCATTCAAAATAATTGTGGTAATATTTCAGTGTGCCCTCTACTTTATCTATTTTCAGGTTAAAACAAACAAAAGTTGAACAGTTTTTCTCCTCCCCCAAAAATGCGGAATGCACACCAGAAAAAGCATCTGAACTCACACAAAGTATTCTGAAAATGGTTGTCCGGGACATTGCAATTCCTTTTAACGTTTAGAACAATATCAACAATGACATACTACAAAAAGAGTAAGAATTGTTTTGACTCCTGTTAAAGAGATGAAGTCTCAGTGTTTCCGATTACATTTTTTTTGCACTAGTTCACGCCAGCAGCATTTGACCTCATTGTTTGTGATTTATTATTGATACTTTTTATTTATTTATACGTTAATAAAGAATTTAGGTGTTCCAAAATGTTTTTTGTGAACTAATAAGCTTCAACAAAAATTTCATTATTAAAGTAATAAAAAAAAATAAAAAATTACTAGATTAGTCGATTAATCGTAAAAATAGTCGGCTGACTAATTAGTCGTTTGGGACAGCCCTAAAATGCTTTTTCATAGCTCCCAGCTAAGGTACATGGATGTAAAGTGCGTAGTGGCTCAAAGCTACCTACGCAATATTTGCGACTTTCTCGTAGCAATACTACGACTAATCTCTTTGTCCTTTTTTAAAATTTATTAATTTGGCCCTAAAACTCTGTCGCATCAGATTTCCTTTTATTGTCATTACACACAAAAAAACACTGCAGTGAGATTACGGTATCATTAGGTTTTCTCATGCTTCACTAGTGATACGGGACATTTATTTATCTACTCTGCTGTGAGCACCAGCTGTGATGCGTTCAAGCTTCATCTCCACCTAGTGAACGTGTGTTCTCCACTGCAGGAGACACTATCTGTCCAGAACACTCACGCTTACTGCCTGAGAAGGCAGATATGATTATTTTCCTTGACAAAAACTGTTTCTGATTTTATACTGTACCTGCTGCTAATCTGGACTGGGTTTTACAAATTGTTTTTTTGTTTGTTTGATAGTCTGCACCAGGTTTGCCCATTAGCGGGAGCTCAATTACATATAAAAATGCCTGCAGCATACGACACACTGCCTCATAGGCAAAAGAATATGTGTAAATGTTTTCTCCGTGAGCTTTTGAAAAATAAACATCTATGTGAAAGTGCACTCCTTTATCATATTCAAATTCAAAGACTGATATTTATTATATTTATTATTGAAAAATAGCCCTGTGAGAAATTCATAACAAAGTTAATTGAAAGTTCATATAATTTAAAAAAAAAAATTGAGAAGTTAAGAAATAATATATGCAATTTTGTTTACCCTGTCTATTAAAAGAATCTAAATCAAGAATCGTTTGGAACCGGAATCGAAACGTGGAATCGGAACTGTTCAAATTCAAATGATGCCCAACCCTAGTATCGGCTGACCCCACTCTTTGTGCCAGAAACCTCTCAAGTGTTCGATTATAAGCAAAATAACCCCACCTGGACCATGTCTGCATACACCCACTATGTACATACAAGTTCTGCAATAATTGAAAAAATATATGAGCAACTTTGTGCATAAGAGCTCACCTTACTACATCTTTTGTAACCTGACTTCTTTGACAACAGTTGTCATTATTTGCCAATTTTTAGTTGATTTTCAGATTGTACTACTTCAGGAGTATTTATTTGACTTACCCATTTAGTGACAAAAAGTTGAGCATTTCACTACACAGTAAATAAGGAAAGCAGCAATCCCATTATATTATTTTCTTATGTTCAAAAGAAATATATCACCATCTTTCTTGTGCCACAATTTAGTTATTGAGTGTTGACGTAATTCTTTTGTCGTCATGGTGGTCATAGGCTAAAAATGTGGCCCTGTGAGTTTCATTTGTGTTTGGCACTGACCTTGAGCCACAGATGCAAAACCGGTCTAGTTACATTTTTGACCGCTGCAAATTAGCTGTTTGGTTCACTTTGGATAACAATGCTTTTCCTTTTTTTTCCCCCAGATCCGGTAAAGCTGCAGTGAACTCCTGTAATATAGCATATCTCCCCTGCACCTTTCTACAACTAAATTCTCTGACCTTATTGTGACGCTTATTCCCCTGAATGTACATGTAAATATTACTGAATAAATGGAACGTGTGACAACACGTGTGTTACCTCCCTTAATTGACTGTATTTCTGTAGAATGTAGATCATGTTACTATGTTCTAACACGCCCCTATGATCACACCAGACACACTTGTACGCCTCTTGCTTAAGATACCACGCCCACCCGTTTTTCTCTTTTGTGTCCATTCGCTCTCAAAACATTTATCCTCCTTGATTCTGTTCACAACCTCCGTTTTTGAGCTTAACATCCCGTTGTTAGTTTTAACATGTTTAGGACAGTAATTATACTCTGGCAAGTGCTGATACTTGGTCACCTTGTCCATTCTCTGGATAATTTGGCAACAGCCATCACTCCTAGAGACTGCAGTCTAGCATGTATTCGCCAGGTAAGACCTCCTGCTGTGTGCATTATGTCCTCTGATGAATTACTGATTTATGTTCTATGCCTCCTCCTTGCCTAAAGAAGCATTACTATGATGGAAATGCTTAGATATAAGAAAATGGAACATGGAATGACGCAGTTGTTGGACTTTCTTTGCAGTCAGCAACATGTTTTGTTACAGTTTTAATGCATTAGTGAAGATGCTGCATCAGAGTATGATAAAAATGATTTGTTTAAATTTATCCTTATTTTTAAATAGCCTACCAGAATTAGAAATTTTAAATGAAAAAGCTTTCATATTACAACAATACTTGACAATATACCTTATTTTTGTTTAGAGTGATAAATATCATTTTTAAATCAATATTTGTAGTACTGGAAAACTACTTAACCACTTTTTTTCTTCTTTTTTTTAAGACAATTAGAAGTAGTTCTTACCTCTTTTATCTCCATAATGATTTATGGTGATACCCTTATTTAACTAAATAAGTCCAAACATAACAACAATCGCAAACAAATATGCATATTAATAAGTGAAAATATTATTGATTGTTTTTGGACTCAAAATTGTCAATAAATGTTGATAGTAAACTAGTTGTACTTACACACATGAAACCCCCCCCCCACCCCCGCTTTCTGTTCCTTTTTCTAGTTTTCCTTTTAATATTATTTGATCACGATGGTAAATTATTGTGCAGCATCTATGTGAAACTAAATTACCACTCATTAACCACCTAGCATTACACCATTTCCTTTACCATGCCACCAAACCTGTTGGGCAAAGGGTGAGCTCATTTTCTCATCTGCATGAAAATAAAAGATGAGATCATAAATTGAATGGCAGTGATTTGATGTTGACGTAATTGTTGTTGCTCTACGTTCCCATGTTGCTTGTAGCCCATGAGCATTAATAAATGCTTATGACAGATGTCATTTAGTATCATTTGGCTCTCTTATGAATGGATCTAAAAGACCCAAGCTGGGCATAAAAGGAGTTAGTGACAAAATTTGACACTTAATGACATCTTTTATAAGCATTAATTAATGCCCGTGACAGTGTCATGTCATAAAATGAGGGGGAAAAGTAGTGGCTTCTAGCCCGAAAATTACGGTACCTTGTAACCTAATTTATTCAGCTTTGAGTCAAAATATTACAATGTTATATATATTTTTTAATCACTTTTCACATACAAATAAATGATTAAAGGTTGACTGTTATCGTGCCAGCCGGCTTGACCAATGAGGTCTCCCTTATTGTTTTTTTTTTTGTTTTTTGTTCAGGGAGTTGGCAACCCTAACAATAAATTAAATTAACTTTAAAGTTAGATGTTACCAATCATGCTGATTGGAAAATTTGACAATTATAATTGTAATTATACTTGGATCCCATTAGAACAGGGGTGTCCAAACTTTTTGCAAAGGGGGCCAGATTTGGTGTGGTAAAAATGTGGGGGGCCGACCTTGGCTGACGTCCTTTACGTAGAACAATATATTTAAGCAAAATTTAGCAAGCCATTCTGTGTGCTTTATTTTGCTTTATTATTATTTTTTTTATTAATAATTTCAACAATCTCGCAACTAACCTTTGTGGCATTCTCTTTCGACTCTCGGGGTTCTTGCAAAATACTGCTTCTGTGAAATTGAACTAGCTTTAAGTTGCTTCAATTTCTTGCTGCGTATCTTCACTGTAATGTGGTCGTACATGTCAACGTGTCTCGTTTGGTAATATCGCCTCACATTTTGAACTCTTTAAAAACAGCGAGTGTCTCTTTGCAAATGAGGCAGACACAGATGTTGCGTATTTTAGTGAAGAAATAATCCAATTTTCACCTATCGTTGAAGCGTCGGCCGTAGCAGTCAACTTTTTTTGTTGATTGTCGCTATTTTAGAAAATTAGAAGTAAAGGGTCACACGGGGTAATGTTGCTTAGAGTGCTGCTGCCTTTTAGTGTGTAAATGAGGAGCAGCATTTAGTGTGTGAGCTACTTCATATGCTGGTAGCTGTACTGCTGACCAATTTATTAAGTGTGTGCGGGCCAGACATTATTGATTTTATGACAGAGGCCGGGAGCCGGATGAAATTTGATCACGGGCTGCATTTGGCCCCCGGGCCAGACTTTGGACATATCTGCATTAGAACAATCAAGTGTACTATGGGACTTTGATGTTACAGCAAGGTAGGCAAAGTTGATGTGGACCAAAGTGCGACCAGGAAACATGGAGTGAAGGATTTTTATTGAACAATGGCATGGTGTTGAGTAGGGATGGGAATTGATAGGATTTTTACGATTCGGATTCCATTATCGATATTGCTTAACGATTCGATTCTTTATCGATTCTCTTATCGATTCTAATTTGGGGAAAAAGAACAAACGTTTTGATTGGCATCGAGTTTGTTTAATCAGAAGTCACAACCTTACAAACTCACAACTAGATCAAAAGAGGCCCAAAGCCTCAATGTTAACTGTGGCAATAAGTGGCAAATACACAAGAATGTGTAACATTTTACTGAAACATTTATCTAATAGAAATAAAAAATATTGGTGTATATTGGCAGATAGGTTGTTGTTCTGCCTTTGGCAATATGTGTTAAAGCAGGGGCCCCCAAACTTTTTTCTGTGAGGGCCACAGGGCTTACACCCGAAGAAGAAATGCATCCAAGCGAGTGAGCGAGTTAGTGAGAGAGGGAAACACTTCTACGAGCCTACGTTCTTTGTTAATGTTAATATCTACAGAGGCAACGCCTGTATGTATCATCTTTTGTGTTGTTGTTGTTGTGTTTCCACTCGCGATCGGACACTTAAATCCAGTTGTGTAGTGCAGGGGTTTTCAACCCAGTCCTCAAGGCACACTGTGGGTCCTGGTTTTTGTTCCAGCCGATCCAGCAGAGACAGTTGAACCAATGAGGCTTCTGCTAAAACAAGCCACACCTGACTGCAATCAACTGATTGCACTTGTAAAACACCAGATTGGGGAAAAAGTGTTGTCATCTTGTTTGGTAAGAATGAAATCCTGCACCCACAGTGTGCCTTAGTGGAATAGGTTGGGAACCCCTGGTGTAGTGGTTTGAACGATGTGCTAATGCTAGCGAACGAATGCTAACCATTTGTTATTACTGTTATTAGCAGCTAATCATCGCTGATTTACGTTGATGCAAACCTGTTTGTTGTTGGGGACGAAATTGATTTTTTTCATATCTATTCTTAGTTTCACTCTTCAAGTGATGGTTGAATAAAGTCAGCAAATTATACCAACGTCTTCTGCATCGTCATTTGGGAGTTTAGCTAGCTGTATAGCCAGGACTGAGCCTTAGCCTCTCTGTGAGGACAGCGCAGTCGTATTCCCTCCCGATGCAGTTATCTCCACCTTGCAATGACTGCAAGTCGCTTTGTTGTAATTTTTCCTCGTGAAGTGAAGACACACTTTCGAGCGTTTGAACCTACGTGCTGTCATTGTTATGTTTATGGCTGCAATGCTCGTGCTTACCCGTCGTAACCTTTCATTTTCACACTCTTTCCAAACTTTGGAGCGAGTGGTTCTTGGCGCCATGCTAGATTGATGCGTCTGGACAACAAGACACATCACGACGCAATACGCGTCTTTAGGAATCGTTAAAGGGATCGTTAAGGCTTTTTCATTGTGATGTCGAGGCCTCGAAACACTCGGAACCGGTTCCGAATTGGAATCAGATTTCGATTCCCATCCCTAGTGTTGAGTGGCTGACGGGTTGATTGGTCAATGGCTGTGGCTGTAACTGCGGCTGTGACGGCGAGGGCTTTGATGGGTGGGTGTTTTAATGGCAGAAACAGAGTTAGTCAAGAGTTCGACAACTAGAGTAAAAAAATTACTGGCGTAGTTGGCCAATGTACCAATGGTGACTGGCAGAATCATGCTGCCCAGACCGCTCCTTAAACGCAGTAGTGATGATTGTTGATGCAATGCAGGTG
This sequence comes from Corythoichthys intestinalis, assembly GCF_030265065.1. Lineage (NCBI taxonomy): Eukaryota > Metazoa > Chordata > Actinopteri > Syngnathiformes > Syngnathidae > Corythoichthys > Corythoichthys intestinalis. Next base: position 39,160,999 of record NC_080396.1, read on the forward strand.
CACTCCCGGGTCTGCCACAACCAGCCTGACAAGTTAGAACTGATGCCACATGTCAAAAAAGGAAGTGTCACATCAATAAATGTCAGAGAAGAGGGGAGTGTGGGCAAGGATCACCACATTAGGATTAATTGGAATACAGTAAACAGATTGATGGGTGCAGTTCTTGAATCTTTAAAGATGTTCCAGCTGCTGTGACATGAATACTTGAAAGCCAAGATGTCTGAGATAAATACACAAGAATTACCTGATTGAACAGCCAATTTTCTTATTTGTCTGTGTGAGAGGCATTAACAAAGTTAATGGGGTAATTGAATGTTCCATGGCGTCAGTTTAAATGGCAGCCAATGGAACTACATTCCTCGTATTCATTATGTGACAGCTGACAAAAATTATGAAAAAGTGACAATTTTTATGGAAAGGCTAAACAATGACTGCATCAATGATTCATGCTTATTGTAATTTGTCCAATTGGCCCCTACAAATTGGAATTTAGATGGGTTGTTATTCCAACACCGTTCTCCTTATTTGTATGTACTCAAAGCTGAAAATCTGCAGGGTAGCACATTATTTCTTTTCTAACCAATTTTGGCAGTGCTTAAGAATTCTGTCAATGTCAAACGATTTATGGACCAGATTGCATTTCTCTTAGACGGTAATATTTTCAGAAAACCTCCCTCCCTATAACTTTCAAAGTGAGTGTCGGCAGTCTAGCTGCTAGCCTGGCCTTTAACCTCAGCCGTCAAGCCGCTCGACCTGCGACAAGGTGGCCGTTCTATTACCAGTCTATTACATACAGAATATAGTGGTACGATTTTTTTGTCCATCAAGGACAAACATGATGAAAACGACAACCTCAGTGTCCCATTGTTTGTTCACAAGGAAATTGCATAATAGTCAATCCATTTATGTTTGACTGCATTTGTGCCACATCCAGGGGGGACCAGGTTGCGACTACTGCAGAATAAGCAGTGACGAAATCAGTACCGCTCTCGGCCTCAAGTCTCGCAAACTAATTGGAAGTAAGTGAAATTCTTTTAGTGTACATTTCCTCAGCCATGAATCATTTGCTGCTCATCTCCATGTGTCCTTTTGATTCTACATTTACGTATTTGGTGGTTAACCTAAAGGTCTGAAGTGTGCTCCAACTGTTAGCTCCTTTAAATCAGGGCTAAAAATGCTACTGTATACCACAGCATATTGATAACTGCCTACATATTTCAAATTTCAAGGTATATGCTTTTTATTCTGTTTTTGGTGTTATTTCTATTTCCAATTATGTTTTTTTAACTCTCGATGATTTAATATGATTTTTATGTGTAATTTTTTTTCCTGTTTCAATTTGTTTTTGTTAGTCATATTAATTTTCTAGTTTTATTTATATTTACTGTTTCAATGTTCTTTGTTTTTAACCTTCTTGATGATTTAATGTGAGGTTTACGTATCATTTAATCTATGTGGATCTTCATTTGATGTAAAGCACTTTGAATTGCCTTGTGTAATGAATTGCGCTATACAAATAAATTTGGCTTGCCTTGCCTTGCCTTGCCTTGCCTAAACCACCAATACAAGACAATACCAAATGCTCTCCTGCAATTCTAATGCATTTCTGGGATGCACTGTAAATATACTACATTAATGTTATCACCCAATGCAAATTTAAATTTAAAATCCCAGTGATGTCTTCAAAATTAAACAACTCTTAAGAAATGTTTGATTTTGGGGCCATAAGCGTAATAATGTGTTTTGTATTACACTGTACTTCCATTCAGAGAAGTTTATTATTAAAATTATTTGAGAATTCATTACGTTACTGCTACGCAACATATTGCTAATGTATAAACTTACATTTTTCCTATGTTTCTCTTCATTTTTCTCCCTATACAGTATTTCTCTACCACTTCACTTATACAATTGAGTGCCAGTTGTTTGTCTACAACAGGTCTCAATAATTTTTGGAGCTTTTGGTTCTGCATCTTATTAAAAAAAAAAAAAAAAAAAAAACTGCACAGAGAATCAATTGTATTGATGAATTTAATTACGCTAGTACATACTGTACAGTATAAATATATGCATACATGTGTAGTATTGTACACATGTAGCCATTTTTAGGAAAAAAATGTTTATGTAGTTATACCGTCAATGACTTTATTCATGTTTTGTAATTTTACCCTCTCTCCTTAGGTTGCATCCCATGGCCATGTTTAAAACTGTTAGGTGAAGAGGACCCTAGCATTTGTCAACACTACGTTCAAGCACCTACTGATGTGATTGTTGAATTTCTTCCTAATCCGGACCCTAATACTGACAGTGTGGTTGTCTCCTGGAAGCCAAGTCTATATGGTGTGTTGACCTACATGCCAACATGCAGATGCAACCTATTTTGTCCTATACAGCAAATTACAACCACTTTCTGATATCATTTTTTAAAAATGTAATTAAGTAATTATGATTTCATAAGTAACTCACTCGTATGTCAGAAAGGCCTAAACACCCCCTGCAGTTATTTATGCCTAAAATTGACAAGATTTATTTCAAGTCAGCTAATGAAAATACTTTGTGAGACTGTGATTTGGAATGCTAGCATGCCACCTAATCAGAGGTGGGTAGAGTAGCAAAAAACGTTACTCAAGTGAGTATCGTTACTATCTACTACTATCGTTATCCAAAAGATTTACTGAAGTAGAAGTAAAAAAAAATATTTGGTGGAAATAATACTCAAGTAACATCGTGAGTAACTGTGTGCAACGTCAGATTTTTTTTTTTTAAACAATGGTATTTTTTTCTCAGCACAACGTCATCTATATGAACTGTTATTATACTGTACTACTATAACCTTTTTATTACAGGACCATAAAAGCAAACAAAAAAAAATAAAAAATACACAAAAATAATCTGAGACTGACTAGAAAATTGACATAAATGAATCATCATCCGCTCAAAGAGTGGATAAAACATATTTTCTACCATGAAATTAAAACGATCATATCTCCAGTTTTCTGTTGTCTATCAGTGCCAAATAAAAACTGGAAGAGCAGTTGAAATCAAGTGCTTTCGAGTAAGCTTGTTCACAGCGCTGTATGTCAAATAGATTCTTTCTTACATCGCCTTGATTGAATAAGCCGACGTGATCATAGAGCTTTCGACTGCAATCTTGTGTATTGTCATGTGACTGTATTGTTACATTTGATTGGTATAATGGAGTCAGGTGATTATCGTTGCGGTGTCTCATCGGTGAAATTGGTAGAGGCACTGTGTCATGTCAGGCCAAAATGAAGTAAAATCTAATATGGAGAATAAAGAGGAAAACTTTAACAGCTCTAGTGAAGCCCAAAGTATTGGAGTAAGCATAGAGTTTCTTCCTCACTAACCGATTCAAGTAAAAGTAAACAGTATGGCGTGGTAAAACTACTCTGAGAATATTTTTCTCAAAAAGTTGAACTCAAGTAAATGTAACGGAGCAAATATAATATGTTGCTACTTCCCTCTGCAATGAAAATTATTATTGTTTTTAAAAGTGGATGCGCCTAGAGCTGTTTTTTGAATGTATGATATTTTCTGTCAAAAGCTCACTGAGACCATAAATCACTTGCCTCATTCATGTAAGAGGAGCATGTGTGGGCAAAGTCTGGCCTGGGGCTATGTATGAACCGTCGAACATACTACATACAACACAACAGCAAGAGTTTCAGGATGTCAAACTGAGTCTAATGTGGAAAAAAACAGAAAGCTAAAAATATTACATACAGGTATATGCCCACAGAGGAGAATAGTGCCAAAATTGAAGAAATAGTGAATTCATTCACTGCCCGAAGTTAGCTGGGATAGGCTCCAGCACCTCCGCGACCCTCGTGAGGAATTAGCGGCATGGAAAATGAATGAATGAATGAATTCATTCATTCATTTTCCTCACCGTTTTCTTCACAAAGGTCGTGGGGCCCGTGATAGTTAGTTTATCACATCTATGGGCAGTAGGTGAAATGACTCAGCAGTGGTATAATTAAATGGATATCTAAATGCATAAATGAATACATACGTATTTAAATATAGAAATAGTTAAATACAGTGGGGAAAATAAGTCTTTAGTCAACTACCAATTGTGCAAGTTCTCCTACTTGAAAAGATTAGAGAGGCGTATAATTGTCAACATGGGTAAACCTCAACCATGAGAGACAGAATGTGGAGAAAAAAAAAACAGAAAATCACATTGTTTGATTTTTAAAAAAATTATTTCCAAATTAGAGTGGAAAATAAGTACTTAGTCACCTACAAATAAGCAAGATTTCTGGCTGTCAAAGAGGTCTAACTTCTTCTAACAAGGTCTAACGAGGCTCCACTCGTTACCTGTATTAATGGCACCTGTTTTAACTCATTATCAGTATAAAAGACACCTGTCCACAATCTCAGTCAGTCACACTCCAAACTCAACTTTGGCCAAGACCAAAGAGCTGTCGAAGAACACCAGAGACAAAATTGTAGACCTGCACCAGGCTGGGGAGACTGAATCTGCAATAGGTAAAACACTTGGTGTAAAGAAATCAACTGTGGGAGCAATTATTAGAAAATGGAAGACATACAAGACCACTGATAATCTCCCTCGATCTGGGGCTCCATGCAAGATCTCACCCCATGGCGTCAAAATGATAACAAGAACGGTGAGCAAAAATCCCAGAACCACACGGAGGGACCTAGTGAATGACCTACAGAGAGCTGGGACCACAGTAACAAAGGCTACTGTCGGTAACACAATGCGCCGCCAGAGACACAAATCCTGCACTGCCAAACGTGTCCCCCTGCTCAAGCCAGTACACGTCCAGGCCCGTCTGCGGTTCGCTAGAGAGCATTTGGATGATCCAGAAGAGGACTGGGAGAATGTGTTATGGTCAGATGAAACCAAAGTAGAACTTTTTGGTAGAAACACAAGTTCTCGTGTTTGGAGGAGAAAGAATACTGAATTGCATCCGAAGAACATCATACCCACTGTGAAGCATGGGGGTGGAAACATCATGCTTTGGGGCTGTTTTTCTGCAAAGGGACCAGGATGACTAATCTGTGTAAAGGAAAGAATGAATGGGGCCATGTATCGAAAGATTTTGAGTGAAAATCTCCTTCCATCAGCAAGGGCATTGAAGATGAGACGTGGCTGGGTCTTTCAGCATGACAATGATCCCAAACACACAACCAGGGCAACAAAGGAGTGGCTTCGTAAGAAGCATTTCAGGGTCCTGGAGTGGCCTAGCCAGTCTCCAGATCTCAACCCCATAGAAAATCTATGGAGGGAGTTGAAAGTCCGTGTTGCCCAACGACAGCCCCAAAACATCACTGCTCTAGAGGAGATCTGCATGGAGGAATGGGTCAAAATACCAGCAACAGTGTGTGAAAAGCTTGGGAAGAGTTACAGAAAATGTTTGGCCTCCGTTATTGCCAACAAAGGGTAGATAACAAAGTATTGAGATGAACTTTTGGTATTGACCAAATACTTATTTTCCACCATGATTTGCAAATAAATTCTTTAAAAATCAAACAATGTGATTTTCTGTTTTTTTTTTCCACATTCTGTCTCATGGTTGAGGTTTACCCATGTTGACAATTACAGGCCTCTCTAATATTTTCAAGTGGGAGAACTTGCACAATTGGTTGACTAAATACTTATTTGCCCCACTGTAGGTAAAAATGAAACAAATGAACCTTCATTTTTAAATGATAATGAAGTTAAATTATTCAAGCTAAATTATTTTACATAATTGACCTTGAGCTTTAATAATATTTATTTCATATTAACATTATTTAATCTCTGGAAAATTTACATAGTAGTAGTCTTGTCTGCCTTAAAACTGGCCATTAAATTTGGCCTTATCCCACTGAGCAGCTAACATCTCGTGTGATAATTTTTCCAAATGTTTTTATTTGAATTATTTTCCCTTTTGCTGCAGGCATTGCCTTCCTGCGTGGCTTTCAGGTGATTCTGCAGCCTTTGGGAGGTTCCGGTGTTGCATGTCAGCTCTTTCTCTTTCATCAAAACCTCACGCTCTCTGCTTCACATGCTCAAAGGGTATTTATCACAGATGTCAACATGTTACATATCAACACAGTTCTGTTTTATGGAATTTTTGGGTCTGGTAAAATCATACTCCAACACTCCCAGGTTAATTATAGTCCCATTAGTAGTAAAGTACAGTATGTTCTTGCTGTGCTGTTTGAAATGTTTGTTTGCTGTCTGTTTTGTATGGAATCCCAAAAGGGTCCAAATTAAATAAATAAAAACATTTTGAAATAAATACCATTTTGATAAATAACACACAAATTGTGTAATATGGACCTTAAATTGTAAAGTAAGATAATATAATTATGAAAGACATTTTACAAGATTATAAGCGTTTTTGAAAAAGTATTTTTTTTCTTTTATTTCATAATGCCTTTTTCCACAATAGCCTTTTTTTATATTGTCATTTTTCAGCATGAGATTTTACAAGATAAAAAGCATTTTTCACAAGGTATTTTTTCATAATGTCTTTTTCCACAATGGCCTTTTTATTTCATAATGTTGTTTTTGAACCAGTCAGATAGCAATGAAAGGCCTTTACCTCAGCCTGACCGAGGATTTCAGCAGCATTGTGTTTTTAATTAGATGCTTTCTGGAAGTTTTCCGAACAGTTCATCGACGCTAGCACATGTTAATGACCAGAGGCTACCAAATGCTGTATTGATGAATTATAATGTTTATTTGAAACAAAACTTGGATAGAAAAATGTTTTTTGATTTGTATTTTTTAAATCCTGCTTAAAATATATATATTTCTGCATGAGACATCTCTTCTTGGCACATTAAAAAAAAGAACATGCAAACTCTTTATCATTTTTGTTCAAATTAACTCATGGCAGCATTTGCTTCTTGCAGGTGTACAAATCAGACCCTTTCCCAGGCCTCCCCCTTGGATCCCAATTTTCCCTGACAGTTATGGCTCTGCCAGTGCCTGAGAAATGGGAGCATTTCTATCGTGGCAAGATCTTCTCCACACGCAGTAAGATGTACCTATGTACACCTGCACTAAAAAATGCTTGTGCTTATCATCCGCAGCACTGTGCAAATGTTTTCCTGTTGGTCAAGCAATAACACATTAGTTATTTGCTACACTCATGCAAGGAGCTGGCCCAATCCTAAAGTAGAGCAACTAAACTCTGTTATAATGATACTTTGGGGCATTTTCTGTTTAGGTGGAAATTGCAGCTTAGTCAAGGTTCCAATTTCCTGTCAACGTTAGCACAAAAAAAGTCTACTTGAACAGATTTACTTTATTTCGGGTGAATCTGAGGCACTCCTGTATCCTGTGTCCTCCAGGTCAAAATGACCCACCTTCACTAAACTGACAATATAAGCATCTTAATTGACTTTTAAACACCAAACTTTATATCAAGGTTCTTCAAACCTTGAAGGACCAACTTGCCAGTCACAATATGTGTGAAACCTGAGTTTTCCCATTTTTACTTGGTTTTCTATAACTTAATAAAAATGTGCAAAAAGGAGTTTTGAATGCAATATTATTCATTCCAATGACTAAAGTTTGTCTTTTTTTCCTTCCAGTGAACAATTTAAGACAATGTACAGTACAAAAATATGAAAAATAACAACCCATTCAACTAATTCGCACATGTAGTGCGATATGCAAGTGCACAGCCTTTGCAGATATATTTCCTCCAGCACACAGTATGTGTTTTAAAGTCCGTATTTTTCTCAACTTTTATTTCATTGAAATTTCACACATTAACGAGAGCTGGACTGATATGTGTTGACATTTCATACCGCATAGGACCATGAAAATGCTTATGGAATGTGACCTAACTTAATTAAATATGATAAGTGAACCAAACTCAATTTTTATTGACCTGTTGTGAACACTAATATTTAATGAGTAAGTAGTAATTTTGGCCTGAAAAACATGCCTAACTTGATGTATCTCAGTTAAGTCAAATTAGAAAAAAATTATTTTTTTGTACTCAGTGTTCTTTGGGCATTCTTTCAGACACACGCAGATCTTCCTCGTCTATTTCACGCTTTTCTGACACCACAACATTCCCATACTCATCCACAGTGAGCCTGACCGTGCCGTCAAGCAGAGCTCTCTTCAACACCTTCACTTACTTTACTTACTTCACATCGATTTGGTAGATATTTCACTCTTTTATAAACTGTTGCGCTGCCTGTAACAAGACAACACAATAGTTTATAAAAGAGTAAAATACTGTATCGGCTGTTATATATCCGTTCCACAACAATGGATGACTGAGAGTAGTGATTGCAGTTGTTATGTCATGTCTGTTTGTAATGTGTGTTGTTTCTTAGGGTTGTGCAGTGTATGAAGCACAAGAACACCAAGTGTTAAAAACATTTTTTTTTAGGAAAGTCAACTTATATTTTATAGTGTAGTAGAGAAAATAACATCTGGATTTAAAGATAGTCACTGGGCTCTGCCCCCCACTCTCCACTTAACAAAATTACTGTATTGAAAAAAAGCCTTGAAAACTAAGCGAGTGATTTCCAAAAACTTCTGCAGTACTGTATTTACGTTACATGTTAACTTGCAGTTATTAATGCTTTTCTTTTTGCAGCATGTACAGAGAAAAATGGCTTTCAACTATGCAAAAGAGGTAAAACAGAGTCCCATCTTCAGTTTGCCTCATTTCCCAAAGACATAACACACTTATACTGTACATTGAAAATTAATCCTACACTTTGTTTTGAAATTAGAGCAAATGTAACAAAACGGTGAATAATTCTTCATACTAATTTGAAAATGTTGACTGTGGTTGCAGACTGGTATCCGCAACATGTTGATGTTCAGCAGCGAGGAACTGTGATGACCATCACCTTCAACCTGGCACCTCTTAACTTTGGCATTAAAAGCTATTTTTCTGTTTGTGTAGCAAATGGCAAGACCACATACACAGAAATTGAACCTGTAAGTGATTTTGCTCGATATTTGGTTGTTAAAAATGTGTTCACTTTTAGTAGTTCGATTTACAAATACATGCAACATTACAGATTCATTAAGCGAATGATAAAACCTTTTTTAGATTGCAAATTCCTGTTTTATTTCTCTATCAAAAATAATTTGATTCATTCTTATATAATATTCAGACTTCTTAATATGATTTATTTGATCCTTTATACTGTTTATGTCTGACAACTGGTTCCAGACTCAGATTAAGTATTTTTTGCTTTTCAATTTATTTAGTAATTGCATTTGACTCCAATATTTATTTCTTTAGAATTACTCTAAAAACAAAACACATCACAGCTTTGAGCTCAGGGACCTCAAAGAAGGAGCCAATTACACATGCGAGGTAAAACTACAGTGGAACGTATGTATATCCACAATGTCTATTGTCATATTCTAATAAAAAAAAAAAATCAATGTTACAGATAGCTGCAAACCAAATGGATGCTGTAAGGAAATTATTCAACTTTCAAGTCGAGCATCGAGGTATGTAAATTCTCTTTCAATTGGGCATAGGCCACAACCTCAAGTAATCTTGGCAACACATGCAACAAATAAGTGAGTATTAAAACTTCAATGCGGATGTATCTAAATATAACTGTCCCGCTTTCAGAGGCTGTTTCCATAGCTCCCTCCTGGACTCTATTTATTCCTGTGAGTTTTGCTGCAGTGGTCATTGTTGTCGTGCTGTGGGCTGTTCGAAGGCCGACACCGCGCGTACAAATGAAGGAGCCTTACCTCCAAGCAGGTGCAAAAGAAGTTGAAGTATACTTTTCTGATTATGATATACAGTGTTGAGCAGTGTGTAAACATGGTGGTTACCCTCCTCCTCAGATTTAACCGAGAGCCTGGAAGAAGTGAAGGCCCAGGAGGAAGTGATGATACAATCTGAAAACCGGAAGAACCCTCCACGTCTCTTAATTTGCTATAGCAGCAATGATGGCCCTGCGCACGTCAATGCGGTTATGAAGCTCGGCGCCTTTGTTCAGCAACACATGGCCACTCAGGTTCTTGACTTTTTTATGAAAAACATGAGACAGAAATGTATAATTTTTCAAATTTTGATGGATAAATGTAATGTGTATTAGGGTTCATTTTGTAACAATGTCGGAGCCACAACCAGTTAGGTAGGCCTACATACCAAAATTATGAGCAAACTCTTTAGATCTTCCCGCAGCATACACAAACAGTACAATTATACCTCGTTTTATAAATTAAAAACTGTTTAGAAAGTATTGCTAGTACTGATTATTTATGTATTTTTCAGGTTGTTCAATATTGTGTGTTAATTCCTGGTTTCTTAAATACTCAACCCCACTTGGAACCCTTCTTGACATTTTTATTTTTGGTGCTGATAGGTTTAAATGAATTTGAAAGGACATTGAATATACAGTAGATCAATGAAATTACATGAGGGTTTTCAATAAAGATACACGATAATATCGGTCACCGATAATTATCGGCCGATAATGGCAATTATGACGTCACACAGATAATCCAAATAATAAAAAAATTCAACCGATAATGCAATCCGATAATTATATACTTGATTTTGCCTCCAAATGTGCTCAACCGAAGAATTAAGCACGCCGCCTCCTCAACCCCTCCCCTCTCCGAAGCCCCTGAGGGAGGAGGGGTTGAGGAGGCGGAGTTACAAGACAAGAAGTAGTTGAATATTATGGCGGCTGTTACTAAAAAAACGACGCTCTCGCCATCTGCGAAACATGTACCGTACAAGTTCCACGAGGCAGAAAGAACGCGTCCTCATTCAAAACCACTAACCCAGCAGCCACTTAAAACTGCATCACAAAGAATTTTGGAACATATACGAGGCTGCTGCTAGCAGGAATGCTAAAGCTATTGTAAACACTAAGCTAAACTACAGGGCTTGTGACGATACAGAGTCGGGCTGTTTGGGAATGCAGCCCAAGGCGGGTGGTAAATTCCGACGGAGCCCGCCGCTTTGGCCTGTCCGGCAGGCCGCCGCCGCCTCGCCTTAGGCGGGGCGGGCCGAGCCCGGTTCCCCGGCCTCTGGACCTCCGGCGAACACCCCGGTTTCTCGAGCGTTCCCCCACGGCGTGCGAGCAGAGCCAGGACCCGAATACGCCGCGGCGAACCGGCCGGGGCGGGCGTGCGGATTATCCGGTACGAATGTAGCTGCCGCCAAGACGAGACAGTTTTTTTTTTTTTTACCTTAATGACACGAGAACCAAAGCCCTGGATAAAAGAAATAATGCAGTTTATACGACCACCATTCTTCATGAAAAAGTGATGTCCGGTAAGCAAGCTTATCATGACGGCACAGTGGTTATAAGATAATTTAAACATGGAGAAAACGAAGTCAGCCAGTCAATAATGCATTCAGAATGTGAAATGACGAGCGGCCAGATGACTTTGTAACGCTGCCTTTATTTTCGGCTTAATAAAACTCAGGCACAAAACAACACGCACACGGATGCGAGCGCCAACTCTGTCCAAATAGTACCGCCGTGTAGCAGTTTAGCTGCTGTAACGCAAATGTCGTGAAAGCCGCAAATGTAAACAAAGCGCTGCAGAATGGGTACATGACATCTCGCTCTTTTGAGGTAATCATTTTCACAGTGTGCAACAAAGCATATAACATTAGCAATCACTTTTCAAATTATTTAACTTATTTCTTTGCTCAATTACAGTCACAGTAGATAATCAAATTCTTAAATCAATATTCTGTAGCCACAAATATTATTCAAAATCTTTCCTTCTTCAAGTTTTTTTTTTTTTTTTTTAGGATTAAGTATAATAATGTATTGCTTAAAACAAGGCTGTTAAGATTGTTTTCAGCTAGCTATTTTTCTTCCAAGAAATCTGAGAGAAATACACTTGAAGCGATGGCAGATAATTTCACTTATTGCCAATAGATTTACACTTAAAACTGACTAGTTTTAAGGAGGTGTGTTTTGCAGCGGATTAATGTTATATATGTTAGGAATGGCTTACTTTTAAACACATTTTTGTGCAACTTAGGTATTTACTCTGTAAGTAATTGTTGCCAAAGGTTTACCATTACACAATGTCAGACAATCTGTCATTATTTAGATGTTTGAATTGACGACTTGTTCATACATTGTGTTGAAAAAAAGAGCAATAAATTATATTTTTGCACAGTAATATTTTCTTTTGTGTATACTTTAAAATTTTACATAAATCTTTTAATAGAATTATCGGCTTGACATTATCGGTTATCGGTTGGAATGAGGAGGAAATTATCGGTATCGGTTGAAAAATGCATTATCGTGCATCACTAGTTTTCAACTTCCTTACGACCCTCAAAAGACCATTGAAACCAATTACAATCAACTTCAGCTGAGTTAGTTTAGGCAAGGCAAATTTATTTGTATAGCACAGTCCAACACAAGGCATTTCAAATTGCTTTACTGATATCTCATGAAAATCATCAAGACTCGATAAAGAAATAGGAGTAGGGTAAATAAGTATTCACTGCAGTGTTTTTTGTGTGTAATGACAATAAAAGGAAATCTGATACGACAGAGTTTTAGGGCCAAATTAATAAATTTTAAAAAAGGACTTTGAGATTAGTCGTACTATTGCTACGAGAAAGTCGCAAATATTGTGTAGGTAGCTTTGAGCCACTACGCACTTTCCATACATGTACAGTGGGGCAAATAAGTGTTTAGTCAACCACTAATTGTGCAAGTTCTCCTACTTGAAAATATTAGAGAGGCCTGTAATTGTCAACATGGGTAAACCTCAACCATGAGAGACAGAATGTGGAAAAAAAACAGAAAATCACAGTTTGATTTTTTAAGAATTTATTTGCAAATCATGGTGGAAAATAAGTATTTGGTCAATACCAAAAGTTCATCTCAATACTTTGTTATGTACCCTTTGTTGGCAATAACGGAGGCCAAATGTTTTCTGTAACTTCACAAGCTTTTCACACACTATTGCTGGTATTTTGGCCCATTCCTCCATGCAGATCTCCTCTAGTGCAGTGACGTTTTGGGGCTGTCGTTGGGCAACACGGACTTTCAACTCCCCCCACAGATTTTCTTTGGGGTTGAGATCTGGAGACTTGCCTGGCCACTCAAGGACCTTGAAATGCTTCTTACGAAGCCACTCCTTTGTTGCCCTGGCCGTGTGTTTGGGATCATTGTCATGCTGAAAGACCCAGCCACGTCTAATATTCAATGCCCTTGCTGATGGAAGGAGATTTTCACTCAAAATCTCTCGATACATGGCCCCGTTCATTCTTTCCTCTACACAGATCAGTCGTCCTGGTCCCTTTGCAGAAAAAAAGCCCCAAAGCATGATGTTTCCACCCCCATGCTTCACAGTGGGTATGGTATTCTTCGGATGCAATTCAGTATTCTTTCTCCTCCAAACACGAGAACCTGTGTTTCTACCAAAAAGTTCTATTTAGTTTCATCTGACCATAACAAATTCTCCCAGTCCTCTTCTGGATCATCCAAATGCTCTCTAGCGAACCGCAGACGGGCCTGGACGTGTACTTTCTTCAGCAGGGGGACACGTCTGGCAGTGCAGGATTTGAGTCCCTGGCGGTGCATTGTGTTACTGATAGTAGCCTTTGTTACTGTGGTCCCAGCTCTCTGTAGGTCATTCACTACGTCCCACCGTGCGTTTCTGGGATTTTTGCTCACCGTTCTTGTTATCATTTTGATGCCACGGGGTGAGATCTCGCATGGAGCCCCAGATCGAGGGAGATTATTAGTGGTCTTGTATGTCTTCCATTTTCTAATAATTGCTCCCACAGTTGATTTCTTTACACCAAGCGTTTTACCTATTGCAAATTCAGTCTTCCCAGCCTGGTGCTGGTGAAGGTCTACATTTTTGTGTCTGGTGTCCTTCGGCAGCTCTTTGGTCTTGGCCATAGTGGAGTTTGGAGTGGAGTGTTACTGACTGAGGTTGGGGACAGGTGTCTTTTATACCGATAATGAGTTAAAACAGGTGCCAATAATACAGGTAACGAGTGGAGACTCGTTAGACCTCGTTAGAAGAAGTTAGACCTCTTTGATAGCCAGAAATCTTGCTTGTTTGTAGGTGACCAAATACTTATTTTCCACTGTAATTTTGAAATAAATTCTTTAAAAATCAAACAATGTGATTTTCTGTTTTTTCCACATTCTGTCTATCATGGTTGAGGTTTACCCATGTTGACAATTACAGGCCTCTCTAATCTTTTCAAGTAGGAGAACTTGCACAATTGGTGGTTGACTAAATACTTATTTGCCCCACTGTAGTGTTAAATCAGTAACATTTTAAAACAGAAAAAAAAAAAAATCACAAAATAGAAAATACAGGCTATGAAGTATGACGTAGACCAGCTGTATGATTTTATAGTCTATCCTTTGATGAACAGGAAGTCTGTGTAATCATTTCATAGATGGTGTAATATGGTCCTATATTTTTAAGGACTCCGCCAGCAGCATTCTGGATTAGTTGCAGCATCCTGATTGATTTTTTTGTTAAAACCTGTGAATACGCCATGCCAGTAATCCAATTTACTAAAATTCAATGCATGGTTAAGTTTTCCATGTTTTTTTAGAACAGAGCCCTTAACCTTGACAATTTTTTAGGTAGTTTAGGCTAGTTATTTAACAATTCTTAACAAAAATATGAAATGTAAAGGAAATACTCAGCAAATAACAATACTTGTTATCTGATACCTTCAAGGTGTCTCTGGATCTTTGGGATTCTCTGGGACTGGCCGAGGAGGGACGCACGGCCTGGTTTGCCCGTCAGATCCGGGAGAGCGACTTTGTCTTGGTAATTTGTTCCAGGGGCCTCTGCCGCAAAAGCGGGCCTTCAGCAGAAGGCGTCTTTAGTTCTAATGGGATGGTAGGCCTCATCGGAGCAGAAGTGGGCCGAGCCAAATCTGACGGAAAGGACCTATCCAAGTACATGGCTGCCATTTTCAGTTATTCTGAAGAGACAGATATTCCCACCGAACTAGGGCTCGTGTTCCGTTACAGGCTGACAGCCGATTTACCTCTGCTTTTCTCGCAACTCCACCAAGTCCCGCTTCACACGCCAGGCCGTTATGTAAAGATTGACAACATCTCACAGGAAGATTTTATCCTGTCACCCGCTGGACAGGCTTTGCAGCAGGCGATCAATGAATCAGAGCAGGCAATGAAAGAAAGTAAAGAGAGATTTGGCAGTGAGGAGTAAAGCAATGACAGAAATTTAAAGACCCAGGTGAAACGAACAAAAGAATAGTCCCCCCCTCTCTCTGATAACATTATACAATCTGTCATATATTCTCAGTGGCTATGTTTCTATGCAGCCAATATCCAGGTTAAGGTAATTCATTCATTCATTCAATCATTCATTCATTCATTCATTCTTCTTCTGTACCGTTTATGTTTATGAGGGTCGAGGCTAACCATGCTAAATATTCAGGTTTTTTTTTTTAGACATTAAAATAATCATTTTACATGCACAAGCAAACTGGGTTTTCAGTAAAGCAGCATACTCCTTTCCAACGTCTGACGCATGGCGACATCATCATGCACAGAGTCATGAGAGTCGAGTCGACATCATGATACAAACCACATCATTTTAGCAACTCGCCAAACCCCACAAACTTGTAACTGTTCGCCCTTCTTGTAAATCTCCCTACCATGGTACAGTTTACCACCATTAAAAAACTTAATGTTGAAGTCTTTCACTACTCTGGTGAAGTGATGAGTTTCCTTCTCAGGCCAAAGGATTTTAAGTTGTTTTTCGCCACGTAATGTGCAGCAGCAACTACTTCCTGTATTAGATTTTGAGCATGCACAGAACATAAATATGACATGCCTTTTTAACATTGTGTGGAAGTTTGGGACACTACAGAATGAATGGCAGACTGGGGTGGTGGTTCTTCTTTTTAAATAAGGGGACCAGAGGATGTGTGCCAACTACAGGGGCATGACACTCCTCACCCTCCCTGGGAAAGTCTACCACAAGGTACTGGAAAGGAGGGTCCGGCCGATTGTCGAGCCTCGGATTGAGGAGGAACACTGTGGGTTCCGACCTGGTCGTGGAACAACGGACCAGCTCTTTACTCTCACTGGAGTCCTGGACGGGGCTTGGGACTATGGTCATCTAGTCCATATGTGCTTTGTGGACCCGGAAAACTCATATGACCAGGTCCCCCGGGATATACTGGACTTCATAGGGCCATCCAATCCCTGTAAACCTAAACTGAGAGTTGTGTCCATGTCTTTGGCAGTAAATCAGACTTGTTCCAAGAGATGTTGGCCTTTGCCAGGGTTGCGCTTTGCTACCAATTCTGTTCGTGATTGTCACGGACAGGCTATCGAGTTGTAGTTTTGGCGGAGAGGGTATACAGTTTGGTAGGTTGAGGATTGCATCGCTCCTTTTTGCAGATGATGTGGTTTTTGCAGCCGTGTGTAAGGCGTGGATGAGGATCATCACCTCTTAATCTGAGGCCATGGTTCTCTGCAGGAGACCTGTGGATTGCCTTCTTCGGGAAGAGAATGCGGTCCTGCAAATAGTGAAGGAGTTCCAGTATCATGGAGTCTTTTTCACGTGTGAGGGAACAACGGAAAGTGAGATTAGATAGAGAATCGGGGCAACAGAAGCAGTATTTATTGCTTTATCGCACTGTTGCAACGAAGAGAGAGCTGAGCCGAGAGGCAAAGCTTTCCATCTTCATTCCTACTCTCACCTATGGTCATGAACGAAAGAACAAGATTGCGGGTACAAGCAGCCGAAACTGTTGTTCTCAGGCAGATAGCCGACGACTCCTTCAGAGACAGGGTCACAAACGCTGCTATTCGTGAGAGGCTCAGAGTGAAGTCGCTGATCCTTCATGTAGAAACGAGTTGGTTGAGGTCGTTCCAGCATCTGCTGTGGATGCCACCAGGGTGCCTCTCTAGAGAGGTGTTCCTGACACGAACAGCTGGGAAAAAAACCTTGGGGCAGGCCCAGAACCAGGTAGAGGGATTAAATCTCAACACTGGTTTAGCAGTGCCTCGGGATTGGGGCTCCCTGCTGAAACTACTTCCCCCGCGACTCGACTTGTTACCGGTTAAAGATGGATGGATGGACAGAACATAAATGAAGGCTCCCTTCTCAGGTGATAGCTAGTTTCAAGGCCAGATATTCGGTTGATAAAAGAATTAACCCGAGAGTAGTGATTGGATTTTTAAAAAACAGAATATAATAATATTGGGGTTTTCAAACCTGTTTACATGGCCTTACATAACCGGGGTATTGTCAAATACCTGATTACGAAAGGGTTATTGGCCGCATCTAAACATATAGTAGCCACTATCCATATTAGCAGACGGAAGACAGATTTATACACGCACACACACAAATTATATTCACACATACAAACAAAAAAGTAATCATCCTGTAATTGTCGGATAGTGTATTTTCTTCAAGGATGACTCTTTATATAGGAAATTATATAAGAATTCCGGCCTATATGTTTTTTGCGGGGACCAGTGTTGTTAATCTTACTGAAAAAAAGTAATTAATTATAGTTACAAATTACTTCTCCCAAAAAGTAATTGCGTTAGTAACTCAATTACCTGAATGTAAGAGTAATTAGTTACTTGGCAAAGTAATTGGTGATAATTACTTTTTTTTTTCCCTCAAAAAAAAAAAAAAAAAAAAAAAAAAAAAAAAACATTGGCCACACTATGTGAAGTTTTTTGTGAAGGTTTTTGGTACAATTGGCCCGAGCCCAATTCTTTACCCTAATTTACCCTTTACCCTGAATCAACTGTAAAAAGTTGTTAAAATTGCTCCCATTATTGCATTTGTTCCCTTCTCTCTACTTTCGACATATGAAAGTTTTAAAACTGTTTCATCATTTAAAGATAGATTCAAGTCAAGATTTTGCCGATTTAGAAGTATTTATATAAAAAGATTAAAAGAAGATAAAAAGTTACTTAGGTTCGCTCGGAAGGTTCTCTTTAACAGAGCCGTCCTAAAAAGTCTACTGCTTTAAGATGGCGGCTGTCTACTAACGCATTTAGTGCCATGCAGTGTTGTTAATTTTACTTTAAAAAAGTAATTAATTACAGTTACAAATTACTTCTCCCAAAAAGTAATTGCGTTAGTAACTCAGTTACCTGAATGTAAGAGTAATTAGTTACTTGGCAAAGTAACTAGTGATATGTTTTTTTCTTTCTCAAAAAAAAAAAAAAAAAAAAAAAACACACACACACACACAGGTCACACAATGTGAAGCTTAAAGTGTTTGGGGGACAATTGGCCCTAGCCCAATTCTTTACCCTCCACTTAACTAGACACAAGGGTATTGCGATAACTAGCTAGTAACCTTTGCTGTGTGTGGAAGTCATTTAAAGTTGTGAATCAATCGTTAAAGTTGTTAAAATTTCTCCCGTTATTGCATTAGTTCCCTTCTGTCTACTTTAAACATGTGTAAGTTTTAAAACTGTTTCATCATTTAAAGATAGATTTAAGTTAAGATTTTGCCGATTTAGGAGCATTTTAGATTTTAAAAAATTACTTAGGTTCGCTAGGAAGGATCTCTACATCAGGGCCTTCCTGAGAGGTCTACTGCTTTAAGATGGCGGCTGTTTACAAACGCATGTAGTCCTTAAAACATGTTGGCAGTGCAGCAGTGTCTATCATTTGCATCTAGTTCTATAATATGATATCTACCGTGTCATGTGGGCGTAGTTTGTCTGCTATGGCTGCAGTCAGGTATTATTGGAGCCACCTAGCATCGCGGTTGCAACGGCGTCTTCCCCACTCCTGCTCTGCTCTCGTCCCCGTGAGTCCGTTTCTCTCAGACTTTTTTTTATTCAACCAACTTAGTAACGCATAGTAACGCACGCCTTTCCCGCCTCAGTAACGGTAACGGCGTTGCCAAGATGAGAAAAGTAATTAATTAGATTACTCATTACTGAAAAAAATAACGCCGTTAGTAACGCCGTTATATTGTAACGCCGTTATTAACAACACTGGCGGGGACTGATCCAAATTTCTCAATTCCCACACGGCTCTCTGCTGCTCACATTAGTTAATGACAGCCACAAACTTCTACAAAAAGTGGCACGAAGCAAATACGTGGGTAGCCAAATTACAGCTGGTCTCCCTCCATGAGCAACATACTATTTCTGCCTCAGCAGTGCACTTTGACCTAAAAAAATGTGTAAATACACTTTGAATACTAGGTATGTGCACCCAAAGATTTAATTAAGCTATCAAACTCAAACACAAGAGTTCTATTATTTGCTTTTCTATATATTTTTAAGATTGCACAAATGCAAATCTCATGATGGTGTAATTACTGATGTCAATGAATAAGCTATTACTGTCTTAAGTGGAAGAACATTTATCTCAAGGTATACTGTATATTACAATAATGTATGTCTAGTGTACTCCCGAATATATGTAGTACCAAAATGATATTCACAAAATGAATATGAATGTTTACATTGTGTTTTCCAAGATGGGCTAATGAGCTGAGTCCGTTGTGTTGACAGTTAGTGCGTTAATGAACTTTGTGTCTTGTTTGATCTTAATTCATGTACTAAATAATCATTCAACTACTACTTGGATACCTCAAACACAGTTTGCGCTGATTCATGTTTCCATTGTGATTGACAGACTTTGTATAGCAAATCATGCCAGTAAAAGCCTTCATATCTTGGGCGTTTTCAAGCACTATGTATTTTGTGAGTGCAATTGTTAACAATGATATACCTCAATATGCAAGACTGTCTGTGAAACATATGTCTGGGACATAAATGTTGAGAAGACAATATTTGTAATGTATGTACGTAAGTGAATTGGTTGAATTGTGTTCTATTTATTGCTTTTCTATTTAAATATCTAATAAAGAGACATTTCATCTGTACATTCTGTGTGCCATGTAACAATTACAGTACACTATTGTATGTAATTATATCGCATTCTCAACAAATTACAGTTATGACTTTGCTTAAAATCTTGTGCAACTGACAGACAACAATGAATTGAGGACCAGAATGCCCATTTAACCAACTTTGTCATGTCCTATGCTATTTTGAGCCACGATGGTGCAAAGATGATCTTCTAATGATAGATGTACGTAATACCAAACTAGTCGGCAAAAAGCTAAAATACTGTACGTGATACCAAACTAGTCGGCAATAAGCGGAAAATATTTTCTATGTGAGTCAATTCAAGAAAAAAGTCCCATCTTCTAGTCTTAAAAATGCTATTGGAACACCCATTACATATGGAAACATATAGGTACAGTATAATTTTGGAGGAAATATCATTCATGTCTTTTCTGAACCAACCTCAATAAAGTGACACTCCAGTGGAAGTCAACTTTGATAAATTATTTGATTTGGTCAAAGAAAAGATGTGTTGTTTACAAGTCCACCAAATTTGAATTAATGAAAAATATGCTAAATAATTTTAATAAGACTTCAAAATGGGGAGGAAGGCCTGCCCAAATAGGTCTAAGACACTCGGCGTATCCGCTGATTGTACTCAATCCACACTCCTCTCAAGTACCAAGTGTCCATTTGTTACCATAACTGGCTACAACTTGGATGATACTTAGTTTAGATCAGTGCTTCTCAATTATTTTCATGTTATGCCCCCCAGGATGACGTAAACGTTCCGCCCCCCCCCCCCCCCCCACTCTCTGCCGCCACTATAAGTACAGTATATTGTATTATCATTTGTATATAAAATTATTATGTTTTTTTTTTTTTTTTAATCATTATTATTATTATTATTGTAAGTACACCTCTGCATAGCATTGTTCTTTTTAATATCACAAGAAAAAAGTAATATAGATCAACTTACAATAAAGTGTAAAAAAAAAACAAAAAAAACAACACATCAATGCTGTAAAATAACATTCAGGATCCATTTTTTGACCGTTTGATACTGAAAATTAAAATTTGATAAAATCAAGAAATAATAATGATTTCAAATTGGTTAGCAACTGAAAAAGAGGTCTAATTTTACTGGGAATCCCTCTCTTTGGGTGTGAGGTGTAAAGCCGGCGACGCTATGGAGGTGCGACTCCGGCCAGAGAATCAACGGATCAACAGTTCAGGATTTGATTTATTTGTTGTATTGTTTTATGTTGTGTTGCGGTTTTCTTTTTTCATCCACACACAACACCCGGAAGGCAACAAACAGGACGGCAGATTTAGGGACGAACTGCACGCATTGAAAGGAGGAAAAAGAGTCACTTGTGCACACGGCAGTGAAAGGAGGGGAAAAAAAGTCACTCGTGCGCGCGTCACTCTCCTTGAAGGGCCAGTGTAGCAGCGACTGAACTGAAGCACTCACACTCACAATGGGGCTTTCCTACAGCAACATTAACTAATCAGGATAATATGCCAAACAATTAGAACGAAAAAACAAAAATTAATAGAACAAAAACGATAGTGTCATTGGACTGAGGGAGTTTTTAATTTTGCTGCAGGCAATATCAGCTCCTTTGTTATGGTGTGGGGTTATTTTGCACTGACCAACTAGGTATGCCACCTTATATGATGCTGACAGAGCTTGCTGATTTACTTATGTAACACTGACTAAGCGGGAGGATTGTTGGCAATATTCGGCACGTTTTCGCTGAAAAAAAAAAATTCCTGCTGTCCGCTGCGAACATTTTTAGACAAAGTAAACAGACTGGTCTTTCCTCGTCTCCCGCTGTACTAAAAGCCCAAGCCAAATGCTACATACACTTCGTCATATTTCCTTGTCTTAACTTTTCATATCTTCGGTGCTCTTTGCTGTGTGCTCTTGTTTGGTTCAAAAATACTGCGCACATGCTGAAAATGAGAGCGGCACTGCCACCCACTGAGTGGATGTGCTATTACACTTTATTCTAGTACGGCAAAAAAATATGTTCCCCAAGGTCACACGCGCCACCCCCAGCATTGCTCTGCGCCCCCCTGAGGGGGGCCGCCCCACTATTTGAAAAGTACTGCTTTAGATGTTTCACATGCCAACAGAACTCATCTGCCATGATAGTGTGGCTTTATGAACGCGTGGAGAAGCATCACTCTCATCAGCAGAGCTGGGCGAGTGCAACAGCCGTCTGGTGGTGGGTAGCGGCCCCGGAAAGCCTGTAGGCAATCAGCGGCTCTTGCAGCAATTGCTATCAGTAAATGCATACGTTTGACTCCAACTCTTGAAGCTTGTTTAACAATTTGTAAAAAAAAAATTTTTTTTAAAGAATTTCATTTTTCTGCTGCGTTATTGAGGCGAAAAATGTCAAGAAAAGGCCAATGTTTCCAGGAAATAGACAAAATTGCTGTTGGCAGACATTTTTAAGTGCCAGAACTGTTTTAGCCCATCAAATGCGAGTATTTCAGATAGTCTGCCATTGCTTATGATTTCATTTACACCTACACTCTCCTAGGCTATTGAAATGGCAATGTTGTTTACATGCGAGTTGTCACTTAAATACTCTTTACATACTCAGATTGTTATCGAAGAAATAATCAAAAGAAAAGTGAAATATTATGTAAGTTGATCTATGTTGCCACGGTTATGTTTGGTGTGGCGTATTTGCTGCTTTCAGTTTGCTGCTCTGCTGTCCTCCCAGTTATTTAGTGTATTGTCGTTTCATACATAAATTTGATACGAGAAATGACATAGAAGAAGAACGCTGTGCCACTGAGTGTGCCAGTAGGCCTATGCCACAATGTTTAGCTTCCGGCTGATTTTGAAGACGCTAAATCCTATAGACCCTACCCACGTGACGTCACAACTCCTTCCTCCTGACTGGTGCCGCCCAATTGTCCGTCAACACATCATGTTTACCTGTTACGGCTACGTACATTCCTCCTATTTACGACGTGTTTTTCTGCTCGTTAACATTAATAATCAAAATGGTGAAGGCGTGTGTGGCGGTCGGTTGCAATAACAGAGAAGATAGACGGAGAAGACGGAGAGACTTGAAGTTCTACCGGATTCCGAGAGACCCGGAGAGAAGAGAGCGAGATGGGCTGCTGCAATTCGACGAGAAAACTGGGCTCCAAACGATTACCACAGATTATGTAGTAGTCATTTTATATCTGGTAAGATGCTTTTAATATATATTTAGAGGGTTTTGGGCTGACAACCACAATTAAGATCATTGCTAGGCTAATCGCCGACAACATACACGTATGTATGTAGTGAGAGTGCTATCGCTAAACCATATAAACATTAAAAGCCCTAACTCCATTCACAAACGACATGAAATACATTAGACTTGACAGTGGATGTTAGCAATAACAAAAGATTTTGAATTGAAAATTTCGTAACTCACCTTTCCAAGCACAAGATAGATTCCTGCCGAATTTTCGTGGACGAGGACCTGTTTCACCCAACCAGCGACGAAGTATTTATAAGCCTCCAAGCTCTTAAAGTTTTTCAAACTTTCGTGAGAATAGGCTGATTTTGTGTGGACAAGATAGTTGTACATATCAGGGTAGCTAGCAGATGTCAGGCAAATACGGCGGAGACAGCGGGTCGAAAAACATCGATTTAGGCATCAAATATGGATCTGGCGAATGGATAAACTGAAGCTTTTCCACATAACGCCTTTTATGCAACGCATCAAGTGAGTTTACGGCATCCGAAAGCACCGGGTCTTCCATGAAATGCATTATAAATTGCTCGATCAATTGAGACCATTGATAATACAGACACAAAATGACGGGCAAGGGTGCGGAACCATACAGCGAGCACGTGATTTTGTGACGTCGGTGGGTAGGGTCTATAGTCATCCCAGCTCAGCTCAAACTTGGCCTGCAGCTAATTTTTGCTTTCCAAGAGGACTTGAGAAAGACAATCTCGACATATCTGAGTTAGGAACTTCATCCGCCATTTTATTTTGCTTCGCAGCTCAAAATTGATAAACCCGCAGCCTTTAGTGGCGTTCTGACACATCCTTGTGAGCTTTCTGTAAATGACCTCTGGCATAAAGGAGTGCCAGTTATAACCCCACTGTAAAGGTATAAGTGACGTCACATTTGTCCCAAAATGTCAGCACCTGTGAGCTGCGTGACTTTCTGTGTTTTTACATTTTTTTTTTGGGATTATCACAGTTTTTTCGTCTACAATTCTTGCTGTGCATACAGTCATGTGAAAAAATTAGGACACCACATTAAATATTCAGTTCTTTATTAAGAAATGTTCACATATCAATGTCTTTCTTACGCCCTTTGGCTAAAATAACTTCAATGAGACACTTTTTGTAGCCATCTTCCAGTCTTTGACATCGGTTTGAAGAAAGTTTGCCCCACTCCTCAATGCAGAATACTTTCAACAGTGAGATGTTTGAAGGGTTTCTTGCACTTGCAGCCCGTTTCAAGTCACCCAACAGCATCTCAATGGGATAAAGATCTGGGCTTTGACTCGGCCATTTCAGGACTCTCCATTTCTTTTCAGCTAGTCCTTGGTGGATTTACTGGTATGTTTTGGGTCATTGTCATGTTGCAAGTCCAGTTTTGCCTCAGCTTTAAAACATTTTCACAGATGATCTCATATGTTCTTTAAGAACCCTGTGATACACGATAGAATTCATGGTGGATTCTTTGATGGTGAGCTGGCCAGGTCCTGCTGCATCAAAGCATCCCCAAACCATGACACTTCCACCTCCATGCCTCACAGTTTGTATGAGGTTCTTTTCCTGGAATGCTGTACTGGGTTTACGCCAAACATGTCCTCTGTTCTGGTGTCCAAATAATTCAATTTCAGTTTCATATGTCCAAAAAACATTACTCTAGAAGTCCTGGTTTTTGTCTGCATTCACTCTGGCAAACTTCAGTCTGGCCTTCATGTTCTTCTTGGACAGCAAAGGGTTCCTCCTTGCACACCTCCCATGAATGTTAAATTTGTGTTGTCTCTTTCTGATTGTAGAGGCATGCACTTTCACAACAGTAGCAAGAGCCTGCTGTAGGTCTCGTGATGACATTTTAGGGTGTTTGGAGACTTTTTTTTTAGCATCTTGTGGTCTGCTCTCGGGGTTAACTTGCTTGGACGGCCAGACATGGGCATGTTGGCAGTTGTTTTGAATGTCCTCCACTTGTAGACTATTTTCCAGACAGTGGAATGGCAGATTTTATATTCTTTTGAGATGTTTTGAAATCCCTTACCAGACTCATAAGCGTCTACAATCTTCTTTCTGAAGGCCTCAGACAGCTCCTTTGATCTCATCATGCTGTTTTCTCTCACTTCAACAGTCAGTCACTGTTAAAAGTATTCTGCGTTGAGGAGCAGGGTAAACTTTCTTCAGACTGATGTCAAACACTGGTGGATGGATACAAAAAGCGTCTCACTGAATTTATTTCAGCCAAAGGGGGTAACACTAGCTCAGGGGTGGCCAACCCTGGTCCTGGAGAGCCGCAATCCAGCTTGTTTTCCATGTCTTCCTCCTCCAACACACCTTAATCCAATCATCAGGATTGTTATCAGGCAACTGCAGAGCTTGCTGATGAGCTGATCATTTGATTCAGGTGTGTTAAAGGAGGGAGACATGGAAAACAAGCTGGATTGCGGCTCTCGAGGACCATGGTTGGCCACCCCTGCACTGGTGATCATGTGGTAGGGTGTCCTAACTTTTTCCTCAGTTAGAATATACATTTTTGTTGATATATTTGGTTTAATGAGTAAAACAATGTTATTTTTTGTTGTTTACCTGTAATTAAATCACTCTTTTCCAGAGAAAAAGAAAAACAAGATCAGACATTGATATGTGAACATTTCTTAATAAAGAACTGAATATTTAATGGGTGTCCTAATTTTTTTACATGACTGTATTTAGATTGTTTGAGCAACCGTTTTTCACATGAAGGTCATTCATACTAGGTATTCTACTGTTTGATGTAAACAGAAATTATGACATATCCTCATCTTGAATAAATTTAAAAAATAAATAAATAAATAAATACATTATTGATGAGTTTTGTGATACTGTGGGATGATAGAATGTTGTAAAATGTACCTGAAGATTCTGATGACTGTATGAAAAAAATGTTGTCACATGAGTTTTTCCTCAGACCATGAACCAGCTAGAGGGCGAAGCTATTGAATGCTACTTGAATGTGAAACTTCATTTGACGCGCTCGAGTACCATAATCTGTCAACTAGAGGCGCTGGGGAGCCCATTCCGGCTTTCTCAGACAGCGTGCAAAGATGGTGCTTGATTTGGACCTGTTTCGAACCGACAAAGGTGGCGATCCAGAACTCGTCCGTGAGGTTCAAAGGAAGCGGTTTAAAGATGTCACGCTCGTCGACAAGTTGGTCGCTGCGGATACAGAATGGAGAAAGTGTAAGAAGTTCACTATCCCTTCCTGCTCGTTGAGTCACTGGAGCTAATACTAGCCACTGATGCTAATGTCAGTAGCACCGGTGAGACTGAAGTCCTTTAGTGATTTCAGTGATTGCAGTATTTGACCATACTATCAGTTGTTTAAGTGTTAATGGTTAATTAAAAAAATAAACAGATAATATCGGAATATTGCCACTGTTCGGTGTCAAAATGCAATTGGAAACCCTTAAACTAAATGTTGTTGAGTCATTTTTTAAATTTTATTTCACGTGCACCGACTGCAGTTAACACAAGGCTGCAGTGGCACTAATTAGGATTTCACAATGACAATATTTTGGCTGGGCGGGTTCATTCCCACCAAAAATGACGTCTTGTATATAGTTCAAGTGTTAGACTGGTCATTTGAAGATAGTCGTGACACTTTTCAGCAGTCTTTAATATAACATGTCAAGCTGCATACGCTACCACGCTACCGTGCTAATTTTAGCCTCATTCACTCAGTAAAGTGAGCCGTACAGGCAAACGCTAATGTTACCTATGTGGATATCTATAACGTGAAATAAGAAATCGCCAGACCAACACGCTACTGTACTTCTCTTTGAAATATATCGCTTTATGGAAGAGTTGCATTGGTTTAGCTTCGCCGGCTAGTACTACGCAGTCTGATGCAATATTGGCGAGTCGCTTGACAACCTCGCCCAGCAGCTGGCTCACTCCTCCACGCGTGTCACTGTGACCCACACTGCAAACAAGCAAAATTTGTCACATTCTTTGTTGGTCCACTCTTCTGTACATTATGATTGTGTGTGATCAACACAGTGTCATCATTGCTACACATGAGAAATGTATTATCATTGATCCATCGCTCATTGTCTTCTACATCTCAAACAGGCCGCTTCACTGCAGACAACCTCAACAAAGCAAAAAACCTGTGCAGCAAGAGTATTGGAGAGAAAATGAAGGTATGGGAAGTCGCCCCATGTACTGCTAATTTCTGTAAAAGTTATTGTAAGCGATTTTTGTTTATAAATGTATAACGTGTCGTTAAAGAGGAAGGAACCGATTGGGGCGGATGAGACTATCCCAGAAGCAGCACAGAATCTGGAGGCGCTTACCGCTGACACTCTTTCGGTATGTGGTCATTAGTGTGTACACCAGTGTTGGGCACGTTACTTTAAAAAAGTAATTAGTTATAGTTACTCACTACTTCTTCCAAAAAGTAACTGAGTTAGTAACTGTAACTAGTTACCAGGGAAAGTAACTATTTCCGTTACTTTAAAAAGTTGTTGTATGTCAAAGAATTTGAAATTTTCTGTGCAGTATTCGAGTCAGTTGAATAGACAAGAACAGACAGGTAGTTGTGTTATAGAAACTTGTAATATTTACACCTCACCAGCAACAGATTTATCCTACACTTGAAGTGCAAAAAAAAAAAACAGATTTGACTTGCTTACCACAGATGTCGACATAAATTACACTTTACATGCACTTTCTTTCCTTTAATTTCGACCAACTTGAAATAGTGTTCATATCTCCACCTCGTAAAGGACAAATTTTCCTCTGAATGCGCTGCCATCATATCCCTCTGCATCTGTTTTGCGTGTGTGTGTTTGCCGCAGGCGCTGTTCCGGTTTGTGTGTGAAAACACCGGCTCTGAAGTACGTGCGCTATTAGGCTCAAGTGTTTACGTCACAGAATGGGGGCTCACGTGAGATTTAACAACAACACAGCCATATTGGAAGCAGGTCTGGCTCGCGGGACATTAAACTTTAACTTGCCAGTTCGATAAAGAGACAAACTCGTTACTAAGGCGAAGAACAGAGATGTGATCAAACTTAAGGATGTTAACAATGTTGACCCTTACCAGCAATCCGAAGACAAATGGAGTAAAGAAGTCGACGGGCTTCAACAATTACGTGAAATGGACATTCTGCTGTATTTATTGTTTGGTGCATGTTACTAAACTCGTCAGCGATTCCGAAATTACAATCGCTACAAAGCTACGAACAGTTTTGCTGCGAATGGGTGCAGGACCTGCACATTATGACCGTATCAAACGGCAACTCCATCGTTCTTGCAAAGGTAGGCTATGTGTGTTTACTATTTTCATTGCCATGAACCTGAACGCACCCCAAGTCTTGGATGACAAATAAACAGAGCAGAGTAGACTCGCTACAGCTGGTAATTGCCTCAATTTATTCAAAGTAAGTAATGCACCGCTTTTGACCATCAGTAACGGTAACTGCGTTGTAACGGCGGAAAAAATTAGATTACCCCGTTACTGAAAAAATAACTCTGTTATGTAACGGCGTTATTTATAACGGCGTTTTTTCCCAACACTGGTGTAAACACATTAGTGTGCACTTGTTCACACTTGTACATGAAGGAGACGCATTGTTTTTTTTCTGACATCTCAAAATCTAGCAAAATTCAGAACTACATCTTCATAAATATGCAGATAACAATACATTTACTGAGTTAAATTCTACACTTTTCATCTTTTTTTTCTTTGCTTCATTCTTTCCTTCCTTCCTCTGTCTGTGTAGGGCCTAACAGTGACACAGATCAAGAAGGTGCGGGTGCTTGTGGATGAGGCCATGGTGAAAACTGACAGTGAGCGGTTGAAGCTAGAGGCAGAACGCTTCTCATACTTGAGGGAGATTGGCAACCTTCTCCACCCGTCAGTACCCATCAGCAACGATGAGGTGGGTGTTGGTGAGAAGTTACTCTGTATGTGTATTAGTCAAACACATGTGCATTTAAATCTTTCCAGACCTGTTTTGTAGTTTTCCATAGTTTTCATTGATACAGCAGTAATTCACCAGCAGCCATGTTGAAATACTTTAATCAAGGTTAAAGACCCAGGTGGTTCAATTACATAATAATTGATGTCTGAATTAATTTTCTTGCAAAACTAAAAAGTGCCATTTAGAGTAAAAATTGTAAACTAAGTGAGGATAAGCATTATAAATTGGAATGGATGGATTGATGAAAATTTAGCCTTCATTGCAGCTGAAGTGTCAAATGATTTCACTGCTCTGCTTGCAGGATGCTGATAACAAGGTGGAACGTACATGGGGTGACTGCAGCGTCCAGAAGAAGTACTCCCATGTTGACCTGGTGGTCATGATTGACGGCTTTGAGGGGGAGAAAGGAGCCGTTGTGGCTGGCAGTAGAGGCTACTTTTTGAAGGTAAACTAAACAGGAGTGCAATCAAATGCTGACAGACTGTCCCCCTTTTCTTACCGTCTCCCAATCTGTTCAGGGTCCACTAGTGTTCCTGGAACAGGCTCTAATCAACTATGCTATGAGGATCCTGTACAACAAGAACTACACCATGTTGTACACACCTTTTTTTATGAGGAAAGAAGTCATGCAGGAAGTCGCACAGCTCAGCCAGTTTGATGAAGAGCTCTACAAGGTGAATGACTGAATGAAGAGTAACATGTAAAACTTGTTTCCCACAAAAATGTTAACTGATGCACATTTCAAGGTCTTTTTGCACTGCACTTTGGTTTACTTGGCGCTCACCCTCCTGGTGTGTACGTGGCGAGCCCTGGGCAGAAGGATGGAGGGGGACCCATGCAAAATCTGATTTAAAAAGTTTTTCATTTCAAATGAACTGGAACCTCCAATTAACTGGTTTTATAAATTTCAAATATTTTGATCACAACAATTGAGAGAAATAACTTGAACCCCTTGACGGCAAAATTGAAAATAAGTTTTACAAATGTTTTCCTGGTATGTTTGCTTTCAAGTAGAGACTAAATCAAGTTAAGAAAGTTCATTAAAATGCCTAGTAAGATAAGAAATAATATTAAATACATAATAATAGTTACAATTACATTAATTAAAATTTTTTGATTGTCTTATTTATTCACGCCCTGTGTGCTTCTGTGTAGGTTATCGGTAAGAGCAGCGAGCGAGCAGACGACAACTCCATTGACGAGAAGTACCTAATTGCTACTTCTGAGCAGCCCATTGCAGCATTTCTTAGGGAAGAGTGGCTCAAGCCCGAGGACCTGCCCATACGCTTTGGTGGTTTCTCTACCTGCTTCAGACAGGAAGTGGGCTCGCATGGCCGAGACACACGTGGCATCTTCAGGGTGCACCAGTTTGAAAAGGTTGGCTCTGTTAGGCCAAGCGTGTTGTGGCCCTTTAAAAGGAGCAAGGAAATGTAAAGTCTTTTTCTTCTGCTAAGATTGAGCAGTTTGTCTACGCCTCGCCACACGACGGTAAATCTTGGGAGATGTTCGACGAAATGATCGGGACCGCAGAAGACTTTTACCAGTCTCTTGGTATTCCTTATCGCATCGTCAACATCGTGTCAGGTATGTCTGACCTCTTCCCACGTCTGATAATTTTTTCAACAGTGGATTGTAGTCACACTTAAGACCATCTATTAAATTGTTTATTTCATTTATTTTCAGATCCTCATAAAGTCTTAAATTTGATTTTACGAAAATGAATCTTAATATTGAAACCATATAATTTGATAAGAGGTCTTAAATTTGATTAAAGTTTAATTAGTCAATTGGAGCAATCATATGTCAAGGCATAGTTAACTTTTATGACCTCTTATTTCAAGAAATTACCTCCTTAAATGAGAACTATAGCTTGAATGTCTCTAAATTGGCAGACTGAACAGCCAAGCTTAAGCACACACATTAGTGGATTTGTTCAGATACTCTACTCAGGCTTATTTGTATAGCACTTTATGGCTAGGTTCATACCGCAGGTCTTAATGCACAAATCCGATTTTTTGTCATCTGTTTTTTGGTGTGCCCGTTCAGACTGCCTTTGTCCATTGAGACCGTTTAAGTATCACGCATGCGCACTTGACAGTTCAGACCGCCGTGACATTCTGGAAAAATGTGGCCTAGATCAGATGTAAATTACATACAAAAGTCACCCAGATCGGATTTGAAATGGTCCACTTCTATGCGACTTGTCCCGTTCAGATCATCAAGTTAATGCCTTACTCGAGTCGGAAAAACACGAAAAAATCGGATTCATGCATTAGATCTGCAGTATGAACATAGCCTGTGAGCAACCACAGCTGCAACAAAGTGCTGTACAGAAACCAAAACAAAATATTGTAACATAATTTTAACGGCAAACAAGTTTAAACAGTATAACATCAACAAATTAATGACTAAATTAGTGATTTTTTTTCGTAAACTATAAGGATCTTGCTCAGTCCATTTGAATTAATGTTAACCCGTTTCTGTTCATCGTCAGGTGCACTCAATCATGCCGCCAGTAAAAAGCTGGATCTGGAGGCCTGGTTCCCGGGCTCTGGTGCTTTCCGGGAGCTGGTCTCCTGCTCTAACTGCACGGACTACCAAGCAAGACGCTTGCGTATCCGCTACGGGCAGACCAAGAAGATGATGGACAAGGTGAGAGTGCAGCAACTCCGATATAAGATCGTTCTTTTTGATTTTTGTTGCTGCTAGGAATACAGAATAAAGTAGTTTTAACGTGAGCATCAGTGAGGTCATGTTGAAGCCATTAAACTAATTGGCAGCAACCAACAAAGGGTGTGACTTCGGGCCAATTTTTAAATTAAAAAAAAATTTTTTTTTAAACATCTCAATCTGTGTGACAATTCTAAACCTGAAAATTAAAGGTTAGGGCATGTAAGTGTGCCAATACATCTACAGTTCCATATTTAATAAACTCATTTGCTCCCAGAAACGTATAAATATGTTCTATTTTTAAATGCTTCACTGTCCCAAAAACGTATTTATGTGTCTTTTGCGTTTTTTTATTTTATTTTATTTTTTTTTAATGAGAAGCATATATACCTTCCGCTGTATCTGAGAAAAAAAGAACAACGCTCCAAACCCATTTTAAAGCAATAAAACTGGCCACTGGAGGGCAGTAGCGCCTTTTGTAAGACCAAGCAACCCGATTTAACAGCAGTGAACGGCCGGGCAGCATGGTCGGAGCGCTGGCGACATGATGCCAGGCGGCGCTCCGACCGAACAAAACAACCGAGAGGACGCCTGGTAGGCCAGGCGCTGGACGACCGAGCAAAACGAGTGAGACCCCCAGTGCAGCGGCTCGCCAAGCAGACCCCGCAGAAACGCAAAAATAATCCATCTTTGTGAGACAGACAACGATAAGGGAAAAGTTTGCATGGCTGACGTGGCGACAACGGCGTCATCTCGGTGACAAACCGTCATCTTTTAGTAGTCATGTGTGAATAAATTGTTACTTTGCTATCAAAAGCTCTATTTGTCTGGTTGTTCATGGTATTTTGTAAAAGGAAAACATTCAGATGTTTGGGATGTAACTAATGCAAAAAATAGCTTTGTTAAAGTCAAACTTAATTTGAAAATTGCTCAAACTAAGCTATTTTCTAATGCTGATTTCTAAAGAATGGAAAAAGATAGGAACTTTTTTTCCTGCTGAAAGAAGGGAGTCTAATCTTTCTTTTGGTGGGTTCCATGTTTATATAGCAATAGAACAGGATTTTCTGTGGGCCTTGCAAAATCAGTCAAAATCCAGAAAAACGGCCGGGAGCGGAGGGCCTTGCTCTGGTAAAAATGACTATTTTTTAAAGGATAAAAAACTGAAGATTTTGTTCCATTTGGATCATATATTTGAATGTGATGGAGCTTAGATGACCCGGCATTCTCTTCTCTTGCATTTTTGTGTTTGAACAATTTGTCATTGTGGAAAGCGCTCTCTTCCTTGGTATTTTCTAGCATCAAATTTAATTGGTTGTTCAAGGATTTTTTGGGGGGGGCAGCATCTTATGTGGCTGTTCACTCAAAACACTTCCTGTGTTTCCCTATTTCCCCAGGCAGAGTTTGTTCACATGCTTAATGCCACAATGTGTGCCACTACACGAGTGATGTGTGCCATCTTGGAGAATTTCCAAACAGAAGAGGGCATCATAATTCCAGAGAAGCTCAGGGAATTCATGCCTCCTGGTAAGCAAAATAACCAACCTAGAGTTTTTCTACTGAGATGAGAAATTCTATACTACCATCAATTTTGATTCAAATTATTTTGGATCTCCTCCACGTGAACCTGACAGCCCATTCGTATGTTAGAATGACTGGTGCAACTTCATGAAGCTAATATCATGGAGGGAAAGCTAAAGATTATACAACTGTGACATTAGACTGTTTTTGATAAAATTGTGAAATAGGATTTGTTCAAGGTGACTCCCGCATTATCGCTGTTCGGCGTTTGCAAATTTATTTGCAACTTTTTGGGAGGAAACTAACCTTATTATTTGACTGTTTTGCAAAATAGTGGTTAGACTTTACAGGAAGAGGATGACCAAAATACATTTTGCTCTAGATTTGTAATACCACATTTTTTCACTTGTCTCCACTGTTTATCCATCAAGGCATGAACGAGATCATCAAGTTTGTCAAGCCAGCGCCCATCGACCAGGAGATGTCCAAAAAGGCAAAGAAACAGAAGAATAAACAGGCAGGAGATCAGAACCTCAACGACACCATGGAGGCGATGTCGGTTAATGACTCCTAGAAATGAAATTATGGAATTAATTATTAATGTAATTGAGCCTTTTGTTACAACACCAAATCCTTTTTCGGAGATCGGAAAACACATCAAGCTGGCACCTATAAATGTTGGTTTCTCCACAATGCTTTTGGTGGTTCCATTCAGTCAACGTTTACCGTAATTAGCAAATGGAACAGTGTTGTATATTTTCAGCTGTCGCAGACGTTTATGAAAGGAGTCATTCACATTCCGAGCCTAAGACAAACTACCGGTAAATCATTATCATCTCTAACTTTTTTTTTTTTTTTGTGAGCGCTATGTAGCATAAGGAAACACTAGTCTAGAGCAAAATATGCGCTTGCCAGAGTCTTCAGCTGCTCTGTTTCGACCAAAAATATAGTGAATAAAAATCCTTACAAGGTTTTTGCCTGTGCTGAAACGGTCACAACAATCAGAAGTTTTATCTTGTCAATTTCGGGAGTGTTAACTGTTTATTTTAGGCTCTGAATTACTGTCATGTTGCCTTTTCCTTTGTTTTGTTTCATCATGTCACTGTTGAACATGCGGTATGTATCTGAGAATCACATTCAATTAAGTGGCTCTTACTGTAAGCATAATATTAAATACAGGACATATAGTTTTGTGTCGCTTTTATTTATTTTTTTACCCCGTATACTGCTGGTCCCCATAAATACCTGATAAAGGATAGTAAAAAAGATTGAAGTTATTGAGTAACTACTGTAGACTTTACTCCTATTCACAAGAGAACACCCTATATTGTCTACTGCACTTCCAAAAGGTAAACTCAAGTTATGTTTCTTATTCAAGTATTGGGTTGCTTTATTCAGTTCTCTGCGTGTATATGTATATTATAAATAGCTGAACCAGCTACCAGGAAAGATGAGTGACACAGAAGAAGATAATGAGATCTCTTTTACAGTAAAGGTACGTGTACATGATTGTTGACTTTGACATCTACAAATGTATTGTGTAGGCAAAGCCATATTATAAGCCTGTCTTCTTCTGCATATCACCCTGTTTGGTTTAATGTAGTTTATGGGGCGAGTAGAGGTGGTACGCCCCAACGGACTAAATATCCTGGAAGAAGCAGCTGAGAGCCTCAAGGTATCAAGTTCAAAAGCAAGTTATTTACACCCATAACCTTTTTTAAATGATGACAGCCAAAAGGTACACCTGCAAAATCTAAAGAGATCCAATGTGCACATATTCAACAATATACCTTTATAAAGATGATTAGTATTGGCTGACACGGTCAGACATGTAGGCCTATAGGTGTTTATTTGTGTGATGGTCATAGTGATGTGAACCATTCAAGTGGAATAAGTATTGTCAGGTGTATCTTTAAAAAACATATTTTGCTCCCCATAGTGGAAAGGCAACCTTTCTAATTATATACAACCCCTAGCAAAAAGTATGGAATCGCCAGTCTCGGACGAGCACTAACTCAGATATTTTATGTAGAACAAACTCTGATACAAAGCTTGAAAAAATTAGTTCAAAAGTGCAACTCTTTAGCATTCAGAAACACTAAAATAAATGAATAAAAAACATTGTGGTTGTCAGTAAATGTTACTTTTATAAAGCAAGTGCAGGGAAATATGTATGGAATCAAAGTTCCAGCATCATCACCTTGTCCAGTGCAGATTCTTGACTCTTGACAAGGTGATGATGCTGGAACTTTGGTTTGGTACTGTTCCAGTGAAATTTACAAAGATGACTGCCTGAAGAAAACATAAAAATTCCCTCAGTCCTTGATGGTAAGGGGCTGCATGTCAGGCAAAGGCACTGGGGAGATGGCTGTGGTTTACATTGAAATTTTAGACAGCTTTCTTATCCCTTCAATTGAAAATATGATTGTCATTTTCCAAGATGACAATGCATCATGTCACAGGGCTAAAACTGTTAAAGCAGTCCTTGGAGAAAGACTCATCCAGGCAATGTCATGGCCTGCAAATAACCCAGATCTCAACCCTATTGAAAACCTGTGGTTGAAATTGGGAAGGGGGGGTTCCACAGCAAGGCTCCCCCGACCTGCAAGGATGATCTGGCAACTGCAATCAAAGACAGTTGGCGCCAAATTGATGAAGAATACTCACCATGTCCATGCCTCAGAGACTGCAAGCTGTCATAAAAGCCAGAGGTGGTGCTACTAAATACTAGAGATGTGATTTGATTGTTATTTCTATGTTTGTTTCTCATGATTCCATATTTTTCCCCAGAATGGAGTGATTCCATATATATCTCCCTGCACTTGCTCTATAAAAGTAACATTTACTGACCACCACAATGTTTTATAGTAATTTCTTTTAGTGTTTCTGAATGCTAAAGAGTTGCACTTTTGAACTAACTCATTATTTTTTTTCAAGCTTTTTATCTGAGTTTTTTCTACATGATAAAATGTCTGAGTGAGTGCTCATCCGTGACTGGTGATTCCATACTTTTTGCTAGGGGTTGTAATTTTATTTAATCCCATTATATTGTGAAATAATAATATTGTGCTGTTTATAAGGCTTTCCCCATTTAATCACATGCAGTCTCCTGACCCATATGCCTTAGAAAAGGCTGCAAAGAAAAGTAAAGTTCATATCTTTGTTTCGCTGAGTGGGATTGACATTTTGGAGAACAAAACCAAGGTGAGCAAACCTCCCCAAAGCAACATACTGTAGACCTCAATGCAATCTAGCATGTGACATGACTTTCTCCTCCTGTTAGTTTCTGCTATACACCTGCCCTTTACCCACAATTTCCTTCTGCGCTGTCATGCCTTCGTCGCCCAAAGTGTTTGGCTTTGTGGCCAAGCACCCTGCTGTAGACATGTACCACTGCTACCTGTTTAAGAGCGAGACTTTGGTGAGTATGAGTTCACACACACATGAACCGTACGTGGCCTATCGGTGTACTATGGACCTCACCTTCCAAAGCTCTTCCCAAGGCACACGTGCTGGTCTCCACTATTGGCGATGTTTTCCGAGCTACCAAAAAAGAGGAAAGTTACAAAGGAAGTCGAGACCTGATAGTTGAAGCCCTCAGACACAAGGTTGGCAGCCCTGCACTGCAGGAATATCGTTACTGTGTAGGATATTCATAGAGCAGTATAATAGTACTCTAATAGTAATACTATTACTGTCCTGTGTTCTTATTGTTGTCACTTTCAGAATAAAGTGCTGCAAAAAGAGAATTCAGAGCTGAAGAGAAGGCTTGCAGACAAAATTAATCAACAATAATATTTGGGCTTGGAATCTTTCTGCAACTGCAGGTAATTTTTATACTAATTATAATTTTAAATTGTGATGAAAAGGAATAATTTACAATATATACGTGTTTATTATAGTAGCACTTATTGTACATCCCACCACTGGAATGATCGAAACTCGAGTTCTCGATGTAGTCTGAGTCACAACGTTTGACTGCCAAGATATCGCCAATAGCTATTCTACTAGTATATTTAAATTCAGCAGATGAATTACTGAGAACAAATCTTATTTGCATGTCTGACCGCAATAATTGCCTTGCAAAGGAAGGTCAGAAACAGTGTTGTCACTTGAAGATTAAGCCTAATGTCAAAAGTTCGTGTTAGGGTTTAGGGGTTAGAGTTAACAGCATATCAGTGCCAATGTAAAACAATGCAAATTGAGTGCACAATAATCAGCAACACACAAGTGAATTGCACAGTACAATAAACACAAAGGTGGGGGTGGGGTAGAGCGCGGATGCGCGAGCACAACCCGGAAGTACGCCATGCACACACGCGGTCAATTTGGCCACTATACATGGCAGCAACTAAGCACTTTACACTCAATTGGACTTACAACACAACCCAAAGATACTGAACGAACATGTCACGTCACGGCATACATGTGAAACACAAATATGATGTAAACAATGCTTGCCAACTTGGAGCGATGACTACCCTTCGTTGACACGCTACGAAACGGCCGCGCATGTAGGGGGCCCAACCTTTCGCTGGAACCCTCCAGAATGAAGGAAAAATACTCACATTCATTCATGGACATACACAGATCAATATTCCCTCGCACATCTCAATTTGTGGCTGCACTTAGCGCGTGTGACTCGAGACCAAAACAGGAAGCAACTGTCAGCGGTTACCATTGAAACGAGCACGCAGCGGGAAACCCTCGTTGCATTTTCTTTTCAAAATGCTCTTCGTACATGACTACAATATTCTTCAATCTGCAGCGGGAAACCCTTGTAGCATTTTCTTTTCGAAATGCTCTTCGGAAATGACTACAATATTCTTCATTCTGCATACATTATGAGGCAATAACAAAATAGTAACACACATACACTAAGGAAACTAATTTCAATCAGATTACTGGTTTGTAATCTGGTTTGGAACATTTCAGATTACTCATTACTGAAAGAAAGTAATCATTTTACAGTAACGCGTTACTGACAACACTGGTCAGAAGTTATAATAATAATAAAAATGCATTATAAAACAAAATTGGATGGTAGGGGACCTTTAAATTATTGCCTCAATTTAATTGACACTTTTGAATCTGTGCTTGGCAGTCAAGCTATTGAAGTCAGTTTTCTACTATCAAACTAATATACTCACAATTTTTCTCTGTTTTGTTTCGCTTTTGGCAGATTGGTTTACGTTGTACAGAGTTTCAACGTGGAATCTTTTTATCTCTGCAGAATCACCACATCATTTTGGACATGATGGGTTGTGACCTGACTTTTGATATCAGTTTCCTTCCATTCTTTCGATGACAATCATTTTCCGTCTTTTGTATTCAGTACATTTATTTTACTCTTAAACAAACATTTTTCTGATTAAATGATTGTTTAACAAGGATATGATTTATTTGTACAAATATTG
The DNA here is from genome assembly GCF_030265065.1 of Corythoichthys intestinalis. Taxonomy (NCBI): domain Eukaryota; kingdom Metazoa; phylum Chordata; class Actinopteri; order Syngnathiformes; family Syngnathidae; genus Corythoichthys; species Corythoichthys intestinalis. Next base: position 39,199,627 of record NC_080396.1, read on the forward strand.
TAATAATCATGTCTGGGCTATTTTCATAGTTGTCTAACTGCTGATGTGATTGTCGTATTTTCTTGGCTCTCTGTTTTAAACATTGGTAATGGCAATTAAAAAAATATTATTGTATACTCCAAATAAAAAAAAAATCCTGAAAACTAATAGAGAAAAAAAATGGTTGTAGAAAAACGCAATGTATTCCATTGTTTTATAGATTTAATTCTAACCAAATAAACCACATACCATCTTTGTACTGGAATATCAATAATAGTTTATCATATGCATCCGTCATAGTACAAAATCCCACAAAACTACATAAGAAGAAAAATTATTGCAACACCTGACTGTGAGCACAGTAACATTTTCTATCGTTAACTTTCAAAAGTGGAAGAAAACACAATTTAAATGCAACAGCGCAAGCAAGTGGAGAGTCCGTAAATTACAGTCTTGTTAACCCTTTATATCCAAATATATCATGTTTCATACGCTTAGAATTTCATGATTTTGAGACTGTAATTGAGAAATTAGAAATGTCTTTCTCAAAAAAACAAAAAAAATGGATGGATGCAAATCAAGACGTGCATCTGCAGGTTTCATGAGGTGAAAAAAAAAACAGGATTTAGCAAGGCTCACAGATATTAGAGCGCTTATCACACATATTCATTTTGATTTTTCCTTTTTTCTCTCTTTTTAAAAAAAAAAAATTCCATTGAGAATAATATTTCAAATTTTGGGATTCTCTGACAATTGCATCATGTTGCAGGCCTGATAGGGTTAACGCCGACAAAAATAACTAAATAAATACCGTATTTTTATTATAAGTCACGTATGAGTATAAGTAGCACCAGCCCAAAAATGCGCAATGAAGAGGGAAAAAAAGCATATAAGTCGCACGGGAGTATAAGTCGCATTTTTGGGGGAAATTTACTTGATAAAATCCAACACATAGAACGTATATGTCATCTTGAAAGGCAATTTAAAATAAAAATACAATAGAGAACAATATGCTGAATAAGTGTACAGCAGGGGTGCCCAATCCCGGTCCTCGATGGCCCCTATCCAGCTTGTTTTCCGTGTCTCCCTCCTTTAACACACCTAAATCAAATGATCAGCTCATCAGCAAGCTCTGCAGCAGCCTGATAACACTCCTGATTAGTTGATTCAGGTGCGTGAGAGGAGGGAGACATGGAAAACAAGCTGGATAGGGGCCCTCGAGGACCGGGATTGGGCACCCCTGGTGTACAGTATGATAATGTTACATGATGCATGAACAACGAAATGCGAACGTGGCTGGTGTGTTAACGTAACATACTGTAGCTATTAAGAGTTATTTAGATAACAATAGCATAAAGAACATGCTAACAAGTTTACCAAACCATTGGTGTCACTCTAAAACACCCAAAGAACATGTGAAATGATATAATAATGTGTTAGTAATTTCACACATAAATCGATCCAGAGTATAAATCGCACCCCCAGCCAAACTATGAAAAAAAACCGAGTTACAGTCTGAAAAATACAGTAATCTATTTTTTCCATTTCAAGTCTTTCAAAGGTTGTTTTCCCATGGAAGGTAACTACAATACATTTGCCAGCGTTTTATCAAAATATAGTGTTATATTAGGCCGGGGCTTTATGGGGTAGGTAACATCACACAGGCATAGGAAACACTGTAAAACAATAATAAAGCTTCGAACCAATTGTGCTACCATAAGATTTTAATTCGCCACAACAACAAAAATTGTAATTTTGTTCCGTATTTGTTATTTTTAAGTATTCAAAATTCATTCTTTCGTGTTCTCAACTTGATAAAAATCAGTTGTTTTAACTTAAAGTTCCGTAGTTCGCGTGATGAGTCTTTCTCAACCTATGTATTGGATGCCAGAGCGCCTGCGGGGTGCAGCTAATGCGCTTAACACCCATAAAAAATGAAATTCTGTTATATATCTGAAACATGATTCTTCTGGGATGCACTTGATCGAAGAGGTTACAATTCCTTTCACCTTTTTGTTTTTACTAACGTGACTACAGTTTACTTAAAATGTTTTGTTCTGCTTATTTAACGTTAAGTTCAGTTAACTTAAAAGTTTGAGTTTTCGTCAATAACTTCACTTAACAAGTTTTCCCATCAAAACAAAGTCAATTGAAATCAGTTGTCTTGAAAATCCTGCCCCCCCCCTTTTTTACAATGTACATTCAGCATTTTTTACATTGAAAGAACTCGAAGGAAATAACACATCTTCTGGAAGAAAAAAAAACTGTGCTCAACATGTCAGCGTTGCATTTTGCTAATAAATAAGAGAGAGAAAAACTTTTTTAAAAAGACCTGCGTTGACTTCTAGCAATGCTTTATGAAGCTTTACACTGTCACCCCCCCACCCGGGTTTCAGCAGCAGAACAAACATATTCTAAACTCGTATCATAATGACAGTCACCCACCGCCAAAACATTCAAAACGTGGCACCTTCATTTCCCTGATAGGAAGAATAAACTTTCCTGACAACTCCTTTCTTACATGTTTTGCCATATTTGGAATCATTTTGTGTTTTCTCTGACCTAGTGTTGTTCCATCTTATTCTCATTTCATCCTCTTCCAGAAGTGAGCCGTTAATCTTTATTCATCCAGACTACATACTGAGTATAGACTGTTTATGCCAAGTTTGCTGGTTGCTGCAGCTGAAATCCCCAGCACTTTGCCCAAAGAAACACAACCAGAGCAAACTTTTGAAAAGCTTGTTTTCCCCATGATTCCACAAGTGGAAACTCAGAATTGCACTAGGTACAAGTGTGGAATTAGCAGTTGATTAAAAGGGGTTCATTTGACACCAAATAAAACCAGGAGGAGGGATCATTATAAAGACTGCAAACTGAGGTCATGTCTGAGCGCAAAAACACATAAAGAAAGGTGAGATTGTAAAATGCTGGGCTTTAGGGGGTTTTCTAGTCTCATGGATGGATTCAGGTTCAAGGAAAGTCTTTCTTGAAGCAAAATGCCTGTAATAATAACAAAGCTTTCAAGGGTAAGGTGGGGGCTTGAGGAGGTGAAGGGAGAATTTGCCTTTTAAGGGGATCCGCTCTCTCTTGTGCAAGCCTCGTGAGTTCATGCACAACTATCACAACACTGAACAGAGTAGTTTAAAAATAAACAAAAGGAGAGAAAAAGTTTGGTGTATTTTTAAGTGATTTGTTTCAGTACTTCATTCCTTTTTTAGACATTCTAAAAGCAAATGCCTGAATAGATGTTGTTTACATACTTGGCCACAGTGAACAAGAGGCTGAGGCTGAGTCAGTTGTGTGACAAGCATCCTAGCAGCCGCCGTCACTGCTGTGGTTTTCTCGCTTGTTTTCCAGACAATACCAACAATGTGCTTATGGCTGAGGGGAGGCTGCCTGCATCTGGGGGAAGGAAGCCCAAGGAGATGAGATGAGGGGAGGGGGTTAGAACAGAGAGGTAATTGTATATATAAGAGTGAGGTAACTGAGCAGAGCAGCAGAGGCAGGGCTGGCAGGCGGGCGAAGGAAAGAGAAATGTGTTCTTGGGGTGGGAAGGGTGTGACAGAAGGTTGAAAAGAGCATAGATGTGTCCAGGAAATTTGAAAGAATTGGTCAAGTAGGGAGGGAGTGTGTGGGAAAAGCAGAATAATGGGTCTACACGTGCCAGCATGGAGTTGAGTAAGAGGTGTTTTGGAAAGTATACTTGGAAAGGAAAGGGGGGTGAGCATATTCTCCCCTCTGTTGCTTTGAGCGTGTTGAGCCAGGCTGTACCAGAGCCAGCAAAAGGGGAAGGGCCTCCATCCCCTCATTTTCTAGCGGACAAAAACTGCTACCCGGGAGCCTGATTTCCAAGCTTTGCGGAGGAACAGGAAGACAAATACCGGAGGTGGATAGGAGAGGGGAGACATCCTTGGGGTCAGGATCCATCTACCCACATGGGTTGCATCCTGAGCTCGGACTGGTGTGGGGAGGACCTGGTACAAGCGGTGCCGGTGGTCAGAAGCTCGTATGTAAAGAGTCAGAGCCTGGAGAGGAGTGACACTGGCAGGATGAGACTCATGAAGGTCAGTGTGGGAACGCTGCATTGCATTATTCAAAACATTGTTTAAAATTAGAGTTATGGCACAAAGGATGAGAGGCTTACATGCAATGTCTTCAGTGTTTATTGGGGGGTGACCGGCACAGTTACAAACTAAAACTAAATTTATCAGTATTTAAATAACTAGGTATGATGATAAAATTCAATGTTTACAAAAAAAAAAAAAAAAGTAAAAGAGTAAATCATCTTTTGTAAAAACATGAAGCTGAAAATGTATTGAATATTGTGTTTTCAAAAAGTTGGACTAAATTTTGTTCACTGTTAAAAACATTTCAGTGATTACAATAATATGCAATTAAAGATTTTTATCTTCAGTGTTAACTAAATCACATGCAAGTAATTTGTCTTCCCTGTTCACAAATTATACTTTTTGTGACTTAATTTCATTCCACATATATAAAAACACACTCCAAAATGGTTTTGATTGAAAAAAAAAAAAAAAGTCTCCAGTAATGAAAAAAAAAAATACTTTTAAGTATATGTAATGTCATTGAAGTCTTATTTATTGTCAACATTGATGACATGTGAGTATATATATATGACGAAGGCTGAAGTGCCCGCCGAAACATGTCAGGTAAAAAAAACTACCTACTATTGCCTGGGATAAAAGAAAGGGTTTGACGAATGTGAGTATAATGTTTTTTTTTTGTTTTTTTTTGTTTTTTTAAGAAGACAAAAACATGTATGTAAAAACTACATTGTCAGTGTTTTTTTTTTTTTTTTTAATGTGACTTATCTTCAGTGATTACAGTAATGTATGTTATTTAAGTCAGTCTTCAATGCAGTCTTCATTTCAGATTAAAGTCAGTATTTCCAGAAACCTTTGGAACTGAATGGTCATCAATATTTACGAACATTTTTTTGCAATTCAGTTTTTATTTAAGTTTGCAAAAAACATGAATGTTGAATTAACTGAAGACAGGCAGTCAATGATTACAATACAATGAATGACTAATGTGGCAAGCATGTACGTTATGTGATGTGTTTTGGGACTACATTACATGTTTACAAAAACACAATGAACTGAATTTGGATCAATGTTTACAAAACCCCATACAATGTGTTACAATATTATTCAGTAATGATACAAATGTGTTAATTTTAGACGTTAACTAAATTCTCCTCAATAATAGCTCAGTGTTTACAAAAAAATTGAGTCAGTCATTTTCACTAATGTCTTAGTCACGTTTGCTGAGGTCATTGAACGCTTAATTCAATGAATGTTTATTGTTTGTAACAACTGTGATGCCGTGATGACTGTTATAGCAGAAAACACAATAGCAGTGCAAGAATCCAAAATTCATAACACGCTTTCCACTCTCTTTCAAGTGACTTGATGACAATGACATTGGCATCCCATCACCACATCTGTGATGACACAAATGCAGTGATGCAATGTGTGATGGTGTCAGCGCTGTAAAGCAATGACACACTCATTATGTACAATGAGGCAGTCTGGCTGGTGAATGAATAATGTCAAGTAGCTAATAGCCAGTGCTTATCTTGTCAGTGACAAAGTGGCATGATAAAACATTAAAATATGTTATTTTTTGCTGTTGTATAAGCCTGCTCTCTTATGTTCTATCGAGTCTCAAGTGATTATGTTTTTTACTGGCTACTGAAAAGTTTCCCTTTTGCCATCTGCGCTCCATATTTAAATATGTATGCTTGGTTGCACCACATGTCCCTGCGGGGCCAAAATCACATGGCGAGCACTGTGGGAATGCGGCGCCCTCTAGACCACGTCAACTGGCGGCGAATGACCCTCGCTAGAGTAAATGTCTGTGGGAAGCAGCTCGATCCCACTAAGAGATGTTGTCTCATCTATTTATGGGCTCTTTTTGTTTTTAAAGCACTTGTTTGTCTCAAGGTTTTTAGTATCTGAAGCAGTTCACATACTGTGGCTTCCTGTAATTATTTGGTCAAGAAATATGTATGAAGTTCTACTAATCTTATACCCTTTGGAGAGATGACCAGATGAGACTGTGAGGCCTCTAAAGATGACCATCATAAGAAATATCAGTTGAATTAGTCTTTATTAAACAATTTCTTCAAGGACAATTTTACTTCCTCAAATTTAGAATATCAGCTGTACTGGTAGAAAATTTGGTCAGTGACTTAACATGGTCACTTACTACTTTGGTATCGTTACGTTTCACCTCACAATTGCGGATACCGTTGCTAGGCCAGACTATTGACCATACAGATAAACTACATTGCTGTCGGTTCTATTTTGGTCATCATTTGGTCATATTTTTGCCGTCAGTTTATTTATATAATCAAATTCTTGTGGTGCACATATTTGAGAATGGTGAAACACCACTTGGTTAGCCAAAGCAACTTGCATCATCGCGATTGACACAAGGTCACCTAATAAAAGCTAAATGTCTTTCTCACCAAGGAGCAGACTGTAATCAAAGCAAAAATGTAATTAATAGTGAGACTCAGTAGTTATGTAACTGCATCTTTTTAGTGTCCATATGGTTCTGTTCAACACACAGAGCTTAGATAAGTGACAACACTTGTAGAAGACACAGCAAGCAAAACAAATGTCATGAAGCTGTTACCTCTTTGTAACATACAATGGGGAGAACAAGTATTTGATACACTGCCAGTGCATTGGCAGTGTATCAAATACTTGTTCTTCCCCACTGTATGTTGACATTCATCTTTGTTCCATCAAAACTTTATGTGATCTTCACATACTGTATTGGAAAGTAGTGGTAAACATTTCGTAAATTTGGATATTAAGATGATGATATTTAAGGGTTGTTTTGCGTGCAACTGAATCGAACAGAAAAGAGTAAAGCCCTCTCCAGGACCCGCTTCACTACTGAATGATGTAAATGTTCTCCAAATCATAGAACATGCTTTTTTCTCCAAGGGTGATACAATTTCTTGAAGATTTCTTTTCTAAGGTCTTAGTCTCGAGCAGTGTTGGGCACGTTACTTTAAAAAAGTAATTAGTTTTAGTTACTCACTACTTCTTCCAAAAAGTAACTGAGTTAGTAACTGAATTACTCTATAGTAAAAGTAACTAGTTACCAGGGAAAGTAACTATTTCCGTTACTTTAAAAAGAAGTTGTTGTATGTCAAAGAATTTGAAATTTTCTGAGAAGTATTTGAGTCAGTTGAATAGAGAAGAACAGACAGGTAGTTGTGTTATAGAACCTTGTAATATTTATTGCACCTCATCAGCAACAGATTTATCCTACACTTGAAGCTCAACAAAAATAAACATATTTGAATTGCTTACCACAGATGTTGACAAAAGCTTCGCCACGGGACATAAATTACACTTTACATGCACGTTCTTTCCTTTAATTTCGACCAACTTGAAATAGTGTTTATATCTCCACCTCGTAAAGGACAAATTTTCCTCTGAATGCTCTGCCATCATATCCCTCTGCAACTGTTTGCGTGTGTGTGTTTGCTGCACGCACTGTTCTGGTTTGTGTGTGTACGTGCGCTATTAGGCTCGAGCGTTAACATCAGAGAATGGGGGATCACGTGAGATTTGACAACAATGCAGCCATATTGGAAGCAGGTCTGGCTCGCGGGATATTAAACTTTAACTTGCCAGTTCGATAAAGAGACAAACTCGTTACTAAGGCGAACAACAGATATGTGATCTAACTTAAGGATATGAACAATGTTGACCCTTAAGAGCAAGCCGAAGACAAATGGAGTAAAGATGTTGACGGGCTTCCACAATTAAGGGAAATGGACATTCTGCTGTATTTATTGTTTGGTGTATGTCTGAACCCATATACCTGTACAAATGTTTTGTAATACTTTCAACTTTTTTAAAATTACTTTGGATGGTTGTATTTTTTTTTTTTAAAGCTATTTTGGTCGACTACATTTGTTCAAATAGGATGAATGATTTGAACAGGGAAATGAACCCAGCTTTTCAGAAAAATGTGATTAGCCATGATTCATTCATGATTTATAAAGGGACAACTACATTTTTCACAGAAGGCCAGGTAGCCTTGAAAAGTATGATTGATATTTACATTTGCTGGATGATCTTAAACAGTAGGGAAACTATGCAAAAAAAGAAAAGAAAAAGAAACAAAATGAGAAGGAGCAACTACATTTTTACAGCACTTGTAACATTCTCATGGTTTCCTTCATCTTCCAGTAGAGCGTTAGTCACCACTGAAGACATGAATAGAAACCACTTTTGCTTTTTATTATTAGAAAAAACTAATTAGGCCTGTCACTATGTGTTTTATATCACAGTTGTCCATCTCCCTCTGTAATTTTCGTGTGAACAAGGTTTAGATTGACCTAGACTGTGGCTTGGAGCCGCAGGCATTCACAATAAACACACCAGAGACAGGAAGGAGCACTGCGGGAACAGCTATTGGTAAATATAGCGCTACTTCAGACGACAACACAACTGTATATATTCTCAGCCATGTTTGCCGGAAAACAAAAGTGGCTTCAGCTCTCTAAGTGTGGTTGCTGTAAAGGTTCTGTGGCTTTAAAACAATAACCTGGACAAAAAACGGGCTACAACAAATTTTGTTTGTGTTACAGAAAATGTAGGGCATAGACAGAAGTAAAACATTTTGTTGTGTAGGATCTCTCCCAAATCTGTCAAAATGCTGTTTCTCTATCTTTACTAAACCAATGTAGCTTTGCAAGCAAGACTGTACTTGTTGATTCATGATGCAGTAATGTCTTGCAAACCTCAAATGGTCAAACACTTCCCTGGTCACCTGATGTTGGAGCCAATCAGAAGAAAGATGCGGGAGCTGCAGACGTGACCAGGAAGCAACTGTGTGGTTGAATACAATGTCTGACTGCACAGCAGTTCTTGTACATAGTAGTTCAATTTCTGACATTTTTGTCGGAAATACACTAAATTTCCTCATTAAAGGATGAGTAAAGACGTCACTGAGGGATTTTTTTGAGGGGGGGGGGGTGGTGGAAAACAATGTCATTAGAAAGAAATATACTGAAATAATGATAATCTTACATCAAAAATGTATTCAACGCAGTATGAAATCTGGGCCTGTTTCAGTTTCACGCAAAATGGTTGTCCATTTGTCCCATATCGTTTTGGTTAGTGACCTCCACACATACAGATGGGGCTAGCTAGATTATGGATTAGTTATTTTCAATAACCATAGTCTACTGAGTAGTCACATATTCTACGCTGTAAACAGTTCAAATCCATGTTCTATTGTTATCACCACAGTTTGTTATCATTGGGACTGTTCTATATTCAGGAACCCCACACCTCAAAAAAGCCTTCAGATGCTCACAGAACTGATGTCTCACAAGATGCGCATTATCACCTGGTAATACTTTGACTTTTGAGTTGATTCACCCCAAAACATTTGGTTGCAATCGACTTCGGAGGGTTCACGCTATACCAAATGAATATTTCACCCAGTTTAGCTCGAGAAATCACTGAGATAAACATAAACACGTGAGCCAGTCGTCACTTGTGCTTTCTTGGTCTTAAACAGCTGCACCTTATCAGCACTTTGGCTTAGTGCCTTCTTACACAATCCAGCCCAGCTTCTATAGCCACCTCCTCATCCTCCTCCCCTCGTTTCCTGTTGGCCCCCACGCCATCATTTTTGTCATTTGGCCTCGTCCACCAGTATTCAATTTTGCCTAATGTGGAAAGAGCAGACAAACACGCCCTAAACGGTGATGACTTTATTGGCTCCTCATCAACTAAAGTCATTTAAAATTCCCCCAAATCCACAACTCCATCTTCCTTCCATGTGAGAGCCTCCCCCACTTTAGTGACCGAGGCATGGCCTCATTCCAACCCCTAAGCATCGGTTTCCTGTCTCTCGCTTGTCATTATTTTCCTAAGTTGTACTCCGCCCATTACCTTTATCTCCTTATTACCTTTCACCTTACATCATGAATTCTCAATGACACACTGCAGCCATTAGGCCCTTTTCACATTACACCAAACAATACAGAAATTCCAAACTTCCAAGAACAATATAAATCCAGACATTCCTTACAAATGAGCTAGAGGCATGGACTGAATTAGCACATGCTTTATGTTCAGAAGAGCAGTCAAGTTCTGCTTTGATTGGAAGGGATACAGTTACTCAACATCAGACATGTGTTCTAGTATGCATACGACACATGGAAGTTTAGACAGCAGAAAAATAGAAGTCTATGTCAGTATGACCTGTAGTTGTCAATTTTCACCACTAGATGGTAGTCCTAGTAAAGTGTTATTGAGGCACAGGACTGTGTTTGCAGACTTTCAACATTTCTTCCTGAATGATCACTTGATTATGGAAGCCCATTCCCGAAAAAAAAAAAAAGTTGATGGGGTGCCCGATTGCTGTCGGATACTTTAAATTCCTTGCTATACTTCAGTATGTTGCTGACCTATGAAAATAATGTGTCGCAACATTTTTCGAATGTTGTCCACTTTATTCAAACACTGACATCAAGGAATTACATTTTTAAAAAACCCTTTCATTCACGATTAAAGAAAAACCTGTACATTGCACTCATTTAATCATTGCGTGCCAATGACGGTACAAGACGTCCAATTATTTGACGTTTTGACTGGGTGGGGCCTCTCAGGCTCTCACTCTGAATGGATTGGACGTTTAGCACCGTCAATATCATGCAATAAATTCTGTACTATGAACCCCCCATCAACTTGAAAAGATACTTGGGGCCCTAACCGGAGTGCATTTTATTTTTATTTTAAACGTATTCATGTAGTTTTATAACTTTGTATTATTTTTTTTTCAATCTACTTACTGACTTAGAAAAAAAGAAGAAAAAAAGAAAAAAAACCTATATCTATCTATCTATCTATCTATCTATCTATCTATCTATCTATCTATCTATCTATCTATCTATCTATCTATCTATCTATCTATCTATCTATCTATCTATCTATCTATCTATCTATCTATCTATCTATCTATCTATCTATCTATAGATATAGATATATATATATCCATGACTTATTTACAGACACTATTTTTATCATTGTGACGTAATTTATTTAAAAGTTTAAAATATGCGCGTAAATAATTTTTAAAAAGACATTTTTAAAACTAAATATTACACATCATTTAATTATTCTAAGCTAAATATAATAGACATTTCAAATAATAAATATATTACTTGCCATCTTTTTATTGTTGGGTTGAAACAAAAGCGTCTAAGCGGTGTCCGTAAACGGGGGTCTCCAGGGTAAAACGGACAAATTAAAAATAGTTCAGGGGCTTAATGCACCATGTAACTGCTATGACAGCATGCAGACATATTACTCTATCAAACACAACAGTTCTTTTGGCTTAAATTACAGCAATTTATTTTAAAGAGGGGTGCAAGTGCAGAAACGGCTTTTTCAGCCTTGTCATATTAATATTTTTTTCTATAAAGTATTTGTTTTTTTTGAATGATCAAAAATAGCAAGTTGCCCTATAAAGGGTTAAATGACGATTTTTGAATAGCTGTCTACTTTGCTCTGCGATTGGCTGGTAACCAGATCAGGGTGTATCTTATGCCCATAGTTAGCTGGGATAGGCTCCAGCACCCCCATGCCCCTCATGAGGATAAGCGGTACAGAGGATGAATGAATAAATGAATCTCTACTGTACTGAACATTGTCCCTGAAAGGGTTAAATTTAACAGACAGATGGCATAATTACGTTAATTAACTTCATAGATTATAATACAGTACATTTTTAGCTTTTGTGTTTCTCCTGCTCATGCAATTTGTTGCTCGGCTTAAGGTTCATGCATTTACATCACAAATGGCACTTTGTCAGAATATTATGTAGATTACTTGTCTGTATTTGTGAGAACAAAAAACGAGGTACCCTAGTTTTATTGAAACTCTGAAAAGTGGATTTGTGTTGCAAAGTGTGGTTATTTGATGCAGACAGAAAAATAACAAGGGACGATAACAAACAGTGTGAATCATGTTATATGAAATTAGAAAAATATAAAGTAATGCATATTTTGTATTATGAACAATATACAAGACTACATTACAAAAGGAGTACTGTACCTGCGACTTTTTCCAAAAGTTGTTTGGCTCTGTCTGTTTGAGCCAATCCGAAGTGGCCGCCCTCGCGCTCCCCTCCCCAAATCGACCAATGGCAAAGCGACTAGCGGCAATATCGCGCCCCTCCATTCATGTGGCACCGCCCTATTGCTGCAGCCCACCACCGCCCGCTACCACCACAACTCGGAGGGTGGACCAGAGTGAGCAAACAAGTGATCTCATAGCAGCAAGAGCAAAAGAGTGGCCGTGTTCGTGGAGGATCTCCTCGTCATGTGAGGCCCACATTGAACGTTCAACCACAGGAAGCATGTTTAGCGGGAAATCGAGCAAGGTAAGAGCAACTGGTGACAACTCTGGTTAGTTTACCACTAGAACGAGAAACTCTGGAAGTGTGTATTGGATGGGTGATGCGCACTTGGGATTGTGTGGCATGTTTTCTGCGTGAATTTAGCGTCACTTTTTTGTTGAAGTTGTAGAGTTCATATTGCTGGATGTATGTATTAGGCCTGAGGAGAAGAGCCATTACAATTTGATTCCTTGTTGAATTGATTCGAATGACATGCGTGTCTTCTGGAGGGGTCATATGATGCATTAAGCAGTCCGCCCCCACTCCACTCCTTTCACCCCCTCGGGCTTACTGCGTCAAAGCCAGTCATTTGTTGTTAATGTCACACACTTAACCCCTTGTAGGGCAAGTGACTATATTTGGTAATTTAAAAAATTATAGACAAACAATATAAATATTTCTTATAAACATGTGGCCTACATGACACAAAATGGGATGTCCATTGTCCACATGTGTGGGATCCATGTCTCAATATGTATACTGTACAGTAGGGTTCGAAATTGTGATACAGTGGGGCAAATAAGTATTTAGTCAACCATCAATTGTGCAAGTTCTCCTACTTGAAAACATTAGAGAGGCCTGTAATTGTCAACATGGGTAAACCTCAACCATGAGAGACAGAATGTGGAAAAAAAAACAGAAAATCACATTGTTTGATTTTTAAAGAATTTATTTCCAAATTAGAGTGGAAAATAAGTATTTGGTCACCTACAAACAAGCAAGATTTCCGGCTGTCAAAGAGGTCTAACGAGGTCTAACGAGGCTCCACTTGTTACCTGTATTAATGGTACCTGTTTTAACTCATTATTGGTATAAAAGACACCTGTCCACAATCTCAGTCAGTCACACTCCAAACTCCACTATGGCCAAGACCAAAGAGCTGTCGAAAGACACCAGAAACAAAATTGTAGACCTGCACCAGGCTGTGAAGACTAAATCTGCAATTAGGCTCGAGCGTTTACGTCACAGCAGCACGGGATCGTGCGAGATTTGCGACAACACAGCCATTGCGGAAGCACGTCTGCATCACGGGACATTTAAACTTAACGGCAAATACAATTCAACTACGAGTGCCAAAGATGGAAAAATGTAGGGAAAACTTGCCAGTTCGAAACAGAGACAAACTTGTTACCACGGCGAAGGACAGATATGTGAGCAATTTTAAGGATGTGAACAATGTTGACCCTCACGAGCAAGCCGAACACAAATGGAATAAAGATGTCGACAAGCTTCCACCACTACGCGAAATGGACATCATGCTGTATATAGTGTTTGGTATATGTTACAACACTCATCAGCAATTCCGAAACTACAAATCGCTACAAAGCTACGAACAGTTTTGCTGCGGATGGGTGCAGGATCTTCACTTTATGACCATAGCAAACGGCAACACCATCTTTCTAGCAAAGGTAGGCAATGTGTGTTTACATTAGTCTGTGACCACGGATGTACAAATATTTTGCTGCATAAAATGTAGCCTGTGTACAAATTCTTTGCCACTCTCTCACGTCAAAATATTACAGCTTTTTCATTTAGCAACGACAGGAATTATGTCTTATGAAGACAATGCACATGTATGCATGCTAGGTGTTTAGCTGTAGCAATAGCTAACAACAGGCCGACTTAGGGCGTAAAGTTACTGAAATTTGCGTAAACAAACGAAATTAACTTACCGGAGTGGAAGTGCATAGAGCAAACTCAGTGTGTAACTGGAGAATCAAACGTTATGCCCTTCCTTCTGATCGAGGCCACCCATGCCATTCTTCGACGTTTGGTAAGTTCAGATACGAGCTTTCCCTCGCCTTTTCTCCATGTAGGGATCCGGAAGAAACTCAATGGTGTTCCGTCGAGCTGTACATTCTCCTTTCTATTCGATCGGTTGTTGCAATTCTTTATCGCACAATAATTTCCAACCATTTTTAAAGAGCGACCTGTGTTGAAATGCCTCAGTTTATGTTTCTCGCTTCCACAATGGCGAGAGCGGCGGAAACCTCGCGAGTGCCATGTCATACGCTCGAGCCTAATAGGTAAAACACTTGGTGTAAAGAAATCAAGTGTGGGCGCAATTATTCGAAAATGGAAGACATACAAGACCACTTATAATCTTCCTCGATCCGGGGCTCCATGCAAGATCTCACCCCGTGGCATCAAAATGATAACAAGAACGGTGAGCAAAAATCCCAGAACCACACGGGGGGACCTAGTGAATGACCTACAGAGACCTGGGACCAGAGTAACAAAGCCGACTATCAGTAACACAATGCGCCACCAGGGACTCAAATCCTGCACTGCCAGACGTGTCCCCCTGCTGAAGTAAGTACACGTCCTGGTCCGTCTGCGGTTCGCTAGAGAGCATTTGGATGATCCAGAAGAGGACTGGGAGAATGTGTTATGGTCAGATGAAACCAAAATAGAACTTTTTGGTACAAACACAGGTTCTCGTGTTTGGAGGAGAAAGAATACATGCATCCGAAGAACACAATACCCACTGTGAAGCATGGGGGAGGAAACATCATGCTTTAGGGCTGTTTTTCTGCAAAGGGACCAGGACGACTGATCTATGTGAAGGAAAGAATAAATGGGGCCATGTATCTAGAGATTTTGAGTGAAAATCTCCTTCCATCAGCAAGGGCATTGAAGATGAGACGTGGCTGGGTCTTTCAGCATGACAATGATCCCAAACACACAGCCAGGGCAACAAAGGAGTGGCTTCGTAAGAAGCATTTCAAGGTCCTGGAGTGGCCGAGCCAGTCTCCAGATCTCAACCTCATGAAAATTTGTGGAGGGAGTTGAAAGTCCGCGTTGCCCAACGACAGCCCCAAAACATCACTGCTCTAGAGGATTTCTGCATGGAGGAATGGGCCAAAATACCAGCAACAGTGTGCGGAAAGCTTGTGAAGAGTTACAGAAAACGTTTGGCCTCTGTTATTGCCAACAAAGGGTATATAACAAAGTATTGAGATGAACTTTTGGTATTGACCAAATACCTTTTTTCCACCATGATTCGCAAATAAATTCTTTAAAAATCAAACAATGTAATTTTCTGTTTTTTTTCCCACATTCTCTCTCATGGTTGAGGTTTAACCATGTTGACAATTACAGGCCTCTCTAATATTTTCAAGTGGGAGAACTTGCACAATTAGTGGTTGACTAAATACTTATTTGCCCCAGTGTATGTCATGATACTTTAGCATCCCAAAAGGTTATCGATATGCTCATGCCAAGAATCGAGATGTCATTTTAAAAAGGTGTCAATGTTTAAAAAAAAAAACAAACAAACAAAAAAAAAACAACAAGTTGCTACCAAAATCTTTCACTATAAAAGTGTCTCAATTAACTCTATGACTGCCATTGACAGCGTTCGATGACCAATTCATTAAGACCAGGAAGGGCGAATGAACGTTCATTCGAAACCAGGGTATTCGCAGTCACTCTTTCCGATTTTCGGGGCATTTACAGGTTACCTTCTGTTGATTTTGGGGCCTTTACAGGTCACTTCCTGTTGAGTTTAAGTCACTGCCTATTCAGACCTGGGTCACTTCCTGTTCTGTAAGTGAAAATTAACCGGAAGTGACCCTCAAATGCCCCAAAATCATCAGAAAGGGACTGAAAATAAACAGGGGATGAACTGAAATGGCCCAAGATGACACTCGTTGCCTGGCATTGGCTGCCACCGACGGCCATAGATGTGGGAGGGGCCCGTTTGAAGTTGGAGGGGGTCATTTGTTGCCCCCCATCCCAGCACAAATGGATTGGACATCTAGTATTGATAAACCTACAGCAGAAGGATGGATGAAGAAGTTTTTTTTCTGTTTATTAGTTATTTTCTGGAATGATTTCCTGACCTAGTATGGATCGATAATCATTGTATCGCCATATTGTGACATCATCGTTTGTATTGCAAATCGTATCGTATCATGAGGTACCAAGAGGTTCCCACCCCTACTGTACAGTATATTTAATCCTTAAAAAAAAAAAAAAAATTAAAAACGAATTAATAAATGAAATAATGAATAAAGATAAAATAAATAAAATTAAAATTAATAAAAACACGTTGGTTATGACTCCCAATAATAGTCTAAAGTTGGGTGGGGACTGTGAAGTCTCCTCCAATCAAAATAGATTGGATGTCTATGGGGTGTCAAATTGCCACTGAGTTAATTGAGTGCCATAAAAAGGGTTAAAGGATTACTATTAAAATCATTATTGCATGTAGAAAACAGTATGTACAGTATATGTGTCGGTCTAGTGTACTGTACCTCGCTTTATGTCCCAACATTTACTCAGCAAAGGCACAGATTTTAGATTTGAAACATAATTAGAACTAACTTCCAATCAAAATCTCACAAAAATCTACACAAAGGTTAATCGTGTACCTTCTGTAGCTGAGTAAAAGTAAGCTGAATTGTTTGCAAAGTTCATTTTACCTGTAAATATACCTTATGGAGGTTAAAGGCTAAAGTTAAATAAGTAATAAACATACTTTCATTAAGTTGTTCACTGAGCAATAAAAGTATTAAGGGGAATTCAAGAGAGCTCTCCAGACTTTCTGTATAACGGTATTAAATATTCTTTAAGAAGTCTGTAATTTAGCTTGCCTTGAGCTATGTTAAAATCGACTTTTGACATTTGCAGCTTACCCAGACTCACTGGAGTGAGACTAGAGTCTCATTTTATAATTGAAGACAGATACATGTTTGAAAGGTGGGTTATAGGACTGATCATAACAGAATGTTGCTCCATTGGTGCGTGCATGTGGTAATGGGGACATAAAGCCATGGTGTACTGCACTCATTTGGTGGTGCAGTTCTTCCTTCCAAAAAGGTCTCATCTGCCTTAAATACTGTAGTTTTGTCAGTTTTCAATGATTTCATTAATGTCCGTCTGCCCCAGTTCCGGTTCTTGTTCCCTGATGTATTTTATATTTAATAGAATACATTAAATTACAACGACTATGTACATAATTAAATGGCTCATAGCTCATTTGTTATTTGAGTCATTTCCGTGTCTAACAGGCTTCCTGTTCCTGTTCCCAAATGTTATTATATATTTTAGTGGTTTATTTTGGAAATGAAAATGATTGTGTTTAACAGAGATCTCTTCTAATCACTGGAATGAAGTGTTCTTTCTCGTAATTTCCGGAGTAAATATCAATGGAAGTTTGTGTTGCTGTTAATTCTCTGTCCATGAACATAGCACCATCAGTCCCATTCAGATAGCCCCATTTGTCGATTGATCATTAGGGCATTTTTGATTGAGCCGTCCGATTTCTCCCAAGCCGTGCAAATGTCAGTCCCACCAGTTTTTATACTGTTTATCCTTAGTAGGACTACCAAGAGTCTGACTTTGAGCAAAAGGGTAAGTACACCAAGGTCTGGTCGCCAGCACGGCACTTCACGATCAAAGCTATGGATAATATAGTAAGCCTTCAACTTAACTAAGAAGCTTGTTTTTGAAATGCGGTTGGAAGCAGACACGGTATTGTCGGGAAAAAACGGAAAGAATTCCACAGTCCTCAGTTGCAAATTGAGTCCCGTTACCTCAGAGCTTTCAGGCAGACGCGCAAACCACCACTGTATAGTACTGTGCTAACCTTTCAATAATATTTCAAATCATTCTCATTTGTCAAAGCCCACATGACCACGTTACTTTAGAAATACCACTCTGAAAAAGATGTATGTTTACCCATTATGCAATTGGCATCTTCAGCATCCTGAAGCGTGGGACTTTTTTTGACATCCTGCAGGTGTGTGTGTGTTATGCCAACATGATTAATGATTGTTGTTTGTGTTGGCTTTACATCATGATGCCTTGTCAGGATCGGCATCCTGCTTTCCAATGTAAAGAACAACCAGCAACCAGATAACATTGTCTGCAGTGCCGCCAAGGTTTCTTCCGTCGATAGCACACTTGTCATAAGAAAAAAATCTAAAACCAAATTTGATGTATTACACTTATTTTTCTTTCTTTTTTGGGGGGAGAATTTCTGGTTAAAGTAGGAGTAAATGAAAATATTAATGATGTGTGTCTCAGATAGTTTTCATTACAGGGTGTAACTGGATGATAGAAGGAATTCTTTCCAGGTTTTAACTCTCACCTCCTACAAATGCAGGAGTTATTTAAAGAGAAATATTAGGCCCTTTTTTCTCTCAATTTCAGGCTTGTACATAGGGATGGGAATCGAAATCCGATTCCAATTCGGAACCGGTTCTGAGTGTTTCGAGGCCTCGACATCACAATGAAAAAGCCTTAACGATCCCTTTAACGATCCCTAAAGACGCATATTGCGTCGTGACGTGTCTTGTTGTCCAGACGCATCAAACTAGCATGGCGCCAAGAACCACTCGCTCCAAAGTTTGGCTACACTTCACCAGGAAAAAGGGTGAAAATGAAAGGTTACGATAGTTTAGCACGAGCATTGCCGCCGTAAACATAACAATGACAACACGTAGGTTCGAACGCTCGATAGTGTGTCTTCACTTCACGAGGAAAAATTACAACAAAGCAGTCATTGCGAGATGGAAATAACTGCATCGGGAGGGAATAGACTGCACTGTCCTCACCGAGACGCTAAAGCTCAGTCCTGGCTATACAGCTAGCTAAACTCCCAAATGACGATGCAGAAGACGTTGGTATAATTTGCTGACTTTATTCAACCATCACTTGAAACTAAAAATAGAAATGAAACAAATCAATTTCGTCCCCAATAACAAACAGGTTTGCATCAACGTAAATCAGCGATGATTAGCTGCTAACACAGTAATAACAAACAGTTAGCATGCGTTCGCTAGCATTAGCACATCGTTTAAACCACTACACAACTGGATTTAAGTGTCCGATCGCGAGTGGAAACACACAGCAACAACACAGAAGATGATACATACAGGCGTTGGCTCTGTAGATATTTTACAAACATTAACAAAGAACGTAGGCTCGTGGCAGTGTTTCCCTTTCTCACTAACTCGCTCACTCACTTGGATACGGCATTTCTTCTTCTTAGGTGTACGCGCTGTTCTTCACGTGAGCGCGCTCTTCTTCGCGTGAGGAAGCGCAAGGGCGCCACCACTTAAGCATGAAAGCACCATAAAAACTAAAAGGCATGCATTTCAATATACTGGTAAATAAAAACAGGGGTCCCCAAACTACGGCCCGTGGCTCCATATTTGGTCTGGCCCCCTGAACAAAAACAGAGAGCATTTTGAATTTTTTTTGTTTTTTTTCTCCCTCAGTAGTGTTATTTATTTCCTGGCCTTTTTCAGTGAGTAACTCAGAGAGGGTTATTTGATTATTATCTATTTAATTAATAGTGCTATTATTATTTATTATTATTATTATATTATTTTTTTTATTCTATTTACTTTTGTTCCGTGAAGAATCCACAGAGGGTTATTTGATTGTGGCTTTCTGAAAAATAATATTTTTTTTACATTTACGCACTCCTGCAATCGTCACACTTTTTCTGTTACAAACTGACCCCGGCCTCTCATCAGAGAAGGGAAAAGTTATTTGGCCCTCACAGGAAAAAGTTTGTGGACATTGCCAAAGGCAGAACAACGACCTATATGCCAAAATATACCAATATTTTTTATTTCTATTAGAAAAATGTTTCAGTAAAATGTCACACATTCTTGTGCATTTGCCACTTATTGCCACAGTTAACATTGAGGCTTTGGGCCTCTTTTGACCTCGTTGTGAATTTGTAAGGTTGTGACTTCTGATTAAACAAACTTGATGCCAATCCAAATGTTTGTTCTTCTTTTTTCCGAAATTAGAATCGATAAGAGAATCGATAAAGAATCGAATCGTTAAGCAATATCGATAATGGAATCGGAATCGTAAAAATCGTATCAATTCCCATCCCTACTTGTACATATAAAACATCTTCCTTACTCTGAAATAGTGCTGCAACGATTAATCGATTAACTTGAGTATTCGATTAGAAAAAAATACTCGAATTAAATTTTGCTGCCTCGAGTATTTGTTTAATTAAAGTGGCGTTGTAATGTTTTTTTTTCTAAGTGTTTAGATTTCGTTTATTGATTAGGGTGGATACATTGCCCTCTGGTCTGCCTTATTTTTATTGATTAGGGTGGATACATTGCCCTCTGGTCTGCCTTATTTCACATGGCTGAATCCAACTGCCCCCTGTTAAGACCAACGTAAGCTAGGTTTTTCTTTGGGCTAATGTTTTTTTTATGCATTCGTAATTTAGTTTATATGTATATTTAGCTGTTTTTTGTGGTAATATGAGTCTGAACTATTTGTTAAGAGCATTGGAAAAAAAACGTTAGCATTAATATAGCATTTAAGCTAGCGGACTTTCTCCATGTAAGTTAGCCAATTGTTCTTTTGTTGTACATAGATCCTCATTTATTTATTTTTAATACTGTTTGAGGCTCAGCTCAGGTATTTTAATTTTTCATGTTCCTTTTCCGATTACTCGATTATTTGAACTAACTAGTTCATCGATTAATCGACTACTAAAATAATCGATAGCTGCAGGCCTACTCTGAAATAATACTCAAAACCGGGGTGCTCATTACATCGAACGCAATCTACCAGTTGATCACATGCATTGGTAGTGTGGGTAGATCACGGCATACAGTATGTGTATATATATATATATATATATATATATATATATATATATATATATATATATATATACATATATATATATTTCTTAAGGCTCAACAAAGGCTAAATTATGTTCTGTTGTGCAATATTGCTGCTGACGTTTGTAGGCGCGATACGTCGCTATACAAATAAAGTTAAATTCTACTGAATAAAAGAAAAAAAAGACATTAGACCTCCATCCCATCACTTGATCCTATCCCTTTGAAGTATGTGTGGGCCTTCACAAATTTGTACTGTAGCTATGACTGTAGGAGTGGGAACCTCAGGGCACCTCAGGATCCGCGATACAAGGCTCACGATAACGATTATCTCACGATTTCACGATGCAGCGGTTATCGATATATTGGTCAGAAATTTGATGCATGATATTCTACGATACAACTGTTGAAATGAAAAAAAAAAGCTATTTCAAAATAAATAAAAAAAATACTGTTTAAGTCATTTTGTTAAAGAGTGACACCTTTTCTGTGCAACATTGCTGTAAAATATAAATGTACTGCAAATTGTGTACCTGCACATACTGTATAGAGGAAACAAACCACAACAACTGATATCTCTTGGAGAGATCATGATGAATGGCACCCTTAATTTCTTTAAAGTTTTAAATCTTTAAAAAAAAAATAACAATGCTGTAGGTGTCAGTCAGCAGTTGAGCTTGGAGTGGGGCAATGATAAAATTGGTGGGTCTTTTCTTCGTATATGACCTTTGTTGCCAAAAGCATTGGTTTGAGCACTTCTACAATCTGCTTCAGCATTTGAGATTTCGGACTCAGTCAGTCACTATCTTCCTCACCTTAAAAACAACAAAATAAAACAAACAATATTAGCTACTTAGTAGCTTTTAAGTTGAAATCCTCCTGTTTTTTTGTGTTGGAAGTATTGAGTGAATTAAAAAAAATAGGAATTGAATGTATAGAAATTAAAAATGCAATAATTATCTATTTTTAATATGTAGGCTACATTAATTATCATGCACATCACCTTATATATCTTGGAAGCTATTCAAACCATTTTTATAGCTTATTGTATCAAAATGGCAGTAATAACAGTTTGTGTAGTAAACCAAATGGAAAGTGGTTCTCAAATAATATCAAATAAATCATTAAATTCATGTAGGCTTGTTCGATATTCATTTTCATCCAGTTTAGGGTCCTGGTTTATTTTATATCATTCAACATCAAATGTCATCAAAATAATACATGCAAATTAAAAAAATCAATTACATTGCAAAACTTTCTTACCTCAAGTGATGAAAGCAAAGCGTAAAATCTAAAGTGTGTCCACATGTGTGATTTGTAGCAATACATTTCTCACTTTTTCCTCCACCGCCGCCGGTCTCACAAAGCTTTTTTATTTTTTTCAACCCACTAGGAGCTTCTTCTCTTCTTCTCTAGACGACGCCCGCGCACTTTACCTTCACCGCCACTTTTAAGCGCTTCGAGTGGACCGCCAAGGAATTGCTCAACAAACATTGAGCAGTTTACAGCATCCATACTCCATTGTATGGCCAATATGTCAAATAAAAGTACCTATACTTGGCGGGAGCATATCGATAACCGATCGGGTTGCAAAATATCGCGATATATCGCTGTATCGAGATATTGTCACACTCTTATATGACTTTAGCTCTCTCTCCTTCCCTTTTGCATAGTGAGATCAAAGGAGTTTTCTTTGCTAAGCTCCCTGACAATTCTAACCTTACAATTTGGCAAAATTTAGAACGGCTCACTTATAGACGCATTTTTGAAAATAGGTACAGTATGTATGATTTTTTTATTAGGTGTTTAAATTCCACACGACATGAACAGGCACTCCAGTTACATCAGCAAAGGCCATTAAAATGTATAAAGTGTATATAATGTGCCCTTTCAGATCACTTGGGGTGCAGATGATGTCCAGCCCTATCTCTGAGTAGCAGCAGCTGTTTTCCCTCCAAACTGATTGATGTCTGGATGATACCATCCTCTCACTAGGCACACTTCATAGCACATGCTTAGCATTTTTAAAGCAGAGCAGATGTTGTTTTTTTGCTGGTAAATATGAACAAATACAGCTGGGCTGTCAGCACTGGTCCTTTGAGACCATTTTCTCTGTTTCTGTGTGCATGCGTGAATGTTTTTTTGTGTGTTAACAGCATGAATTCTGAGGAACGGAAGTGCACCGTGACCTCACTTCAGGAACAAGCACTCTGTGTTCCCTTCCTTGCCTGTCCCACCCTGTGGACACGCTCACAAACACACACATGAATTAACACGCATGTAATAACTGGAGTGGATGCCAGTAAATGATACTGGCATCCTGATAGCAGCCCATGTGATAGAATTTCAATGGAGGGTGGGATTTAGTTAAGCATGATATAACATACAAATGAATGAGTACAGTCACATTTTTCCACATGAATACATTTGTTTTAGTTAGATCACGTACCATTAAAACTACAGCACCTCTTTAATTTTATAATGTATTGTTGTATTCCAATTCCTTGGCAATGTACTACTACTACTAATCAGCACTGACTTAAAATAATCTGTTTCTATCATACATATTCTCTTAAAGTACCACTTTCCCAGGGGCCCGCTGCTGTCCAATTTCCAAAACAATGCTTATCGCTGTTTTTTAGGGGACTCAAAAAACATTCCTTTAAAAAAACAATCATGTGATCTGTGATTGACTAACAAAGTGTAGTCTGCTTTTTACCCAAGTTCTGCTGGGTAAAGCTCCCTATGACCATAGATTAAGTACCACAGAAAATAGATGGATGTGATACAAATTGAAGGCATGAAGAGAGTCAAAATCAGCACATTTTCTTCGCTCCTCATTAATCTCTCACTCTAAATTCTGTCTGCAAACGAAGCCTATTAATTGTAGATCATACTGCATCAAGATCTTTGTAGTTGAAAGTAATGGTGGAAGTGACAACCGCATGATCGAGACTAATTGTTGAATTGTGATGAAGTTTAATATAATTGAGGACACATTCATTTGTCATAATGACTTGATGGTCCCCAATGTTTGTACCCTCAAGTAACCAAAATGCAGCCCTGCTGTTAAACATCAAACCATTTGAAGGTAGTCATTTGCTGTCAAATTTGAGGTCGCAATATCCAGTCACCCAGTCAATGAGCACCCCTCCCACACAAGACCACCCTTGTACTACTGGAGGACTATTTTTAGAAAGAAAAAAGAAGGAAGAAGCGAGGAAGCTCCCAGGGATGGAGCACACCAATGGCCATCTCTGTGTGAATGTATTTGTTTATTCATGTGTGTGCACCTTGCCTTCTGTGTGCTTCACTTGTACATGTGTGCAGCCCCTCCTTCCCTGAATCCTGCCACTGTTCTGTGACCGCTGGTAAGCAAAGGGAGGGATTTCGGGTGAGACAGCATCTCTTTGACGTAAAAATCTCTACTCGTCTCGCTGCCAAAGGGAGTGAGAAGTCAGGGGAGAAAAAGAGCCTCTTGTGTGTGTGTGTGTGGGGGGGGGGGGGGGGGTGTTTTTGAGGGGTGTGCTTCATCCTGGCATATGGGCATATGTGGTGATGCAGAGACAGTGATAGGGATCATTTCCACTGACTCTTAACTAGAAGACACCCCATCACAGAAGTATTTCTCCTTTCAATTTGGCAATGCTTTCGATTTGGAAAAACATTGGTCTGGTCTCTGGTGTATTATTTTATGTTTAAAAAAACCCCAAACATGCCCAATCATACTTGTCATAAAAAAGAAAACTCTTGCCCTGGATTACGTTGCCTCGGCATCATAAGTAATTAAGAACAAGTGTCAGCAGAAGCGCGGAAGTCAGACAGACAGACCTTCTAGTGGAAAATGATTTAAAAAAAAAACAAAAACAATATTATAAAGCAGATGTGGCATGCATGATAGGCAGCGAAGCACTATTAGTTGTGAAAAATCTGATGACTTAAATGAAATTGCCATTTTCCCCATAATTCAGTTTGCTAGATGTGAATCGCTTCACATTCAATGGCTTCTCTTTTGTCTCGCTATTTTGAACAAAAAACACAGGCAAGTCATTAGCGAGCAAGACTACTCTGGGTAACTGTGGCCGATGAAATTACCCATCAACCTTTGCGGGCGGAACAAACCAATAAGAACAGTCTCATGCCTCCCAGTATGCATTGTGGCGGCCGGGATATTATACGGTAAATGTTTTAGGTTCATGTTCAGTGTTAATTATTTCTACGGTTACTGTTCCACTTGTTTAATTGCTTGCTAGTTTGCTATGTAGTGCAATGCAAACTCATCTCAGCTGTGTGATGCTTCTGCGTGTTTGCTTGCATCACTAGTTGAAAGAAACATACAGCGTCAGGTTTGTTGTGGTTGTGTATATTATTGATCAATAATTGTATCTCATTTTTGTTGCATTTTATCTGACAGCAGCCGCATTCAAACCAGAAATAGTCTTGAATATTGTCTCAGAGTGAGGAAAGTGTTTTTAAGCTATTCCAATGATGACAGTAATTACTATGCTGGGGACCAGCTGTTTCCTCTTTCCTCAGCTGTAATCCTCCCTCGAAGTTGTTAAAATACTCAAAAGTGGGTTGTTGCTGTTTCTTCTTACATTTACAAAAAAAAAAAAAAAAAAAAAACTTTAAGCCTTAGCAGACATCTTTGATCTATTGCATGTCATTCTTGTCCAATACTGTTGCTTTAACATACAATTTTCATTTTCAAAACGTTTCTGAACTCCAACCTCAACTTGCTCATGAAAGCATGCATGAGACTCACCATAACCTTAGACACACACACTGTTGCTGTTATCTGAACTACACTGATGAAAATAACATTTACAGTAAGTGTTTAGTGGCATATTCTTCCTGTTCGAGAGGGATGGAGTGCATAAGATAAAGCCAACCCCAGACAGCCATGGTCAGACAGTTCTCCAGAACACAGCACGAAATAGCTATGTGTCGTAAAATCTTATTAAGAGAAGCTTTTTATCATTTATACATTTTAACGACAACAAAAGAAGGGAATTGTTGATTATAAATAATAATAGTAAAAGTAATTATGTTTATAATGTTTGCAATAAGGCCAGTTGGTAAGGAATTTTTGGGACTGATGCAGAATTCCATATTTGGTAGGAAAACATTCTGATAACAGATTATTTTAAAAAATGGATAAAGCCCGTAGGTGTGTCCTCCTCAGGTGGGTGGACCCCCTCCCTCCCACACACACCAAATGCCTGACGGCCTTAATGACATGTTTGAAAATTGAAAAGACCAGATACTCTCTCCATTATTCTAATGGGAGATTCCTACGTGCCTGGGGACCTTTTTTAAACATGTGTCAGTCCTCTTAAGCCCTTGGCATTCCACAATTTGAAATCTCTTTAATTTATTGTATTGACACTTATTATCCAAAACCATTACTAAAACTCAATGTGCAATGGTCATGAAGCTCACTGGCAGTGACGGGGAATAATTTTATGGTTTATTTTTGGTTTATTTTTATTTATTTATTTTTTAAATTTATTATTATTATTATTTTTCTATTGTGTGTGTGTTGGATGTCAGTCCCATTTTTCATTCCATTTTGTGGGTTTTTTTAAAACTGGAAACCAATGCACTACTATTGCGAAAAATAAATATATTTTGATTAAAAAAAAATGGATAAAGAATAAAATATATATATTTTTTTTTCCCCTTTATACGTTCAAAAACTGATCAGCGATTTAGCTCATTGGCTGCCTTTGAGGTGGAAGACATCCAATCCATTTGAACTGGGAGGACTGATAGGGAAAGTATAAGATTGAACGATCTTAGAAGAAAGAAAGTTTGAATAGTACTATACCCAAACTTTTACATGCCTCTGTATCTAATTAGTGCAAATTAAGGATTTGAAATGCTTTATCATAACATTATCCCAAAATAATATTTTTATTGTCTTGTTGAACCAATGCTGGGTAAGTAGAAATAATTTATTGAATGTTGTAAATGGTTTAGTGTTCAGAAGGGACCGCGTGACAACTAAACTTCCTTAAAGCGGAAATGGTAACTAAGGTTGGCCAACCATGTTTTTGAATAATATCAATGGCTAAACAATTATAAGCATATTTTCATAATTTTTTTCAACGCAACCTTTCCAGATTCTTCGTTTAACCCATAGCAACGGCCTTGAGAACGAAAATGCTTTTCTTCGGAAATCTTCGGAAATGAAGTCACACCTAGAAGTGCGAGGGAAGTCCGCCATAAAACAGTATTGCTTGTTGCATTGTTTCTTGGTAGGGTGCCATGGCGGTGTGTGGCGATGTTTTGTTCTCACTCTAACGAAAAGTTGTTTCAGTGGCCAAAGGATAGCAGATAAATGTAAATGGACATCTTTCGTTCTCACAAAGCAAATGAATTTCACGCCATCAGTGAGTAGTGTTCTCTGATACAAACACTTTGAAGATGCCTGCTTCCTTAACCGGTCTGCTTATGATCAAGGATTTGCCAAAAAGTAAGTGTTATTTTTGGATAGATGACTGATGACTTTGTCAAAGCAGAGCTGCCAACTGTTGTGGAATGTACAGTAGAAGCTAGCGACCTTAGCCGAAAGCCAACTCGTGGCAATCCCCGATCATAGTTGTTATTGTGTTCGCTAGGTTAAGCATGTTTAAATTGTGCGTCATCTACGATCTTGTCCGAAAGGGTTAATCCACTGTCAGTCGGGAAAGGGGTGTAGATGTGCATATAAGCGGGTCGGCGTCGCGGTAATTCACGGTTACGTTGCCGTAAGAGACACACACCGCCTGTGAGTTTGTGCACATTTATTTGTATTTGTATTATGCATTTCCACCTTCATGATTCAAGCATTGCATTGCATTTGTACAGTGCGGCGTTTCTTTCACGGTGATCGCTTGGAAGCCTTCTAGTTTGTGTTTTACGAGAGCCGCTGACAGGTGACAACGAGCGTGTTGGCATTGAGTCAATCTCTCAGCGAACCAGCGAGCGGCTCAAGTCACGCAGTGAATCATGGGAAATGTAGTCTCAGGACAACACTGAAGTGGTGCTTTGTAATCTGTTCACTAGTGTAAAAAAACTACATTTCCTCACGCCATTACTGTTAGCTCCATGTGTTAATAAAGAAACAAAGTTGTCAGCACGTCGTGTGTTCGATACCTTTGTCAACAAAAAGCTCATAACAAGACACTATGCACGATCCGTTTAAGAGACGCTGGACTGGAAGTAGTAGTAGCTGGTAGTACGAGGCGAGGCGGAGATGAGCGAGAAGCAAAACTTCGCGGTCGAATGTGAAGGCAGTCCGCTATTATTTTGTTTGCTTAATGTTGCCACAATAAAGTGGAGAAAGCCATCAACGACTCATCTTCTTTCCCCCCAACGTTTTTATATTATTATTTTATATGCACGAGAGCTGCCGGATCTGCCAAAATGAACATGAAGTCTGATTATTATTTTTTTAAACAATGTCATCAGATAGACAAAAACATAAAATTATGTGCAAATGCCTGAATCTTCAAATCATGAAAATAATAACAGCCTATATCTTACCAATCTTGTAATCTCGATGTGTCTTGTCTCCATTCCATGTCAGGTAGTCTAGGCACATTGTTTGCATCCTGATTAGGGTCTGGCTAATACATGTTAGGTCCAACATAAAATTCCAACCTCCTCTTCTTCCTCCAACTCTTCAAAAACTTGGATCTCTTCCCTTGCGCTCGATCTATCGCTTATATCGCTGTTTGAATCATTGTTTGAAGGGCTTTGTATGGCAGCCGTATGTATGGAGTGCTGCCATCGCTGTTCTCGGTGTGACGTATCACTTCCGGGTTTGTCCCCTTCCAGGCTCGAACTTCTGAAATGCGATTATTTTGTCAACTATACAACATATAAATGATTTTTTCATGCTTTATTTATCGGACAATGTTTAATTACTTTAATTGTGACCCTATTTGGCATGTGATGAAATTACTTCACATTTTATGCTTTAATTGGCCTTCTGCAATGCAATATGTATATACCGAGAGCTATGACTAAAATGTTTGGTTGGGTTCGCGTTCATTAATTTAGCAAAACACAATGGCTAGCCTTCTGAGTAGCCCACATCTGTTGAAAAAAATAATGTTTAAATAATCAGCCAGTCCCTGAATGACCATTTTTAAGTATGTATAACTTTTTCAACTTGTTTGAATAAACATTTGTTGAAAAGTGAATTACATCAGGCCTTCAGTCTCCTTTGGAAGCAATTTTCCTCCCAAAGTTATTCTTGGCTGGTGTCATACAGTCAAACTACATAGAGAAATAAGCTTAAATGAACATAGTCGTTTACATTGTTTATTTCTGTTTATTTATTTATATTTTTAAAGTTGCTCTGCCACATTCAAATAACATGCAAAAGTTTGTTTACTAGTGGTGCAATAGAGAGCGCTAAGGCTTTGGACGCCCAAGGTACATGTGACATTATGTTGAAATGCTGAAACATATTGTGTCAAGGCTCGTCTGTACGCTATAAAAATTAACATGATTTTCAAGTAAAGAAAATGTTCTATTAGAAATAAGAATCAATAAGAATGAAGGGCAAATAAGGATCATTTATCTCATTACATCATGTTAAATAACGAATCTGACACACCAATCCAGTGTACCTACCGCTTCCACTTGTACTGTACTAAGTGCCACTGAACACAGCTGGTAGAGGGCGATGCCAACAAGCAGGCAGCTGTCCAAACATTGACCAGCCTCGAGAACGTCGGAGTCGGAGCGTCAGGATCATGGAAAAAGTGCACAAACAACTGAGTGTCTTTGTTACCAAGGAGTTACCTCAGAGGAAACAAAAACTCTCTTGTGCAGGAACCAATGAATTTAAAGCTGTTTAATGTAAAGAAAGACTATGCTCCTTCATTCTAAATACTTGCTTCCAGCAAAACTCATATTCCCTAAAATACAGTACCTTGCCCTTTGCACTCTTTTCATCTGAGAATGCAAACTATCTGTGCACGGTTTATAGCCACGAAAGCATCCATGTCCAAAGCCTTTGCTGTGTCACACAGATCAGCCAAAGTAGGATCCTTCAGACTGGTTAGCTCTGCCTGAAAATTCTGAGATTCAGTGTTTGAATCCTGCACCTGGGATTTCTATGTGGCTCTCCTAGTGCTTCTATTACTCAGATCCTATCCCGCATTCCAAAAACATGCATGTTAGGTTCACAGCAAAATGTATTTACTTAAACTTGTCGTGCAATGGACTGGCAGTCAGTCCAGGGTGTACCCCAAATCTCACCTAACATTACACGCATATACGCACATTCACGGTTAGGATTAGAATGCGGTATGAGCGAAAACCCCAGGGATTATTACTTTTAAGATTGTTACACAATGGTGTAAAACAGATAAAAGGAGCCAAGATTGAATGTGACAATATGCACTAAATGTCTCAATTGATTGTTTTGCTTACATTGCAAATAGTTGAAAAAGTATTCAACAACATCTAGTTTTTATTTGTTAACTTTTATAGGCACATCTTTTATAATTTTTTTTTTGGATTAGTAATTAAATCAAATTCGATGAGGTGACTGGTTAAAAGACAACAATGCTATTTAGTGTGTCCTCCATGTTTCTGGATTAACTCTCTTCAACCACTGGATGTGTTTCCGATGCTTCCTGGAGGATCTGTGAGCAACTGGCTTTGCTGACTCCTTTGTTTGTGTGCTACCAGTCAGGGAAGGGAGAGCCTCACGTCTTCAAGGAGAAGACTTTCAAGAAGAGGCGTCAGTGCAGCGTGTGTCACCAGAACTTGGACAACGTGGGCTCATTCTGCCGAGGTAATGTTCTGAAACTGCGTGTTGGCTATGGTTAGGCCTTTGGGAGACTGTCCTGAAATTAGTTGAATTTGAAGAAATAGGAGAAGTGTTCTATTCTAGCTTGTCAACATCATGAGTAGACATGTGCCAATTACGGGTTTCAAGGTATACCGTAGTATGAAAACGTTTTAAAACCGCAAAAATTTTCCGTCATACGGTATTAGCTATTTTTTATGTCCCAAAAATGCAGGGAGAAATCCCTCGCTTCTAGCAGCAAGGCTCAACAGTCCCCCACCAGTTGTTGCCCAGTGACAGTATTCTGCTGTGCTACACGATGGCTGGAGGAGGTGAAACTCCTGAACTTTTTCCCCCATCGAAGAAAACTAAATCGCTGGCATGGGAAAACAGGGAAAAGGCTACACAAAAGTTCCAGATGGCCGCGGCTTAGAGGAGGAGGGCCAACCGACATGTAAAAGATGTTTGCGGAGGGTCATGGCCGCCGAGGAGGCAATACCTCCAATATTATTTCGCATTTATACAAAATTAAAGGTTAGTAAACACCTGAACATTTCCCACCAGATACGAGAGTAAACTCCAGCGTGTTTAGGGTGTCTAGCGGTTGTAAAACGTGTTTTTTTTTCTCTCTGGCAACTGTCTGTGTTGAAAAAGAGAGTGTGTGTGTTTAATGTAAACATGATGAGAGTCATACACACATGCTTTTTATTAAAAATAATTTAATTATTTTTGTTCTGATTGTAATTTAGGCTCACTTATGTTCCAATTTGCTAATATGTTTTTAAAAATAAAAATCTTGTTCAATGAAAAAAATGTTCAGGTTTTTTAAACCCAGATATCACACAGTAACACATTTTAGAGCTGTAATTGATCAGGATACCGTGAAACCAGGATATTTTGGCTCAAGGTTATCATACAGTCAGAATCTCATACCGGCACATGCCTAATCATGAGACCACATTGACTCATGGTGAAAGGTCAGTATTAGGCAAAGTCATGGTGCACAAAGAGTCACTTATTCAATGCTTTCATGTCAAGTTTGACGTTAAATATACAATAGAAAACGGTGAAATTGTTTTTTGTATATGCTTAGAAGGATTTCCTATCGAAAGTAAAAATGATTCCATTGAAAATACGACATTTTTGTGTTGAAGATTTCAGCATTTTCAAATTCTTGCTTTAAAGTTTGACCTGACCATTTTGGGCTATTAACACTTATTAACTTGGTTTAATTATAAGGTTATGAAATGGTGCTCAACTTTTCTTATTTCTTAGAGCTCAGTGCAGAAAAATATGACTTATTTTGTCTTTCCCTCTAGTATGCAAGACAGCCACTCACAGGAAGTGCGAGAGCAAGGTAAGACTCAGACTCAGTCAGTATCAAAGTATATTGCCTCGGGGTTGGGAACCTATTGCCTTTGGACTAATTTCTAGCAATTCAATAAACGAATACAACTTCATATTGTTTTAACATGCACTTATCATGTGTAACACACAGTTTTCTAGTCAAAGTCGCTGATGTTGCCGTGGCACGTTTGTTTGACTATAGGGCAAGCAGCGTAGAATTGATTCCAATTTAGTGGCATGGTGATTGTGAGTACGAATGGTTGTCTGTGTCTGTATTTGCCCAACAACTGATTGGTGAGTTTAGGGTGTCGTCAACCTTTTGCCCGTTAGCTGGGATATGATCAACCACCCTGCAACCTTGACAAGGATAAGTGGATTCGAAAATAAATGGAAGGGTTTTCTAATCATTGTGTTGTGTTTTTTCATGAATCTTTTACCACTCACAGGGATATAAAAAAAAATTTTGCCACCTCTGAGAGAAAATTCGCAGTTTACAGTAATAAATGTAAACCATTGATGTCAAACTTGTTTTTATCACTGGCCACATATGAGTTATGATTGCCCTCAATGGGTTGGTAACAGTGGAGCCACATAAATCTAATCCCGAAGCGTTTAGTGGTACACCAACAATTATGGTTAATGTGCACCTACTTGGTTCATGGCTCAGATCTCAACAAAACACAAAACACGCTGCTTTTTTCATGTAAACTGAGACATTTAAAGGATTTTAAAATGAAGTCTGAACAGTTTAAATCTTTTCTTTGAAGAAAAGTGCAACATCAATCTTTCTACTTTGAAAAAGAAGAATGCAGACTGACAGTAAGAGTTTGAACTGTGTGAATCATTATGATATAGAAATTCCTTTGGCTTTTTTTAATGGCTCTAGATTCATCTAAAGAGAAGAGGAAATGCTGATTGAAATCATAGCAAAAACATTGCTAGCCATGATGTTCACTTACCAGAAGCTGAGCTGTGAATGTTAATGGATTACAGTAAGTGTATGGAAAAGAGGAAAACTACACCCAATAGTCACATTGCAGGACGTACACTTGTTTTTTTTTTTTTTTTTTTTTTAAACATGTAAACTTTTTTTTACTTAATAAAAGCAGCAAGTGTGTATAGCTCCTGGATCCCTTTTAACATACAGCAAGCCTGGGTTAAACGGTATTATATATAAATTATGCATGTCCCTGATATGATCATGTGATCAGAAATCGGGTGAAAAGGATTGGGTTTTTATTTTTAAAAATATATTTATGTTTTTCTGCTTGATGCTCCTACAGCGTTTCACCCTCCCCCCTGCTAAGCAGTGCAACCAAACTATTTTTCTTGGTCACCAGTGCAGCTGGCGTTAGGTACTTAAAGTTAACGACTATTGACAGGTTTGTTGCGTTGATCTGGCCAGGGAAGCCTCAGTAGCTCTACGATCAAAGGCCCAAATGTGTTAATCATCGTTAAACTCGCATCACAGTCTGAAGTGTGTAGTGCCAACTCATTCATTGTGTTAGTGAAAAGGTATTCTCAGCAGCATGAATTTGAGTTGACTCACGCAGTGAAGCATTGAATAAAGCATTTTTCTACATTATACTTGTTTAAAAATAATTTACATTATGAACGGGGCACAGAGGGACAGTGGTTAGCATGTCCACCTTACAGTTCTGTGCGCCTACATTTTGTATTGGTGCACCTGAAGAAAATAGGCAAAACGTAAGTGTGGACCCATGGCAATATATATCACAATGTTTATTTTTTTCCAATATTGTTCAGGCCAATCCTAAACAGAGCTATTCAAGTTATCTGGTGAAAATTCTTTTAATATCACAATATAATATCGCAAACCTCCCCCATAATCGAAAAAATCAGTTTTTTTCCAATAGCGTTCAGGTCTACTATCTGGTACTGTATGATGGTTAACTAGTTTGAACAATTTCTGTTGACCACTAGAAAGTGGAGTGTAACATTTGGCCTGTGGGCTTTGGTTTTGACACAACGTAAACCTTTAAGAGCGTATATGTAATATCAGTGAGCACAGTAGTTGCATTATTTGCACAGTGAAGTGTTAAAATATAGCACAGTGGGGGCGGAATTTCGAGACGTGCGCTAATACGGTAGCCGCCCTGTCACATTCCTCAGAAAGAGCCACATGCTAGTTGCAATGCTGCCCTGCTGCCTCTGTGAAAGGCTCATTGATGGAAGGATGTTCTAATGAATAGACAGAGTTGACTTGGGAGGATGCCAGCCATGTTTGGAGTGGATAAGAGTGTGTAGGTAGAAGGCTGCTTGCTGACGAAGGTCAAAACCTCCAAGACCTACCATTTTCTTTCACCATGAGTCCGAAGGATCAGTATTTCCTTGTTATTCAAAAAGTGTGTTGATGCACCCCCTCCAGTTAGTATTATACAAGTGTATTTTTAAAAATATTTTTTCATTAATTTTGGTTGCAGTCTTGTTTGATAACCTACATACAGTATACACAAACTTCATAGAGCTACACAATATAAAATATCCTCAGACGTTTTATGTATGAACATGGATATTTAAACACTTGATTCTTTTCTTTTATTGTAAATGTTGACTGCAGCGTTGTTGCTGAGGAAGGGTCTTAGGGGCAGTTTACATTACGACTCTGAGACACGAAGACGCAATGACTGTGTTGCGGAGTGGCCTCGCGTTCGTATGGTGTCGGCGAAGACGGAAGGCAAAGATGCAAACCTTGGAATCCTGCCTCCAAAGTCGAAGAATTCGATTGTGGGGGCTTGAGGGGGGCTTGCTTCACATGCATATCAAAAGCTCCCGCGGCGTGGGACCGCGCCGATAACGTCTGCACCCGTACACGTCATACTGGGTGTGCCCAGCGGTGCCACTAAGCATTAAAAACAGCAAATATGGCCGAACGTCAGCTTTAATTGACTGTTTTTATAGTATTTTTAACTTAAATATGTTAAATGTTTCCCTTTTTGGGCCTTTTTGAACAAAAAAAAAAAAAGCCATTTCTTGGAGTGGGCGGGCACGTTGTCTTCCGGGCTGAGGAGGTCAAAGTGCATCATTCGTTGTCGCCTTGTAAATCTGCACTGCCCCCTAGGGTCGGGCATGAATACTACATCGTTTTCATGCAAAACTGCGACATTGTTCGAATGGAGACGGAACCATATAAATGTAAACATGACATTTTTCGTCTTCTCGGACAGTCACCATGTAAACGGCCCCTTAGACCAGGTCTCGCTAAATTGGTGGATAACTAGAAGCATTTGGAAGAGGGTGTTTTGTGCTGCTTTAGGTGTGATCATTGACCTATCCATTTGCAACCAATGAACGGATACCTTCGTAACCATTATGAATGCAGCACACTAGTGGCGCACTTTCACACCTTGACAGGACAAGAGAATGAACTGATGTGCTCAAGTCCGGATGTCAAAGCTTGCAAAGTAAATGGAAGATGGAGATGATGAAAATCTGCGAAGGGAGATACAGTGGGGCAAATAAGTATTTAGTCAACCACCAACTGTGCAAGTTCTCCTACTTGAAAAGATTAGAGAGGCCTGTAATTGTCAACATGGGTAAACCTCAACTATGAGAGAGAAAATCACATTGTTTGATTTTTAAAGAATTTATTTCCAAATTAGAGTGGGAAGTAAGTATTTGTTCACCTACAAACAAGCATGATTTCTGGCTGTCAAAGAGGTCTAACTTCTTCTAACGAGGTCTAGCGAGGCTCCACTCGTTACCTGTATTAATGGCACCTGTTTTAACTCATTATCGGTATAAAAGACACCTGTCCACCATCTCAGTCAGTCACACTCCAAACTCCACTATGGCCAAGACCAAAGAGCTGTCTAAGGACACCAGAGACAATATTATAGACCTGCACCAGGCTGGGAAGACTGAATCTGCAATAGGTAAAATGCTTGGTGTAAAGAAATCAAGTGTGGGAGCAATTATTAGAAAATGGAAGACATACAAGACCACTAATAATCTCCCTCGATCTGGGGCTCCATGCAAGATCTCACCCTGTGGTGTCAAAATGATAGCAAGAACGGTAAGCAAAAATCCCAGAACCACACGGGGTGACCTAGTGAATGACCTACAGAGAGCTGGGACCACAGTATAAAAGGCTACTATCAGTAACACAATGCGCCGCCAGGGACTCAAATCCTGCTCTGCCAGACGTGTCCCACTGCTGAAGC
Source organism: Corythoichthys intestinalis (assembly GCF_030265065.1). Lineage (NCBI taxonomy): Eukaryota > Metazoa > Chordata > Actinopteri > Syngnathiformes > Syngnathidae > Corythoichthys > Corythoichthys intestinalis. Next base: position 39,236,013 of record NC_080396.1, read on the forward strand.
CAGTACACGTCCAGGCTTGTCTGCGGTTCGCTAGAGAGCATTTGGATGATCCAGAAGAGGACTGGGAGAATGTGTTATGGTCAGATGAAACCAAAGTAGAACTTTTTGGTAGAAACACAGGTTCTCGTGTTTGCAGGGGAAAGAATACTGAATGCATCCGAAGAACACCATACCCACTGTGAAGCATGGGGGTGGAAACATCATGCTTTGGGGCTGTTTTTCCGCAAAGGGACCAGGACGACTGATCTGTGTAAAGGAAAGAATGAATGCGGCAATGTATCGAGAGATTTTGAGTGAAAATCTCCTTCCATCAGCAAGGGCATTGAAGATGAGACGTGGCTGGGTCTTTCAGCATGACAATGATCCCAAACACACAGCCAGGGCAACAAAGGAGTGGCTTCGTAAGAAGCATTTCAAGGTCCTGGAGTGGCCTAGCCAGTCTCCAGATCTTAACCCCATAGAAAATCTGTGGAGGGAGTTGAAAGTACGTGTTGCCCAACAGGAAAGGAGTGATCAGAATGACTTCGATGTATAGAATACAAGATATATTCAGATCAGGAAATTCAAGGTGTTCCCTTTCCTCATTCTTCATTCCCATATGAGACCACGTTGATACATGAACTTGCAGTACACTGTATGTGTGTGTGGACCCATTTTGATATCCCCCACATTTATGTCCTGCCTTTAGTTTTTTTTAAAAAAAAAAACTTTTTACCTCTTTCCAGGTTTTTGAGAATCATACCATGTCTATTCTCATTCCCCAAAAAACATAAAAATAAAATCAAATTTATTTTGCACTTCTTTAAAACAATAATTATTGACCATTATAAGTTTTAGTAGAAACCCCTCCAAAAATGTTAAATAAGTGGGCATAAACCATGATTGAATGTTTTCCAAGGGTTGGTAGTAAGCATGCATATACATCCATGCCTCAGTCATCTTCTCTCATTTTTCCCCTAGCTCTTTGACCACCATGTTGGCAGAGTGCAGTTGGCTCATCTCTATTCTCTTAAAACACACAGCTCACAAAAACTCCATTAACTTTATTTTGGGCATCTTTCTCCCCTGAGAACAGTCCCTCCTTATCTTGATCCCGAGTGGAAAATTGGCATCCAGCAGGCCTGCTTCAAGAGGCCCAGGGGCAAAGATGTGGAGAGAAGTTTGGAACATGACAATGAGAGAAACAGGGGAGGAGGGGGAAGAGTAGAACAGTGGGATAAGGAAGGATTAAGTTTTGTGAAATGCAACCTTTGACAAGTTGAGTGGCCCGTCTGCATAATTGGAAAAGAGTGGGAATTTCCGCTGGCCAAATAGAAAACTTGTTCAAAGTCCGTATTTTCACGGCCTGTAAAAAGAAAGTTTTTTTTTTTCTTTTTGTGTCACTATTCCGTATAACTGGCACCAACACAAATTCAGAATTGTGGAAGTAGTATCTGGGCTTGTATTATTACATTGGTATTCTGCAGTTGCCAGGACAGGAATGTTGAGTTTAACATGTGGCACTCAAACCTCTTACCCATTTTTTTGAAAGCCCATAAGTGTCTTAGACATTACACCAGATGTAGGAGGAAACTCGTGGTGGGGGAAAAAATCGATATTACAATAAATTGTTGCGCTCAGTAGAACACACATAATGAATTGACCCCGTTGTCATCGTCAGTACCTAATCTCTCCTGTTCTGTTTGTGGGACGCTAATCTTGAGGAGAGATGAGGTGAGGTGAGGAGTTGGCAATAGAAGGTAAAAAAAAAGACAATAGAAGAAGAACAGGTGCAAGAATGCCAGAAAATGCGAACACAGAAAAATAAATCATGTCAGTTGCTACTGACGTTTCAGTTTCAGAAAGCAATGTACTGTCCACGTTTGACATAAAACATGTATAAATGTTTGTGCAACTTTAATATGTCCAGCTGTTCACCAATTACATTTAGAAGACAAGGAGGCGGTGAGGTATGCAAAATGAACTCATCAGTGTCAAAATTACTTGGTTTCTGTATATAAAACACATGTGTAAACATAAAATTCACTGTGACTGCTACAGTGAAAAAAAAAAAAAAAAAAAAAAAAAAAAGAAACAAAAACTGAAATCTTCCAAACAAACTACATCACCACAACAGGGATTCTAGATTAATGAAGCAATTGTTTGCTGTACTACATCTCAAACACACATTGTAGATATAATAGTCACACAGGGAGTCACATGCTTTTATAACTTATTTTAAAGATGTCGAGGTATAAGGAAAAACATCATCGTAAATGAACCACCCATGACATAAACATACTGCAAAAGAACATTTTTTTTTAAAATGAAGTGCTCAACAGCATATAGACCCCAATCACCAACGTCACACAATCACGTGATCGCTGTATTGTGCCGCCATATTGTCCGTCATTGTGTGTCCGTATTGTCAATGATCGTAGTTTCTAAAGGTGGATTCACTTGCAAATTATGGAAGCCCCGGTGCTTTCAGACGCTGTAAACTCATTGGATGAGTTGCATAAAAGCCGTTATTTGGAAAAGCATCGGTCGATCCAGTCGCCAGATCCATATTTGATGCCCAAACCGATGTTTCCTCCCGTCCGGTCCTGTCCCGTGCGTCAGAGCTCGTCCTGAGACCACAAAATTTCCAATCATACTTCAGTTTATGTCATGATGAGGAGTCGGATACCCAAAATCGGCACCGGCCCGAATATAAACCGACATTTGGTCAGCTGAGAGTCACCGTTGTCACGATTGTAAAATGAAACTTGATCGATGCTGTGTGTGCCGAAAAATAACTGCCCCGCCTGAAATGTTCCCCCTGACGGGAGCGCATATTTATAACGCTTAATTGATTAAAGTAATGGATTTACGACTGTAAGATCAGTTTTAAATAATTAAATTACACAAAATATTAGTACTGTATTTTAGTAACAAATCGTGGACTGGGCTACATAACCATCTTTGAACAGAAATGTATTAGTCTACAGGTTTTCACGACCATATCCCAATGACAATCAGACAGGTATGACATTTATTAGTTCAAGCAGAGTAAAACAATACATATTCACGTTACAAGACAGTCGTTTCCGTGTGGGCGCTCTCGTCAGGGGGGACATTTCACGCAGGGCGGCTATTTTTCGGCACAACACCTGTTGTTGCGCTCACCTTCTTGCTGCGCGACCGTAGCAACGAGCTTCGTAGTCTCCGTCTGATGATGTCTGCGATCGTGTTGGCATCATATTGATGTGTTCGCCGCTGTCTGACGGCTGTCGACACAAACGCATCACGACCGAGATAAACAAACCGTGCTGCTTTAGAGATTTGCCCTTTTAACAATGGCCACACAGTAACTACTAAAATGACCGTTTATCTTCTCTGTTACTGCAACCAACTGCCACACATGCCTTCACCATTTTGATTAATCAATGTTAACGATTGTCAGGAAGGTTTTTGGGTTCGTTTACTAGGCGGTGATTCCTTAGACAAGCAGAAAAACACACAGTAATAGGAGGAATGTACGTAGCGGTAATATGTAAACACGATGAGCTGACGGCCAATATGGCGGCACCAGTCAGGGGGGCGAAGTTGTGACGTCACGTGATTGGGGTCTATAGCCAGCGTCTGTGTTCTTTGATTGATTCACGAATTAAAATTATGGTCATGCTTGCCAATTAAATATTACAAGTCAGTTTCACTAGTTTTAGTGGTCAGTCAGACTCAAGCTCAAAAAGGACTTCATGGACATAATAAACACAAAATTTGCTGTGAGGAGCAGTGAGACAGATTTACCGTATGTGTACGCATCAATTGAATTATTGCATAGTATTAAATCGAAAAATAAACACTGGAAGGAAAGAAAATAGGTGCCAACTGCTCTTGTGTAATCCAAAAAGCTAAATTGTGGGATAGGAAGTGGTAAAAGCTTCAGCTGTGTGCAGAAGAGCAACATAATCCTTTTGATGTAGGACTTCATGATTAGGGTGCATGTGGTTACAGTTGTCTTCCCAAATCCAAAAATCAATGACACTCCAGCTGGAAGAATTGCAGGAAACAGAGCCCTGACCCTTCCCTATAACATGGGTTAGGTTAGGAAACATGGAGGCAGTGGGGAAGCAATGAAACCATGGGTGTATAGAAACATACTTTATGCATAGGCTTGCTTTTTCTCATCATGCATCTGCAACTAGACCCTCACCTCCATGTCCCACTGGACTTCCTTTACTGGTCAAACCATACCTCTGCTGCTATGTAATGTTTGACTCTTGTGCTGTTTAAACATGATGCCCATTTTACTTTCAGAGGGGCTTTATTGTCCATTACATGGTTATCTGAATCTCGTATTTCACTTTTCAGCAAGCAAACGTGGGAGTTCAATTTTGACAACATTTTTGCGAGATCAGCTCAGGAGCTTTGGCAACACGGTGGAATCACTAGTTTACTCTATCTGGGATTGAGTGCAGCAACCCTCTGACTGGCCTTTTATCCACCACTATGTGTTCCCTTAGTCATGTGAGTGAGTCATTTGGGATAACACAAACCAAATGTAATGTTGCAGAGGCCTCATGTCTGTCTATGCTGGTTGATCATCAGCAGAGACAACTGTGCTGTCATAGACATTTCTGGTAATTGAAGAGATAGGCTCACATGTTTTGGGCATGTGTGTGTAGTGGTGATGGGGTGTGGGTGTGTTTTTGTGTATGTGTTTCGGGTAGGGGTGGGGGCGGGGTTGACAAGGGAGATGCTGCGTGAACTCTGGCTTTGGCACTGTCTGTGTCAATCCACTGCGTATGTGTGTGAGTGTGTAGTTGTTAGCATGTTCAGAGAGATGCCTGTTGTAACTAGAATTAGGACTGTGCCTGTATGTTTTCCTTTTGATTTAGAAATATTTAGTTACTTCCAAACAAGAAGTTTAAAAAACTGCAAAACAAGGCAAGGAAACAGGATACTCCAGGAGTTTGTTGTGTACACCAACGATTATGTCAACACTTTTTTTTTTAAAATCACTTCAAAGTGTAAAAAATATCCCGCTCGTATACTGTATAGGGTCTCACGTTAGCCTTCATATTTACACTGTCTCTGGGGGAACTGAACCCACATTTTTAACAACTGCATCAGAAGTACATGCTTTCTATATTATGCAGCAGTATGCTCTATAACAGGGGTCCCCAACCTTTTTTGCACCACGGACCGGTGTGATTTGGGTCTTTTTTTCACGGACCGGTGTCCTGTCAAATTTTGCAACCTTATAAAATTTTGCTCCCAAAGCTTTTGTGGCGGTGAAAAAAGCCCTCTTTTATATTCAGTTGGACTCTCAATGTTATCCAATGGTGCTAAAAAACTATTTACATCATAAACATACATGTGCAACACGAAAATGGCGTAAATTAATGCTTAAAGACACGGAGAAGTCGTTAAGTGAGAGGGCGACGTGCGGTTGTTGTGTGCACCTAACATGGCAAACGTAAGTTAATATTCCTTTCTTGTAGTCTTCTTTGTAGTGTGTACTTTGGAATTGCTGCATTCGCGGTCCTTTTTAACGTTACACGCATGCCAACTTTGTCAGAACACCGGCAATGTGCGGCAGAAAAATACAGCAAATATAAAATAGCATTTGTTTTTAGCCCCGTCGTGTTAAGTGCAGGGAAAAAATACAACTCACCCGCTGAATCAGTGGGAGGCCTGAGTTTGTTTCGTTGAGACGAGATGGTCCCGAGATGGGAGAGTGAGAGAAGCTAGCATCACAAATACACGATGTTGGAAATTGTAGCACAGTTTTCAGCGCACTCCTAGCGATGTCAGGATATTCCGAAATGACTTTAATCCAGAACTTCAGTAGAGTTGTTGTCTCAAATGTACGTTTAAATCGCTGTGATTTGCCATCTCTACAAGCTGATATTCCTGTTCCACAGACATGCTCGAATAACTCGGTTTATTCACATACGGGTCACGAATTTACTCCTTTGCAGTTCGTGCTTCATGGGTCTTTAGTGATTGGGAAGTAGCATAAATATTGTTTTCTTCGAGGTTGTAGGCACATCTTCTGGCTCGTCAGGTTCCCTTTTCCCCGTAAAAAGTCTGTCAAAAGACGTCTGTTATTCAGTCATTCTAGTGTGGGGGCTAATTATTTCCGGGAAGAAATGTGATTGGCGACGACCTACGTCATACGTTATTATCGAGTCCAAGTGCGCATAGATATACAAAACGAGATTTAGTGCTAACAGCCCAATCAACGCATTTTTATGACGACCTCCTATCCTGTAGTTGTATATCTAGAGTAGACAGGGATATTGGTGTGTTAAGCGGCACAGGCTGAAGTCAATTGGCCAGAATGCAGTCGTTAATAAATTATTTATTATTTCTGCGCGGCCTGGTACCAAATGCGCCACGGACCGGTACCGGTCCGCGGCCCGGTCGTTGGGGACCCCTGCTCTATATGACTAAAGTTTACACAATGCTGTAATTTATAGCTAGTGTTTATTTCAAGACATATGTATAGCATTTAATCATATACCCAGTCTTTGTTAGACATTGCTCTATTGATATACTTGAGATACAGTGACTGAATATGTATTTTTAAAGCTATCAACAAACAAAGTATGAACTCAACAAACATCACCAATAAAAAATAATCTGAGATTATATTGAATGACCAATGCCAACGCAGTGCATTTTTTAAACAAGGTTCAGGCTGATGGAAGAATCAGCTGTGGAAACGGTGAGGGGGTAATGTGGTGCCTGTTCTGAGTATGTTAATCTAAATGCTTCTATCAAGACCAGGATCAGTAACAGAGATGTCATGGACAGCGGCTGATTCAAAGAGAGAGTAAAAGAGTGAAAAAGGCGTATACTGCACAGTGTGTTTACATTCTTGATCCCGACTCTTGTCTTCCTGTTTTGTTTTATTTACTCCTGCTTATTTATGTATTGGCTTTCCAGCTTTGAGTTCTTATTTGCCTTGGGTAATGCCAACTGTATGGGAACTGTTTTTTTTTTCAGCACTTTGAGCTTTTTGTGTGTGGCCTTCCACACGCACATGCAGTAGTGAATGTGCATGTGCAAGCAGGAACATGTGTGCATTCTTTTTTTTTTTTTTTTTGGGACCTCCATCTGCATGCTAGCTGTGGGCATAATCTGTATATGTATGCATTGACCCCGAGCTCCATAACATGGAATTGCATTCCACTTGGCCGTTTAAGCTCCACCTCAGGGACCCGTTGTGACCTGAGATATGCTCGGCCTCTCTCTCAGCTGCTTGCAATCTGAATGAAGCGCACAGAGGCTAATTTCTTTCCTTTCGGCGCCAAAGGATAGTGTGGGAACAAGAACTAATGCAGATGGAACATGTGCAGAACAATGTGAACAACACTTTCTTAGCTGGCCTCACATGTGGAAAGGCACCGATAAGAGTTCCTCCCAACCAAGGTGTCGTGGCTCCCAAGTGCATGTGCGAGATTATTCGTGTGCTGAGGGAAATTATTCAGTTGCACTTCATTTACCTAATATTACTATTTAATTAGAAAGGAAAAGAAAATGAAATGCTCTTCCATTACATCAATCAAGGTGGAATAAACCCGTGTATTCCCCTGTTACCATTGAAACAAGCGAAGAATCATTGCTTCTAGCCATAGGTGAGTTGAAAATGAGCGTTTTTTTGCTTCCCATCAATTTTGAGGGGAATTCTAAATCAGGCTACTCAGGACAGCTATAATTTTCGCCAAGATCGTCTTCCATTGAATATGTTACGCTCACTGGTGGTGGCTCTGTTTTACAATTAGCATCCTTAGTGGGGTAAATTGAAACTCCCCTCACCATTTTTGGCAGTGCTCTCTAGCGTTTCATGGTCCACATTTTCAATCCTTGGTTCTTGCTCAGTAGTTGTTGTCGCTTTTGAAAGCTTAGGTTTAAAAAAATTGCGTATATCCTTCTTGCCTCTTCGGTCCTTTGGTGGTTTTGGCTAAGCAAAGTAAATGTCCTTCTTAAGTGCTAGTCACATGATCTGTTAGAAAAATAATTCTGACCCATTATACATTTTTTTTTGTTCATTTCATTCATTTTTGTTGGTTGTTTTTATTGCTTTACAACTTTTATGGTAAATGGTAAATAGTGTTATACTTATATAGCGCTTTTCCACCTTTCAAGGCGCTCAAAGCGCTTTACACTATCTCGCCATCCACCTACTGGTGACACAGCACCAGAGACAACATTTCACCGGAAAACTCTTAATTTTAAACTCAAAGTCACTTACATGTAATGACACTTTTGGGCCACCAGGGGCCATGATCCCCTGGCCCCCACTTAAACTCCACGTATGCTTCTAGAGCAGACATGTCCAAAGTGCGGCCCGGGGGCCAAATGCGGCCCGTGGTCAAATTTCCTCCGGCCCCCAGCCTCTGTCATAAGATCAATTACGTCTGGCCCGCACACAGACTTGATAAATTGGTCAGCAGTACTGCTTACACATTAAATGCTGCTCCTCATTTACCCACTAAAAGGCAGCAGCCCTCTAAGCAACATTACCCCATGTGACCCTTGACTTCCAATTTTCTAAAATGGCAACAATCAACAACAACAAAAAATTGATTGCGATGGCCGACGCTTCAAGGATAGGTGGAAATTGGACTATTTCGTCACTAAAATGCGCAACAACTGTGTCTGCCTCATTTGCAAAGAGACAGTCGCTGTTTTTAAAAAGATCAATGTGAGGCGATATTACCAGACAAGACATGCTGACATGTACAACAAGATGACAAGGAAGATACGCGGCAATAAATTGAAGCAACTAGTTTAATTTCACAGCAGCAGTATTTCGCAAGATCCCGAGAGTCGAAAGAGAATGCCACAAAGGCTAGTTGCGAGATTGTTGAAATTATTAATTTAAAAAAAAAAAAAATGTTCTAGGTAACGTAAAGGATGTCAGCCAAGGTCGGCCCCCCACATTTTTACCACACCAAATCTGGCCCTCTTTGCAAAAAGTTTGGACACCCCTGTTCTAGAGACTATATCAGCATTGTGATCGCCTAAACAAGTTCTAATTTCACTGTGTAAAAAGAGATTCCTTGATTGAATTGAGATGAGAATAGTTATTTCAATATTCAAATTGATTGTGACATTTTTGTCTGGCGTGCTGAGAGATTTTTCCAATATAAAATGGGTGCCTTTGCTCAATGAATGTTATAAAACATTGACCTAAGTCCCAGTTTTACGTTTTTCATCCTTATGTGTTGATTATGCTTAGATGTGGCCTTGAAGTCGTGTTGTGTTGTTCTGGTTGCCCTTTTCTCAAGCGGCCCACCTTGACATGCTTATTATGAGGTACGCTTTGAAGGCTGGGCCAGGTCACTCTTAGTGCTGCCATAAAATGTGTCGTGCAGGTTTGTGCAAAAATGACAGAAATTATTACCATTTTCCCCTGCTGTGTTATTCCAAACATAATCACATTGCATTGAGTTGTTTATTCTAGAAAAAAGTTTTAGACAAGTTCTAGACAAAAATAGGGGCAATGAACTCGTGTAAGGATTTAGCCTGTTATTGTTGATGAAAAATAAATATTGCACCGATATATCTTCTTCTTCTTTTCCTTATGATTTATATTTATCCCTTCAGGGGTCGCCACAGTGAATCAGTTGCCTCCATCTAACCCTGTCCTAACAGCACACCTCACCACTGGCTTACAGTCTTGTCCTGCACCACCTCTCTGCCATTCTAGACTTCCTTATACAAAACCACAGTTCCTCCCTCTCTGGGCACCCTGTCATAAGCCTTCCCCAGATCTACGAAGACACAATGCAGCTCCTTCTGATCGTCTTTGTACTTCTCTATCAACATCCTCAAAGCAAATATTGCATCTGTTGTACTCTTTTTTTTTGGGGGGGGGGGGGGTTGCATGAAACCATACTCCTGCTCACAAATATTGACCTCTGCCCTTAGTCTAGCTTCATCTACTCTCGAGTCAAACTGTTGCTGTCATTGATGTCTTCTCACCTAAATTTAAGTGATCCACAACAATGATACAGTATTTACTATTTGAACTTCATTGTCAATGAATGACATGTAAATTGAATAGAATGGTCTTTATTATGATTGTATACAATCGATTGAGCTTGGTTCTTCTTGGGATTTGATTTACACGGTGCCTCATATTCTGATTAGAATACCAATGTTTTCACAAGCCAAATGACAGAGTTTACTTTGTTGTTTAGTTAGTTCTTATAATTACTGGTATTTTTAGTGCATTACAACAGCCATGTTTGTCGTCTCTTATAGCTCATGTCACATCTGTTCCGCCAACGTTGTTCTCTCAATCATGTCAACAGTTCCCGGATCTTATTGCAGAGCAAAGCTTTCTTTGGTTTATGCACATCAAAATTCCCTCTCTGATGATGGCAATGATGAAAGCCCACATGGTTCACAGCCAGCCCTGACTCTCATTGATGAGTTGATGCAGCTTTCATCAGTGTGCTGTGATTGGCCTTCCCAATGGAGTTTAAGGAATGGTGAGACCATTAGACCTAAAGCAAGCCATCAAAAGCAAGTTCTGGTTACTTATGACGATGATGACAGGGACTGCTTGTGAACTATTGAAATTACACATGTGAACTAGTTTAAAGGCCAACAGAATATTGATGTGCCAAAATCATCTTTTTAGTTTATTTCAAGTGCAAAAGAAAAAGTTGAAAAGCAGGAGAAACACAAATATGCCAAATTCTAACAAAAAACCTTAACATTATAGTTAACTAATTGGTTCCCTTACTCAATTCAATAGAATAAATAAATGAATTGATTCTAATAGAAAACCAAGTAGAATGTGATTAGTTTAGCTCATGGGTCAGAATGTATAGCTTGTTAGCCATTTCTGGCTCTTCTGATGAACGCACGTGGCTCATCCTGCAGATGCCAACATCTTAAGTATTGAACCAGCTGGTTTACCTGATATTAGCAAGCTGTGACGAGCTGCTCAGGTAGTGACACATTGATATTGGACGCTGCAAACGTACGTTGCAAAAATACGATACAATTCGGCGTCCATCACTGGTTCGCCTGATGTGGATTGCACGGAAATGGGCTTTAGAGTTCACCTTCTGAGACTCTGAAATGTTTAGAGAAAGTGCTCGTTAGCCCTGAGCTCAGTCAGCGGCAGAGCTGGTTCCTCCCATCTCGATGTCGACCAAATTAGAAGATTTTAAAATGCGTGGGGAAAATTATACCCCAAAAAAAAAAAAAGTTGTACCCCATCTCACACACACAACAGAATGGGCGCCATCAGTTTTACTTTCATTGGACCTGACTTTTTGGGCTTTCAAATTGGGTCGACTTTCAGGAGAGCAAAGCTTAATCTGTCTCAGCCAGTTACGGCTACGCTGTGGTTTCCGCTTTTAGCAAATATTCTCAACGTCACACCATCTTTCTATTTGCCGTTGGCCAAGTGGCGTGTGCATAACACGAAAACTGACAATAAATGAGAGTTTTTTTTGTTTTGTTTTTAAATTATAAAATCACTAATTCAGACATTTCCTTTCCTGCTTGATAAATCAGTGCAGGACAACAAAAGGGCAGGTATTGAGTCTCAAGTTTTGTGTACGGAAAACTACATTAGGCTTTTGTTGTAGTTTTCTTAAGAGTCTCTTTTGTGTGACGAATGATGCGTTCAAGAACAGCACGTAAATAACATTGCTCACTAAACAGAACATAACACTATAATTCTTGGACAATAAGGCACACCTGAGTCATGTGACCTGAAGACGAAGCCTTTGTATTTGTTAATATATAGATTGCAGTGGAAACATACAGTGTATCACAAAAGTGAGTACACCCCTCGCGTTTCTGCAGATATTTAAGCATATCTTTTCATGGGACAACACTGATAAAATGACACTTTAACACAATGAAAAGTAGTCCGTATGCAACTTATATAATAGTTAATTTATTTTGCCCTCAAAATAACTCAAAATATAGCCATTAATATCTAAACCCCTGGCAACAAAAGAGTACACCGCGTAGAAACTACATCCCAAAATGTCCAAATTGATTACTGCTTGTCATTTTCCCTCCAAAGTGACATGTGACTCATTTCAGGAGTGCTGTCAGCATTGCTGCAGAGATTGAATGGGGGGGGGGCTCAGCCTGTTAGTGCTCAGACCATACACCACACTCTACATCAAATTGGTTCATTTTGAAGCATGGCTGTCACTCCAGGAGGAAGTCTCTTCTGAACACGGTACAGTTAGCTGAAGACATGTCAACAAAGCACATGGATTACTGGAACCATGTCCTATAGTCTGATGACACGGGCGGGCTCGTATGCCTTAGGGATGTACGTAGTTTCTATGCGGTGTACTCACTTTTGTTGCCAGGGGATTAGATATTAATAGCATATTTTGAGTTATTTTGAGGGGAAAATAAATTCTATTATATAAGCTGCACACAGACTACTTTTCATTGTGTCAAAGTGTCATTTTGTCAGTGTTGTCCCATGAAAAGATATACTTAAATATCTGCAGAAATGCGAATGGTGTACTCACTTTTGTGATACACTGTAGCTTTTTGGCCAATGAACAGCTAGAAAAGGTTAGTATTTTTCTTTCATTTTGAAGCCATTTTTTTGCCATCTAAGCTAAAAAAAATTTTTAAACAAATTGACTGCAAAAAAGAGAAAAGTTGAAAATTAATACATCATTTGCAACATGTTATCACCCTAAACCAATTGATTGCCATTAGCTATGTTGAGCACATCAGTAAAAATGCCGTTTCCATCTCAGAGGAAATGTCAATATACAAAAAATGTGTTTGTGACATCAATAACATAGGACCCTGGCCCCTACCTAACCCCCCCAAATATCCCTTTTGAAGCAAGCATGGAGAAGACAAACCGGCGTAGTATCCATTAGCTACGCTCCATCTGGATTAGTAGCATCAAAGAGTTCGTGAAGAGAAAGAGTAGGGGAAAAAAAAACAAATAAATGGACAGACAGGAAGAGGAAAGAAGGCTTAAGAGAGGCTAATGGGAGTCAGTATTCGAAGTGTCATCTGATGGGCCCACCTGAGTTGCAGTCAAAATGAATACATGTGAATGTGTCTGAGGAAATGTCCATTTATTCTCTTAATTGCTTATCCTCACTAGGGTCGCGGGTGTGCAAAAACTAATCCTCAACTACTACCCTCAACTGGTTGCCACAAATTGACAAACAACCATTGGCAATTTAGAGTTACATGTATGTACAATCCCTGGCAAAAAAAGGGAATCACCAGTCTCAGGGGATGTTTATAAAAATGTTTAATTGTGCAGGGGAAAAAAAGAGAAAATTTAAGTCATTTTAAATGTTAACTTTCTAGCATAGGAAACACTACAAAAATATAGAAAAAGAAAATTCTGGTAATCATTAACAGTTACATTTTCATATTAAGCAGAGGAAAAAATATGGAATCACTCAATTATGAGGGAAAAATTATGCAATCACCTTGTGAAATTAATTAAAAAACCTAACACTTGTCTCAGATCTGATCAACTTGTTAGTCTGTTAGATGAATCATGACTCTGCATTGGGCAAGTTGATGAGGCTGGAACATCTTTTTGGTGCCAATGAGATTTATGAAAACAAATGCCTGACGAAGGCGTGCAAATTTCCACAGTCATTGATGATATTGAGGTGGATGTCCAGGAAAGGCACAGGGTGGGTGGCGACTGTTACATCTTCAATATCTGCACAGGTTCATGTTGACATTTTGGACACATTTTTAAAATCCCATCAGTTGAAAGGACATTTGGTGATCATGAAATCATGCTTCAAGATGATAATGCTATACCTTCCCAAAACTGTGAAAACACATGTAAGGTCAATGTCTTGGCCTGCAAATAATCTGGACAGAGTGGCATTCAAATCCAATTTGATAGAAAAAGTTGATATGGTAAATTAGTACATTTAGTTGTCACCGTGGTAATGGGACAAATTAAACTCATAAATAAAGACAACACTGTAATATGAAATGTTTGACCAAAGTCTTGAATGCCACAGTACTGGAGGGGAAGATTTTTTTGGGGTAGCCTGTTTGAAGAAAGAGGAAGGAAGTATTTGACAGAGAGAGGGTGATTGGGAGGTGCTGTGAAAAGAGGAAAAGGGAGGGGAAGATGCTGGGAAAAGGTTGGCACATAAAGAGGAAGGATAGAGTGATAAGACATTAGAAAATCAAAGAAAGTATGACCTCAAATGAAGAGAGACATAAAGAAATACAAAGAGTAGGGGATGGGTGGAGGTCTATTGGCAGGAAGTTTCTCCGTAAGCACTGGCTTGAGGAGATTGAATCTGGTGTGGTGTTTTTGTTGTGGTTTAGCAGCCACTCTCTGCCTGCCCATTTCACATGGCACACGCTGAGAAAAACATTAGATTTCTGGCTCTGAAAAAAAAAAAAGCTGTACAAAAGGTGAATCAAGGGTGACACTGATAAATCCCAACCCAAGTATAGCCCGATTCATGCTGCGGGGTACACACTGGATAGCTGTAGTCATAACAACTAGAAATTTGAAACACCTTGAACTGTATCCATGTGGCCTCCTTCCAGGTTCGGGAGAGGGAGGAGAAATGCTTTCTTCTTGTAAGAGGCAGTTCCCAACTATTCCACCAATTTTATAATGACTGGATTGACTGTGACCGTTTTTTTGTTGTTTTTTTTCTGTGAATATGTCTGGAACTTTGTTGGCAGGAGTCTGTGAAAGATGGCTAATTAAAGGGAAAGCAAAGGCAACGACACCCATTGTGATTGAAATGACTTTTAAAAAAACAAAAAAAAAACCCACAAAGATTTTTGAACCAGCCGCGATAAGTGAAAAACCGTGAAGTAGCAATAAAAAAAAAATATTTCTTTTTTTTTTGTGTGTGTGTTCAGTGTATTTATTCGAGATTTAGCATTGGAAGGCGATACATATAAGACATGTATTTTCACTGTTTTTCCCCAAAGTATTAAAAAAAAAAAAAACTTTTATGTATATATATTTTCATGAATGGTTTACAAGCACTTTAAATGTCCTAACTATGATAAGTTTTAAACAACCGACTTATTTTAAAAAGGAAAAAAGAAAAATGCTTGTCTTTTTTAAATGCTTCATTGAGTGAGTACACTCAAATCCGCTCAAACTGCTCACTTACACACAATGAGTTGCCAGAGCTACTGTTTAACAAGCTAAATGATGGTTGACGCATGCAGCGCTTTGAAGTTTTGGCTTCCAAGCATCTATGGCAAAATCAAATCGTAACATTTTTTAAATGAAAAAGAAATGTGCAAAGTTGGAAGCGCGAATTAGCGAGGGATCACTATATACCACAAATAAACTATTTCCGAATAAATAAAATTCTAAAGACAAAAACACCTGAACTGGCAAATCTCATAGCACAAAAATACAGAGTTCCACTGGATAGAGATATTATTATATCATCTTGGCAAGGGTCATTTGCTGGTCTTCCTTGCTTGCACATGCCCGTCAAAATGAAAGCACTGCCCCCCCCCACCCACTACCCTCTCTAGACGAACTGAAGGACTTACAGTTCCTGACATGCCAAAGGTTGGAAAACCACTAACCTCTTGTTCAATTGGGCTGCCATGATAAAATGCATTTTGGCAAATACTTGAAAAAACACCATCAAGTTTGTTAATGTTTTACCCTCAACTTCGTAAAAAAAAAAAAAAAAACAGTACGGGGATTCCGGGGTTCGATGCAAAATGCCAGAGCATGCCTCATTTTATTACAGAAAATAGCTTTCATATGCTTCTGCAGACTCATAAATAAGATTTCAAGATTTTTTTGGACCTTTCATATGCTTGTAAAATAAATAGACCTAATCCAGTGAGAAAGGCAAAAGAGACACACAAGCCAAACCTAAAGTGAAATGGCCAAAGTTTGGGCTCAGGCAAGGAAAAAAAAGCATCAA
This sequence comes from Corythoichthys intestinalis, assembly GCF_030265065.1. Classification (NCBI taxonomy): domain Eukaryota; kingdom Metazoa; phylum Chordata; class Actinopteri; order Syngnathiformes; family Syngnathidae; genus Corythoichthys; species Corythoichthys intestinalis. Next base: position 39,251,912 of record NC_080396.1, read on the forward strand.
GTAATTCACTACATGGAACAAGAACAGAGAAGGACCTCTCTATGGAGATAGAAAGCCATCAAACCTCAGATTGAGTCATTTGGCAATCACGCCCGGATCTTGTTCTGGATTTAGCTCGTTATCTACCCCGCTGCCTTCCTGTTGATTCCTGTCATTACTGTACAAGCAACAACTGAGATGGCTTCATCCTTGTGTGGACACCTCCCGGCCCCCAAAGTTCAGGGCCTGTGCGACTTCCTTTGTGTGCAGAGGTAGATATACACAACCCATTGCACTTTTCCTGTGTCCCCATAAACACTCCAAAAAAAGTCACATGATGAAGGAGCAGCCTCGTGTTCATGTTTTTTTCCCCTCTCGTGTGCTGCACATCTGTTATGTAAGCATGAAAGCAGCGCTACCTTTTTCATTAGGACAGCTGTCCAAAGTTCCGGCTTCCTTTGGTCACATTTCATTAATGTGAAGTTTAACAGCGAACCAAAGGATCATGTGCCTCATTGCTCCTCTATGTGCATGTTTCATGTTATACACTGATTTAGTTTTAAAAACAAACAAAAAGATGTTTTTTGTTGTTTTATTATCCCTAAGTGGTCATAGCCATCTATCAATTAAGCTCTATGTAAAGTGTCTCAATGTCCTAATTTCCCTTGCTTGTTCTTTTCCAGAACTATTTTTCCCTTGTACTTGTCACTTCAGGCAAACACATTTATCTGTTTTTGTGCAGTACGGTGCAACACCTGCTTGTTACTATTTCACGATAGTAATTATTATTATTTTTTTCTTCAGCTAATAGTAAATCAATAATTGTGGTAATGGAGAATCTTAGTCGCGTTTTTATGTTTTCATAGTTGCTACACAAAAGCGCCATCCATTTTCGAAGGATAAGTTGAAAGACGTGTTTCAAATTATTTTGAATTGTTTTAAAATCCTAGTTTGACATATATTACCATTTAAAATGGAGAGCAAAAATTATTTGTGGTTTTAGCTACTATTACTACTAGAGGTGGAAATCTTTGGGCACCTAACGATTCGATTACGATTCAGAGGCTACGATTCGATTATAACTCGATTATTGATCCCCCCCCCCCCCCCCCCCCCCCACCGCCTCCAAGCTACTAGCTGCTTTTAATGTTTCGTACATTAGTTACAAATATTGTACAAAAAGCCTCTTAGGCTTAAATAAACAACTATTTCAGTATCAAGTTAACAGTTCAAAACAGTAAATAAAATAAAATCCCCATTTGGTATCAGCAGCTTTAAACTACATTCACTTAATTTAATGTTGTGAATCAACCATCAAAGTTGTTTCGACAAGTTTTAAAACTGTTTTAAACATAGATTCAAGTCAAGATTTTGCCGACTTAGTATTTTAGATAAAAAGTTAATTAGGTTTGCTTGGAAGGTTAGCTACAACCAGGGAAGTCTACTGCTTCAAGATGGCGGCTGTTTACTAACGCTGGCAAGTCTGTCACTTTGCATGTAGTTTTCTATATATGTGCTGCTAACGCCGCTGAGTCTGTCATTTCGCATCTAGTTCTTTATACATGTGATATCTACCACAGCATTATGTGGAAGTAGTTTGTAGCGGCTGTCGGCAGCAGTTAGGTATTCATTCATTCATTTTCCATGCCGCTTTTTCCTCACGAGCGTCGTGGAGCCTATCCCAGCTAACTATGGGCAGTAGGCAGGGGACACCCTGAACTGGTTGCCAGCCAATCGCAGGGCACAAGGAGACATACGACCATTCACGCACACACTCATTCCTACGGACAATTTAGAGTATTCAATCAGCCTACCATGCATGTTTTTGGGATGTGGGAGGAAACCGGAGTTCCCGGAGGAAACCCACGCAGGAGAACATGCAAACTCCACACAGGAAGGCCGAAGCCCAGGATTGAACCCTTGATCTCAGAACTGTGAGGCAGATGTGCTAACCACTCAGCCACCGTGCCGCCCAGTTAGGTATTATTGGGTTTTTTAGCATAAGTTGAGCCAGAGCCGTGAATTGAGCATTGTCATTACCCAGGTAATGACAAGCATGATAGTTACTCTCAGTCCGTTCCTCATTGCGTCCCGAAGACCGCGCTGACTGTGTTTTAGTTCCGCTTTACTTGACATATTTCAATAATCGGAATTTGGATGTTTGTGCATCGTTCTCGAATCTCATGGCCGAATCGCGAATACTCTAAGAATCGGAAATTTCGCACACCTCTAAATACTACTGTATATACTGTAGCAAACATTGTATTGTTTGTAGTGTATTTAGTTGATCATTTCAAAGAACACTGTTTGTTAACAGTGGAATCTACTTATCAGGGTACTCATAAACCAATTGCATGTGTCTGCTATTTTACATGTGGCTTCCCTTGTGTGTTTTAGGTTACCACAGCATGTATCACAGCTCCTGCCAATGATTTGGTAAGTCATTCTGATGCTGATGCTGAGCTACTCCATAGATACTAGCCACAATACAGTATGGTTTTCGAAAACCACAGATTTTTTTTCTCTCTGAATTCCTTCTGGGAAGTCGATCCCTCATCTTGCCCAGTTTGAGGCCTGTTCATTTCTCGTGCACTGCAGGATTCCTGTCGTGAAAAAAAATGTTGATGTTGGTGTAGGAAGTAGTAATGTTTATCCATTAGAGAGTCTGTTTGTTTAATTAACTTTCCTTCCTCTGCACCCCCTTCTATGGCTTCCTTGCTCATCCTTCTCTTTCTCACCCTATTTTAAACATCATAAACTCCCTTTTGTATCCATGGAATGCTATCCTTAATTCAAAACATTTTCCTTCTTATTATATTCTGCCATTTTTCCGTCATCTTTTCCTTTTTTTTTCTTACAGCAGCGCAGAGGAACAGCTCCGTCTCGAAATGCCCAACACCTGGTGAGCACCTTCAGCTTGTCTACATCCTGTAGACAGGGGCCACGGGGCAGGAATAGTTCAAGTGGTATTGAAATCCCAGTCGGCCCGTAATTGTGTCAGTGAATGGATGAGGCTACATCGTAAAATATCTTCAAGTGCATTGAATGGCAAAACATTTACCTTTTCATTTTGCCATTTTCTCTGTTTCCCCCATTATCTTTAAAGTTGCATTGGTCTTGGAAATTCTATACAAACAATGGCACCCAGAAAAGCACTTGTCTTTCCAAGGGAAGAACAACTCAAATTAAATGAGCGCCTAATGATATCATAATTTTTAAAATTTTGTCATTCATTCATATTCACGCAAGCTGCTTTCAGACATAATATACTGTTACATTACCATGTGATGTGACCCGCAATCTAACTGGGTCGTGGCTTACAGACATAAGAAAATGTAACCGGTACTTTACCTGCTCGATCGTGTTCAGACTCCTTTGCTTATGAATGCAAAATGTATGACATCGTGCATGTTTACTATTTCTAGATTCCACTGAAGAAATTTAGATAATTTACTGTACCGCTGTGACCCATTCATTTCTAAGAAAGTAGACTGTACAACGACACTTCCTCAGTCACATTTAAGAAATAGTAATACAGAAAACAGAAGAAAATACAAAAAAAAGAGGAAATATTATATACTATGAACTGTCTGAATCAACCGACCCGAGTAATTGCTTTCAGACATGAGATCGACCAGGGCAAATACCGGAACATTACCGGACTTCATCGTATGTCTGAAAGTGGGTTAAGAAACAGAATGCCTACTGTTTGCAGTTTTGCTTAATAGGGCCACAATATTTTAAAGCATGTTTTATAAACAGTTTTAAAAACAGAAAAAAGTCAATTAAAATGATTTTTTTTTTTAGTTCAAATGCTTTTGCAGTTACTCATTTCATTCAACATGTTCTTTTGTTCTTATTTTATTTAATAAGTATTATATTCACATTAAAAATATGTAATTGCATAGCTTGTTAAAGCAGTTGCTCTCATATTAATAGCACAGGAGATACAGTGGTCACTTTTTTTTTTTGCAAAATATTAGAGCTATCAAACTATCATTTAACAAACTATGCAAGCCATTCCAGAATTAAAACTTTTCTCTTTATTTTTTCAACTATAACTAATATAAACATATTCTCAGTCTTAAAATATCCCCAATCATATGCTGTCTTTCTTCAGAAAACCGGACAAAATCCAGTCACAGTTCACTTATTTTACGTATCTTTATACTTTCCTTAAACGGCAATTTTGCAATATGATTGCTATTTCAGTATAAGCGTTGTAGTCCAGAGTTTCCTACATTTGAGCTTGACAACAGAATCTATTGGCATTTACATGCCATTTCTTAGGAAACAAGAGCTGTTTTCCCCCTATTGTGTATTTTAACCATATTTTCTCTTCAGGGTTCCACCAAGTCTTTAACTTACACCAAGCAGAGAAACACCCTGCCACGGTAAAGGTCATCTTATTCTTTCATTTACGACCCAGCCATTAATTTTCTGTCCTCCAAAGAAAGGAATCTTTTTCTGGGCTTTCTTTCTTCTTGCACTTTACTTAAATTGCTGTCCACTTTTTTTTCTCACATATGGGCCTTTTTATACATACAGTACATTGATTTAGGCAAATGTTGCTTTTATAAATGGTCATATCTAGGTGTGGGAACCTCATGGTACCTCACGATACGATAAGATTTGCAACACAAAACTCACGATAACGATAACCTCACGATATGGCGATGCAACGATTATTGGTACATTGGTCAGGAAATCATTCTACAAAACAACTAATAAACAGAAAAACAAGCTATCTTGCTCCTTCTGCTGTGAGTTTATCACTAGTAGACGTCCAATCCGTTTGAACTGTAATGGTGGCAGCAAATGAACCCCTCCCACTTCAAACGGGCCCCTCCCACTTCTATGCCTGTCAGTGGCAGCCAATGCCATATAACAAGGTCATTTTAGGCCATTTCAGGTTGATTTTCAGTCATTTCCTGCTGATTTTGGGGCATTTTATGGGTCACTTCCTGTTAACTTTAGGTAACAGTACTGGAAGTGACCGAACTGGAAGTTACCTGGGAATGAATAGGCAGTGACTCAAACTCAACAGGAAGTGACCTGTAAATGCTCTAAAATGAACAGAAAGTTACCTGTAAATGCCCCAAAAATTGGAAAGAGTAACTGTGAATGCTCTGGTTTCGAAAGACTGAATGTTCATTCATATTTCCCGGTCTTAATGGATTGGGCGTCGAGCGCCGTCAATGGCAGCCTTTTTTTTTTTTTTTTTTTTTTTTTAAACATTGACAGCTTTTTGAAAGGATATCTCTTGGGATGAGCATATCGATAACCTTTTGGGATGCAAAGTATCACGTTATACAGTGCTGGCCAAAAGTATTGGCACCCCTGCAATTGTGTCATATAATGCTCAATTTCTCCCAGAAAATGATTGCAATTACAAATGCTTTGGTAGTAATATCTTAATTTATTTTGCTTGCAATGAAAAAAACAATAAACAGAATGGGGGGAAAAAGGAAATCATTATCATTTTACACAAAACTCAAAAAATCGGCCGGACAAAAGCATTGGCACCCTTTGAAAAATCATGTGATGCTTCTCTAATTTGCGTAATTAACAGCACCTGTTACTTACCTGTGGCACATAACAGGTGGTGGCTAGGCCTGTCGCGATAACAAATTTTAGTAGGTGATATATTGTCTCATAAATTATTGGTGATATGCGATACTATTGTCACTAATTTTTTATCCAATTAAACCACTAATGTAGTGAAAATACATCCTAATAAATCACCCATTCAAATGCAATAAATTGTTATTCTTTAATAAAACACAAAATATATTAAAAATAATAAATATTATTAAAAAAAACACGTACACACACACACAATGTGTGAGTTATTTGAAAGCTAGCTAAGTGCAGAATATGATATTGGTGAGAAACCCAATGCTATTTTTTTTATCTGCCAATTAGAGCCCATCAAAAGTGTTTAATTGATTCAAAATGACTGTCATCTTGTCCTGCAAATTGCACGTTAGCAAATTTGAAGCCAAATTATTCATTGCCAATCGATCAGATTCCTCATAATGGTTGTCATTTTAAAGCTATTCTTAGTGTAGTGTCTGAAGTATGTGAATTTTACTCCAGAAATATTTCTTTACATATTAAACATGACGTGCTTTAATTTTGAAATGTTTACCGGACATACGTTTTCTAAGCCGTTAACATTAAGCTTTACACGCCGTAAAGAATTAAAAAAAAAAAAAACACTTCTCTTTTCGTCATGCTTGTGGTGTCAGTAATAGAATTTTTTTCTTTTTTTCTTTTGCAAATGCTGTTAACAAGCGATATTTCATGTTGGATGTGTCACCTTTTAATCGCAATTTTGCATTTTGGATAAGACTGCCAATGTCTTATAGCAGGCTAAAGTAGTTTGCACATTGTCTTTTTTCCAATAGCCTCAGTGTAGCAATGCTAACGTTTTACAATGTTTAATATGAACTTGAATTTTACGGTGTGTTGATGACCAATAAACATCTGTGAAACGAACTGGAGTCTTATATGCTATCAACACGCACGTGTGCCGAGTGGACGCAGCACACGCACGCACAAATTTATGCACGCGGCGATAAATCGCAGCCGGGAAAATTACTGCCCTAATTTCGATTTATCGTGCGATAAATTGACTTATTGCATATTGGGACAGGCTTAGTGGTGGAAATCACACTTGCAGCCAGTTAAAATGGATTATGGTTGACTCAACCTCTGTCCTGTGTCCTTGTGTGTACCACATTGAGCATGGAGAAAAGAAAAGCGACCAACTGTCAAAGAACTGTCTGAGGACTTAAGAAGCAAAATTGTGAGGAAGCATGGGCAATCTTAAGGCTACAAGTCCTTCTTCAAAGACCTGAATGCTCCTGCATCTACTGTGCGCAGTGTCATCAATAAGTGTAAAGCACTGTGCACTGTGGCTAACCTCCCTAGATGTGGACGGAAAAGAAAAATTGACGAGAGATTTCAACGAAAGATTGTGCGGATGGTGGATAAATAACCTCGACTAACATCCAAACAAGTTCACGCTGTCCTGCAGTCTGAGCATACAACAGTGTCAACCCGTACTATTCATCGGCGTCTGACTGAAAATGGACTCTATGGTAGGGTACCCAGACCCCAATTCTGACCCAGAGACATAAAAAAGCCTTGCTGGAGTTTGCCAAAACTTACCTAAGAAAGCCAAAAACGTTTTGGAAGAATGTTCTCTGGTCAGATGAGCCAAAAGTAGAGCTTTTTGGGAAAAGGCATCAACATAGAGTTTACAGGAAAAAAAACCGAGGCCTTCAAAGAAACGAACACTACCGAAGCATTTGTAATTACAATAATATTCCTGGAGAAATTTAGCATTATCTGACAGAATTGCAGGGGTGCCAATGCTTTTGGCCAGCACTGTATTACCATTTCTATATTTTGTCACACCCCTAGTCATAACTATATAGAAGGACATGTTCATGTCAAATTGCCCCATATGACCTACTGTAAAGACATCCTCTTAGGAGCTTCAGTGTGGACCGTGTAATGGAGCGAGTGATGGAGCGCCACTATGACTTTGATCTCACCTACATCACGGAGAGGATCATCTCTGTCTTCTTCCCACCGAAGCTTGAAGAGCAGCGGTACCGCCTCAACCTAAAGGAAGTGGCCGCCATGCTCAAGTCAAAGCATCAAGACAAGTTTTTGGTGAGCCAACTACAGCAGGGAAAGTGACTGTTATTTTCTTTTTGCGGACTTTATCATATTAACACAGACAACAGACAACAATACGTGATTGCACAATACTAGATCTCATATATAGTAAATAAGTATCAAATATTGTGACTGCGGTTTGCAGTGATGTAGAATTCCACTGCATTATATTTCTTATTTTCTATTCACCATATTAATCAAGATATTTTTTAATGTTTCAGCTCCTCAATCTTTCGGAAAGGCGCCATGATATGAGCCGACTGAATCCAAAGGTAGCAACATTTTCGGTATTTCTCTATCTCATTTTCTGACCTGTTTATTAAATCGCCTATCGTATGATCTCTTCCTCTTCCCGCGTCCAACAAAAGGTCCACGAATTTGGCTGGCCCGACCTCCACGCTCCGCCACTTGACAAAATCTGCGCCATATGTAAGGCCATGGAAACGTGGTTGACATCTGACCCCCAACATGTGGTGGTTCTGCATTGCAAGGTCAGAGATCACGGGTCCGCTGTTTTTTTTTTCTCTTTTTTTTCAAACAGATGTTTTAGGTATTTCTCAGGGTTGGAAACTCTCAGTTGTACAGGTATACGATTGAGGAAAATCAGTGGAGGCGCAAAACATCTTAAATTGATTAATATGATCCTTCTGCATGCATACACATAGTTATGACTTTTATGTGGAAATCAGTAGACAGAAGAATGAACACAAACACCGATTATCCTATAACCCTGATCGAACGTTGATGTTAAACGATTAAGTGACTGTAAAATTTGAGTGGAGAGACGTTAAGTTTCTCACTGCTGCCCATAGACGAGCAGATAATAAGGGTCACCAAGCACTAAGCAGCTTGACTAGATGTTAATGGCTTTGGTCAGGGAGAATTTAAATCCCGAAACCAGACCGTGTCTGTGGCGTGCTGACGTTTCAGAGCCACATGTAATTTTGTCCTGGCTGTAATTCACGCTAAAGACTAGAGTAAACAAGTTCTTGGGGCAATGAAGAGTCCTCCACAGAGAGCCGTATTGAGCCTAACAAGCTTTAATTTGTGAGTGCTGCAGTAATGCAGGCTGCTTCCTGCTATCTGGAGGGGTCACATTAGGAATTTGATGCTGGAATGTTCTTGGAATGCTGGAGGATGTTTGGAAGAAAACATCATTGGGAGAGCTTAATAATTTGAGCTCAGTCATTATGTACTGTGTGTGGGTGCCTGTGTAAAATTTGTAAACATTGTAAAATTTCACCCTTTTCCCCCCATTTCATATGAACAAAATTTGTCAAATGTATCATAAAATATGCTGTAAAACATGTTTTACATTCCTATTGCATATCTTCATGCAGGGTAACAAAGGCAAAACAGGAGTGATCATTGCAGCCTATATGCACTACAGCAAGATCTCAGCTGGGTGAGTGTCTGAAACGTTTAGCACCTGCTTTGCTATCATCTAAACCAAATAAGGCTCCAGCTATTGGTTATTGTAGTTGTCGATTAATCAATGAACTACGAAGTTAGAATAATCGAGTAATTGGATAAGGAACATAGAAAATTAAAATACCTGAGCTAAGCCGGTATTAAAAAAATAAATAATTGAGCAATTGGCCAACTTACATAGCATAAGTCCACTATCTTTAATGCTACTTAAACTTTTTTTTTATTACAATGCTCTTAAAAAATAATAATTCAAACACGTATCCCCCCCCCCCCCAAAAAACGACGAAATATACCAATAAACTAAATACGAATGCATTAAAAAAAACATGAGCTCAAACAAAAACTTAGCTTATGTTGGTCTTAACAGGGAGCAGCTGAATTAAGCCATGTGAAATGAGTTAAGTAATACTCACTGTCGCCACTAGAGGGCAGTGTATCCACCCAAATCAATAAAGCTAAATGCAAACACTTACAAAACAAACCATTACAACACTATTTTAATTAAACGAATACTCGAAGCAGAAACGTTTAATTCCAATCTACTTTCTAATCGAATTACTCGAGTTAATCGATTAATCGTTGCAGCACCAAAAGGTTGATTTAAAATAAATTAAAAATGATTTAAAAATATCGTTTGTTGGCACTGGCAACAGCGTGGCCCAGCCATTCCCATGTCTTTCTCACAGTTCTAAGGTTTGGGTTCAATCTTGACCTTCCTGTGTGGAGTTTGCATGCTTTTCATATGCTTGCAAATTTCTTTTGCGGGTTATCTGGCTTCCTTCCACAACCCAAAAACATATGGTAGGTTGATTGAATAATCCAAATTGTTCGTAGGTGTGAATGTGAGTGTGAATGGTTGTTTGTGTCATTGTAGCCTTTGCCGGCCTGGCAATCAGTTGAGCTTATATTCTGCCTCTTGCTCATTGTCAGTTGGCACAGGCTCCAGCACCAATCGACCCACATGAGGATAAGCATTACAGATAATGAGTCAATGAATGAATTACTTACAACTTTTAGACAAGCTCAGTGAAGACACAACTCATAGGGTAATTTGCCCCATGCATTTATTTCATTCCTAATTGTTTAGAAACACATCATTTCCATTGTGACTTTCCTGAGAATTGGATGAATTAAGCTCTGTGGGTTTAGCACAGGAACATTGGAATCCTGTGGACAATGCCAGCTGTATCCTTTCCATGTCATTTCTGGCATGGAGAGAGTCTGGTGTGAGACCCATGATGGAAATTTTCTGCTGAAATAGTATGTGTGTGTACTTTTATTTCTGTGCAGAGCCGACCAGGCTCTCAGTACTCTGGCCATGAGGAAGTTTTGTGAGGATAAGGTATCCACTTCCCTCCAGCCATCCCAAAACAGGTATGCCATGGGGAATAGAGATGGAAATTTTTGGAGGGTGTGTGAAAGGTGGTGTGTCTGGGTGAGCCTATCGCTCTTTGATTCTATCTCATTCTACTTGATTATTTGCTCCGTGGCTCACCCTACAAGGGTAATTTATTGTATATTTATCAAGTTTGGACAAATTATTATCAATCTCTATCTTCCAATTTCCAGGCACTCTTTTTCGTTTAAGTACTGTATGGTCATCTTCCTCAGGTATATCTATTACTTTGGTGGTCTCCTGTCAGGAGCCATAAAGATGAACAGCAGCCCTCTCTTCCTCCACCAAGTTCTCATCCCGTCACTCCCCAACTTCCAAGGGGAAGGAGGTTTGTGTTGGTTTACTTGAATGAGTTTATTGAAATGATAATAGTGCCTTAACTATGACAATGGAGTTCATGAGCCAGAATATCTCTCAAGGCTGAACATCAGTGATCTCTAACCTCACAAATTTGGTTCTGGATGTTATGTAGAAAGTCTTCTTTGAAGAAATCTTTATGGTCATGTGTCTCAATACTTAGGTCTTCATTGCTAATATTTATCAGTCTCAAGTATTTACCGGTAAAGCCCTGTAAACATTGTTTATCATACAGTGGGGCAAATAAGTATTTAGTCAACCACTAACTGTGCAAATTCTCCCACTTGAAAATATTAGAGAGGCCTGTAATTGTCAACATGGGTAAACCTCAACCATGAGAGACAAAATGTGAAAAAAAAAAAACAGAAAATCACATTGTTTGATTTTTAAAGAATTTATTTGGAAATCATGGTGGAAAATAAGTATTTGGTCAATACCAAAAGTTCATGTCAAAACTGTGTTATGTACCCTTTGTTGGCAATAACGGAGGCCAAACGTTTTCTGTAACTCTTCACAAGCTTTTCACACACTGCTGCTGGTATTTTGGCTCCTTTCTCCATGCAGATCTCCTCTAGAGCAGTGATGTTTTGGGGCTGTCGTTGGGCAACACGGACTTTCAACTCCCTCCACAGATTTTCTATGGGTTTGAGATCTGGAGACTGTCTAGGCCACTCCAGGACGTTGAAATGCTTCTTACGAAGCCACTCCTTTGTTGCCCTGGCTGTGTGTTTGGGATCATTGTCATGCTGAAAGACCCAGCCACGTCTCATCTTCAATGCCCTTGTCCTTGAAGGAGATTTTCACTCAAAATCTCTCGATACATGGCCCCATTCATTCTTTCCTTTACACAGATCTGTCGTCCTGATCCCTTTGCAGAAAAACAGCCCCAAAGCATGATGTTTCCACCCCCATGCTTCACAGTGGGTATGGTGTTCTTCTGATGCAATTCAGTATTCTTTCTCCTCCAAACACGAGAACCTGTGTTTCTACCAAAAAGTTCTATTTTGGTTTCATCTGACCATAACACATTCTCCCAGTCCTCTTCTGGATCATCCAAATGCTCTCTAGCGAACCGCAGACGGGCCTGGACGTGTACTTTCTTCAGCAGGGAGACACGTCTGGCAGTGCAGGATTTGAGTCCCTGGCGGCGCATTGTGTTACTGATAGTAGCCTTTGTTACTGTGGTCCCAGCTCTCTGTAGGTCATTCACTAGGTCCCCCCGTGTGGTTCTGGGATTTTTGCTCACCGTTCTTGTTATCATTTTGACGCCACGGGGTGAGATCTTGCATGGAGCCCCAGATTGTGGGAGATTATCAGTGGTCTTGTATGTCTTCCTTTTTCTAATAATTTCTCCCACAGTTGATTTCTTTACACCAAGCGTTTTACCTATTGCAGATTCATTCTTCCCAGCCTGGTACAGTTCTACAATTTTGTCCCTGGTTTTCTTTGACAGCTCTTTGGTCTCGGCCATAGTGGAGTTTGGAGTGTGACTGACTGAGGATATGGACAGGTGTCTTTTGTACCGATAATGAGTTAAAACAGGTGCCATTAATACAGGTAACGAGTGGAGCTTCGTTAGACCTCGTTAGAAGAAGTTAGACCTCTTTGACAGCCAGAAATCTTGCTTGTTTGTAGATGACCAAATACTTATTTTCCACTCCAATTTGGAAATAAATTCTTTAAAAACCAAACAATGTGATTATCTGTTTTTTTTTCCACATTCTGTTTCTCATGGTTGAGGTTGACAATTACAGACCTCTCTAATCTAATTACAGGCCTCTCTAATCTTTTGAAGTAGGAGAACTTGCACAATTGGTGGTTGACAAAATCATTTTTTGCCCCACTGTACATAAAATGTATTTATTTATTTATTTATTAAGATTTTTGGAGTCCAAAAAATGTACAATAGTAGCACTAATATTAACTAGACTGATGCCTTGACAGCTCTCCCTGCTGAATCCCAGCAATGTTAACCACTTACACTGTGTTTGTCAAATTAAGCACTCCACCCTCACAAGCACCAGTGTGTTGACTTTAATCTGATGATGGACTCCATCAGGATGGAAATCAGCACATTCCTCTGATTTCATGATGACAATAAGTGTGCCCTCTGTCTGAATGTCTCCGCAGGCTACTACCCTTTCCTGAAGATCTACCAGTCAATGCAGTTGGTCTACACGTCAGGCATTTAGTGAGTCTCTCACACAAAACCGAATGTGTATGACTAGATTTGCCTTGTAATGGACTAATTTGTAGTTACCCATTCCTGTGAATCTTACAGTTCTTTTGCTGTTGCCTTTTGAGTTCTATCTCGCAACAAGGGTGATGTCTCATGTCACTGCTTCCTTTCATTTCCATGTTTTATCAAGATCAAAATGATGCTTAAACTAATCAAACTTGTTAATAGGATTGGGAACCTCTTGGTACCTCACGATATGATACAATTTGCGATACAAAGCTCAAGATAACTATGATCTGACGACATTGCGATACGATTATCTACAAACAACAAAAAAACAGAAAAACAAGCTTCTGCTGTAAATTGGAATGAGTTTATCACTAGTAGATGTCCAATCCATTTGAACATTGAACATTTCAAACGGAGTGAACGTCTATGCCTGTCAGTGGCAGTCAATGCCAGGCAACGAGGCAGTACTGGGCCATTTAAGGTCATTTACCTGTTGATTTTCAGTTACTTCCTGTTGATTTTGGGGTATTTTATGGGCCACTTCCTGTTTATTTTGAGTTACAGAACAGGAAGTGACCTGGGGATCACCCAAATGAATAGGCAGTGACTCAAACTCAACAGGAAATGACTGTTCCCAGTCTAAATGGATTGGGCATCGAGCACTGTCAATGGCAGCCAATTTGTTGGTTCCTTTTTTTTTTTTTTTTTTTTTTTTTTTTTTTTTTTTTTTTTTAAATTAAAAAACAATTTTTTTTTTTTAAACATATACACCTTTTCACAATGATATCTCGATTCTTGGCAGGAGCATATCAATAACCTTTTGATATGCAAAGTATCACGATATACTGTATCACCATTTCAATATTTTGTCACACCCCTACTTGTTAATGTACTGTTATTATAATTTTGTGGCAGTTCCGAGCCAGTTTCAAAAGATGGTGTTCTTTTTAGTACTTTAAGTATAGTCCTTCAGATTCATATTAGATGTTTATTCGTAAGATCTGTTCTGAGCTTCTGGAGATGAGGGTCTGTGGGGAAATCTAAGCAGATTCTGGAGGTACAGTGCTGTTTTTACAATTGGAGGCCAAAGGTATAATATAATCAAATAAAAAACAAACAAGGAAAAAATAAATGTTTGCCAATAATGTTGATGGGGAACACGGTATTGCGCCCACAATTTCTCCAGTTGTCTGTCACCAAGTCGCAAATCAGTCATTTTCTTAGTTAGCATTTGGTCACAAAGTCTATTTTGTATGTTTAGTCATAGGTTGTGCTCTCTGTTTGGTCTACAGTGATCTTCAAGGAAGTGGGGGAAGGCGACTATGCGTAACCATCGAACCAGCACTCCTGCTTAAAGGTGACATCATGGTGAGTTAACACTGAAAGGAAATGACATAGAATCCCAGACGAGTTTGTTGATATTCTGACATTATCCAAAATAAACATTTACTAAATAGAGTACTCAGTGGACCTTAGTCACCATAAAAAAGTAGTTGTAATCTAAACAGACCACTGCACACTTAATTGGTTCTTCTTTTAGTCATGCAATATACTACTCCCACCTCAAAACTGTTTTGTTGGTTCTTTTAGCAGCATCAGTAAATAATTAACTCCAATCGTATTACCCAAATGCTATTTTTAGATAATAAACAAAAAAATCGGTCAAGTTATTTTTCCCTCTTTTTATCAAAATTTCTAATGAGCCATCATTTGTATTGTTATGCGAAACAAATAAAACCCCCTAAAATGGTTACTCTGAGTTTCATACGGCATTTTTTCAAGACATCTGCTTAGTCTTGTGAAATTTTATAGAAATGAGTTTTAAACCATGTACAGTACACTGTACTTCTATTCATCTACTGTACCTTACTCTCTGCTGCTCTCTGCAGGTCAAATGTTACCACAGGCGAGCCCAAAGCGCAGACCGGGATAATGTGTTTAGACTCCAGTTCCACACTTGCACCATCCACGGAGCACAGTTGTGGTTTGGTAAAGGAGAACTGGATGACGCCTGTACAGGTATGTGTACAGTCTATTAGAGGGGGCCAACCAAAGGAATTCTAACAGATTTTTAATTGGATGTTTGTATTGCTCTGATTTTGTAATAATGATTATGATGTTTATATTGCTCCCACCCCAAGGGTCAGGAGTGTTCATGGATTTGTTTGCAAACATTTTTAATAGTGTTATTTTGGGTAATACTTGTATATTTGTTTTAATGCATATAGTGCAGTTTCACCTACTAGTCCAGACAAAATATGATCTAGACAAGTTATAACAGAGTAATAGCGAGAGAAAAAAAAAACCTGTACATCCAAAATTGGAGACTTGGATCATAATCTGAGGAATTAATGCTATTAAGATAAAACACATTTATTGTCTAGAGCAGGGGTGCCCAGTCCTGCTCCTCGGGAGCCCCTATCCAGCTTGTTTTCCGTGTCTCCCTCCTTTAACACACCGGAATCAAATGATCAGCTCATCAGCAAGCTCTGCAGCAGCCTGATAATGATTCTGATTAGTTGATTCAGATGTGTTAGAGGAGGGAGACATGGAAAACAAGCTGGATAGGGGCTCTCGAAGGCCGGGATTGGGCACCCCTGGTCTAGAGTCTCTAGACTGTCAAATTTTGTGTTTTTTTCCTCCTGGCAACTGTCTGTGTTGGGAAAGATAGTGTCTGTATAATATGATCATGATACAAGTCATACACACGTGCTTTTTATTGAAAGTAATAACATTATTTTTGTTCTGATGGTAATGATGTTGAGCTGTGGGTTTAGGCTCACCTACAGGACTGCATCTATTTTAATTTTATTTAGAATATTTTTTTTAATGTATTTTAACTTAACATTATACTTATGTTCCAGTTTGCTAATATGTATTGAAATATAAAAATATGGAAAACTTACTTACTTCAATGGGAAAAAAGTTGTTGTTTTTTTTTAACCATATATCTCAAAGTAACACATTTTAGAGCTGTAATTGCTATACTGTGATACTGTAAAACCGTAATATTTTGGCTTAAGGTTATCATACTGTCAGAATATCATACCGGCACATGCCTATTTGTAAGTGAATTGAATGATTAAATTAAGTACACCATTGTGTGTATTTGTTTTTTAAACGTAACTGAAAATACATCTTTAGAAGATATCAGTAAGCACTGGGGTTAACAATTTTATTATACAATGGATAATGTTGATACAATGAGCAGATTCAGTATAATGTAAATTGCTCATGTGGTGTTAAATACCTGAATTTATGCATAAGTATTTCACTTTTATTTTCTCAAGATGAGCGTTTTCCATTGGATGCCACAGTGGAGTTTGTCTTTTCCACTGGACCTGAGAAGATCAAAGGTTGGTGCACTCATTACTGTGATAATCTTCAGTTCGTCTCTGACTCAGGATCACAAGACATATTAATGTCAAAGCACAGCAGGAGCCTCAAATATTAGAAATGCATTAGTTTCATTCAGACCTTCTTGTCAAGTTCTTCTGACAAATGAAAAAAGCTGACCCTATCACCACATCTGTTATTAATGTTGCCTGATACTTCCTTAACAATATGTACTACTATTTTTGTAAATCATCAGTTCTTTCGAAAAGTGGAAACTAGGGAACAACTTTTGCGATAATGTGACTCCTAAGCCTGCTTGACTTTTTACTGTCCATTTCTGGCAGTTTGCAATGGCTATTTACTGAAAATTGTCAAATGTTACTGGCTTAAAACCACTTTCAAACCAAATTGTTACATCTCTCCACAGGCCGTGAGTACCACAAAAATGACCCAGCTGTCACGGTTGATTACAACACTGCTGACCCTGTAGTTCGCTGGGATTCCTACGAAAACTTCAATCAGCATTACCAGGACAGTCTTGACGGTAACATATTATTATCATCCTTGTACTAATTTGAAGGGCTACTAAAATTAAATGCAATTAACCCCAAACTGAGTTGAATGAATTACAATTAAAAACAACACATCTAATACTTTCATGTTAGATCATGTTTGACAAATGCGTAATTATATATAGTCTATGCATGCACATTTCATCCAAGGTTAAACATAAAAAGACCAATACACCAATGGTTACCTCAGCAATAACTAATTGTACATAAAACAATTGATGTGTTTTTGTCATAGATATTGCCCACACAAGAGGTCCTCTCGATGGCAGTCTCTATGCACAGATAAAGAAGCGCCGGGGCCCAAATTCTGGTTCTCTTTCTTCAACAAATGGCAGCAGCCCCGGAGCAGAGGATAGACCTGATCAATTCCTTCCTCGCCGCTCTGACTCCGCTCTTTCGGCACATTCTAGCCCTTTTAAGCAATCACCCATACATCCCGACCACCCTGAGGAGCCATTACGTCCACCGCCTCCTACTAGGCAAGAGCGAGAGGAGCTTGAACGTCTTCTTGGAGGCATAGAGGGATGCAGAGATGCAGAGCGAGAGACAGCTATCTTGGATGATGGTGATTCGTCACCTTCGGAACGGACTGAGACGCTGAGGCTCAGTCGCTCCTGTTCCTGCCGGGATGGATATCGGTCACAGCGCTGTGCGGAACCTGGTTGCGACCAGACCCTCCTAATGCCAAATGGTTACTGCCTTGATCGTGCGCCTGGTACCAACGGGCACCATGGGGCGACTCCTCCAATCCCTAACTCAGCTGTTCCTCCCTCGCACATGGACCTCTGCCAGCACTACAGTCCCCACCCTCACCAATCTCTCCCACCGCCTGACCTGGTGTGGGATCGCCAGAGCAATCAGCAACACTGCCTGCACCGCTCTTGCTCTGAAGCTACCTCGTCACATCATCTCTACTCCTACCCTTCACTCGACCCCCATAACCATGCTCACTATCCTCTGTCTGCACCAGGTCGTCTTTGCTGCAGAGAGGATGATTACAGTCCTTATCACCATCCGCCGCCTCACGGCCACCACCATCCCCACCCTCACCATTCCAAGTCCTCCACCACCCCACCCTATCACGATGTCATGCTAATGGATGGTCTGCCATCCCCCGGTTGCTCTTGCAGGGACTGCGGCATCAGGAGAGAAGAAGCAGCAGCGGCCTATCACAGCCTGAGGCTCGATAGGGGCAACGGTTTTCACTGGGATAGAGAGGAGGCAGGGCTACGAAGATCCAGGGAAACAGAGTTAACCCGAGGCGGCTCGGAGAGCCACTGGGATAGACGTGGTCGAGAGTTTTCTCTCCCTTGGGAGCGAGACAGAGAGGCAGAGCTCCAGTGGGAGAGGGAGAGAGAGGCGGAATATTGGCACAAGCGGGACACCATTGCATCCTATGGACCACAAGGTCACAATCTACCCGCTTTCACATTTGACCCCTTGCCATCATGTCACCCTTCTTATCCAGAGGCATCGCGGTCCCACGCTCATTCTCACCTTGACCTCAAATACAGCAGCAGCAGCAGTGGCTATCAAACACCTCGTCAGATGTGCCCATGCTCGCCTTACCAGCCGTCGCCGTCTGAAAGCAGGGGCTATGCCTCAGGCTATCAGTCTGAGTCCACGTCGCCGTTGCCACCAACATCCTCAATGATGGGGCACTGTAGCCATAACAGTGGTTCAGCTGAGCATAATCACAGTCACCACCGTCACCATCCAGACACACAACAGTCATACTGCTCTGACTCACACACTGGTGAGTCTGAATACTATTCATTCATATTCATTGTTTGTCACTCTTTTATTTATTGCTATTGGTGATATTAACATCGTCTTGCAGACGGCCTTCGACACTCAAGTGAAAGTGTTGGCTGGAGAGACCACATCACCAATGGTTCCTTTAAAAGGGCCAACAGAGAAGGCCATGGTGTGTGCTCTACTCCGTCAGACATGTCTGGACCGTCCACTCCAGTCCATACCAGCAGTCCACTACGTACACAGGAAAGGTATTCTACTGATTTACTACAGTTTCTGTGATGACAAAACCCAAGATACTTGTAGGTTGCAGCAAACTCTCTTATCAATTTATACAATGATATTGTGATTATCAGTACTACAAACATTTCATCACATTACTTTCACGTCTCTTCTTTCAACTTGGTGGGAACAGTTTGGAAAGACCCCCCCCGTCAAAGTGAGAACAGGATTTTCCATGTTAAATTCAAATAGCCTCCAAATGTGCTGTCTGGAATAGATCCACATTAAACTTGATTCCACAAAGCAGCTTCTGACCCTGCCATGCAGATTCTTTTCCAGGCTTGCAGTGAGTTTACACTAGAATATAGTTATCATAAATTTTCGTACTGACAAATACAGTATAAAAACAATTGTTCTGCAATAAAAACATCCTCTTTGGGTTTATTGCCTATTCCTTAATTCATCCTGGATTCCTTACTTGAAACAATTTAGGCAAGGCATAATGGTGCCACATTGTAGAAAAGTCCATGAAAACATACTTGGGTAAGTTTTGTGTTGGAAAAATTCCATAGTGCTGAACAAGCTGTACTGCTGGCCAAAGTAGTAGCACCCCTACAATTCTGTCCGATAATGCCTAATTTCTCCCACAAAATGATTTCAATTACAAATGCTTTGTAATATCTTCATTTATTTTGCTTGCAATGAAAACACACAAAAGAGAATGGAAAAAAATAAAATCATTATCATTTTACACAAAACTCCAAAAATCGGCCTGACAAAAGTATTGGCACCCTTTGAAAAATCATGGGATGCTTCTCTAATTTGTGTAATTAACCGCACCTGTTACTTACCTGTGGCACATAACAGGTGGTGGCGATGACTAAATCTCACTTGCAGCCAGTTAAAAAGGATTAAAGTTGACTCAACTTCTGTCCTGTGTCATTGTGTGTACCACATTGAGCATGGAGAAAAGAAAGGGGACCAAAAAACTGTCTGAGGACTTGAGAAGTAAAATTGTGTGTGCTTCCCCAGCCGGGGTGGGGTGGGGGCTGGGTGGTGTATGCGGCGGCCATAGTTCCCTTCTGGGTCGGCCCAGCCGGAGCCGCGTCTCCTTGTACCGGGTGCCGGGGAGGTGCCCCCTGGTGTCATACCGCGTGCCCCACCTGGCCCGGGGATGGGTTGGAGGGGGGTGCACTTCCGTCCCCTTGGTCTGTCTCTGGCCCCGTCCGCCTCTCTGGACCACGGCTTCTGCCGCTGCCGTCCTGCCGGCAGGGTCGTCGACGGGGCCTGTTGGGGCCAGCGGGGCCTTGGGTGGGGCTTGCTGCCCCTTGCTGGTGGGGTGGATTCCCCTAGTCTCCGGCGCTTGGTGTAGCGCCTGCTCGGAGTGCGGGGTGGGTGCTCGGGCGGCGGAGCGAGGGGTGGGCGGTTGCGGGTGTGCCGTGGGTGATCTGGGGCGTGGGTTGGTGGTGCATCCCCTCCTGCCATTCCTGAAAGCCGGTTGACTGGTGCGGGGGTGGCCCAGGGGACCACCCTAGATCCGGGGGGGGCATAGCTCCTTTGCTGGGCTGCAGGAGGAGGGATGGGCTGCGCTGACGAGAGACTTAAACGAAAGATTGTGCGGATGGTGGATAAAGAACCTCGACTAACATCCAAACAAGTTCAAGCTGTCCTGCAGTCCGAGGGTACAACAGTGTCAACCCGTACTATCCGTCGACGTCTGAATGAAAAGGGACTCTCTGGTAGGATAACCAGGAAGACTCTACTTCTGACCCAGAGACAATTAAAAGCCAGGTTTGAGCTTGCCAAAACTTACATGAGAAAGCCAAAAACATTTTGGAAGAATGTTCTTTGGTCAGATAAGACAAAAGTAGAGCTTTTTGGGAAAAGTCATCAACATAGAGTTTAGAGGAAAGAAACGAAGGCTTCAAAGAAAAGAACACGATCCCCACAGTCAAACATGGCAGAGGTTCCCTGATGTTTTGTGGTTGCTTTGCTATATTACGAAGTCTGAAGACTACCAACAAATTTTGCAGCATAATGTAGGGCCCAGTGTGAGAAAGCTGGGTCTCCCTCAGAGGTCATGGGTCTTCCAGCAGGACAATGACCCAAAACACATTTCAAAAAGCACTAGAAAATGGTTTGAGAGAAAGCACTGGAGACTTCAAAAGTGGCCAGCAATGAGTCCAGACTTGAATCCCATAGAACACCTGAGGACTGATCTGAAAATGGCAGTTTGGAGAAGGCACCCTTCAAATCCCAGAGACCGGGAGCAGTTGGCCAAAGAAGAATGATCTAAAATTCCAGCAGAGCATTGTAAGAAACTCATTGCCGGAAGCGGTTGTTCGCAGTTATTTTGTCTAAAGGTTGTGCTACCAAGTATTAGGCTGATGGTGCCACTACTTTTGTCCGGCCAATTTTTGGAGTTTTGTGTAAAATGATAATGGTATTTAAAAAATTCTCTTTTGTGTTTTTTATTGCAAAAAATATATTAAGATATTACTACCAAAGTATTTGTAATTGCAATTATTTTCTGGGAGAAATTGAGCATAATCTGACAGAATTGCAGGGGTGCCAATACTTTTGGCCAGCAGTGTATAGTATACTATCATGTCCTGGTGAATAGACAAAACAATAATTATGTAGAGAGTCTTTGAGTGGAAAATGTTATAATAGTTGTTTTTTCTTTAGGTGTGATGACACACGTCCCAATTTGCGCTTGCATTTAGAAAATTATTTTAAAAAAAGACTGTTGTTGGTGATTCAATACCTTTTGTCCCTAATAGTTCTACCAGCCTTGACGTAAAACATATATTTAAAGCAATGTCTAACATGAATACTCATTTGTATCTGTTTCAGTCCCAGTCCAGGGAAGGAATATGAGGTCCGGAAAAAAGTAATCAGCAGTGATCACGAGGCTAGAGAGCCCCAGGATGGGCACTACTCCTCTGGTAACGTCATCCAGGAATCCACGGAAAATCCAACAAGTAGCACGGACCCGTCAGTGGCACCAATCAAAAGCCAAGCATCAGACACGAACTCACCCAATCAAACAGACTCCCACAACCACTGCACTACACCAAATATTCCGCCCCCTCCAAAAACTGTCCAACAGCAGCACTGCAACCATGAGGCACCATCATCAACCCGCAACACGTGTTTGAACTCTGAGACGACAGTTGCGTCAAGCCAGGGATATGTCGTCCGCGCCCCTTCATTGGCTGACCACCCCCAACATCACAATTCAGAGACACCCCACCCGTCTGAGGCTGCCGCAGTGCCTTCCTCCTCGACTCAGGCTGTGTGTCACCCTCCAAGCCAGACACAGGCCACCAGTTCTTTTGAGAGTCCCTTACCTCAGGTCAATGGTTCTTCTTCTCCAACCAGTGGCTCCTTCCCAGAAGCCTCCAAACCTACCAACGGCACCAGTTCTACAAGGTCCTCCACAACTCCTGCATCATCTTACAACCAGGCCAGCAGCATGGAGGGATCCCCTGTTTCAGATAGTCCTGTGCCAGGATTTGCCACTTTGGGAAGGAAGTTGATGATGGGTGGCTCTGACATCCAACATCCCAATCACATTCCTGTCCAGAACGGACCCCCTCACCACCCTTACTCAGGGATTGAGCACAATCCAACTTTAGACATCAATAAGAGGCACTGCTACTCTGGTCATCCCCCACAGCTTCATCAAATATCTGTCTCTAACTACTCCACCATCTCAATCCCCCTTCCTCACCCACAGCCGCCTCTACCGGAGAAGCGTCACGCTCACCCAGGCTCACCCAGTGATGAAACGGAGGTTCTGAAACCAACCATGAGCCACTCCCACAACTCTCAGCATCAGCACCATGTCACCTTTTCACCTACTGTGGGTGAGATTGCACCTGGTGACCACCACCAAAGTGACACTGTGGTATCTGAGGATAGTGAGAATGGAAACAGAGTCAGCGTGAAGTTTGTCCAGGATAGTTCGAGGTTCTGGTACAAGCCAGGCATCTCCAGGGAGCAAGGCAAGTTTAAAAAAATGTTTTTTTTCCTCAGGTCTAATACATTTTATTTACTTACATATTCCACTTTAATACTATTTTTAAAAATATATAATTTTAGGGGAAATGTCTGAAATCAACAAAATCTCTATGATTGTTTTACCATCAAAACTAACATTTTGGCTTTGTATGATCATAGCAATCATTGCTTTGAAGCAAAGAGAGCCCGGGACGTTCTTGATCAGAGATAGTAATTCCTTCCAAGGGGCCTACGGCCTGGCATTGAAGGTGGCCACACCTCCTCTTAATGTCAACCAGCACAGCAACAAAGGTAAAAACAAAACAAACCATATAGTATACAGTTTCTGCCCGCTATAGTACAGTTTATTTTCCTGATAATATCTTGCCAATATTATTTTTTTGTAAAGCATTTCTTTTTTCAGGGTAAACTTTTTACTGTATTGTCTTTGTATATTTGCAAGGTCAGCAGCTGTTTAAATGACATGAACAGTAAAACATACAGGAGCTAACACATATACTGTAGATACAAAAATACATTTATTTTTAAAGCTGGAAATTGTCCCGTACTGCATAGGATAGCCAGTGTCCCACATTCCCGTTGATAATAACTGCACCTTAACAATATGTTTTCGGTGCGACAGGAGGCGATCCTCTGGAACATTTGGTGAGACACTTCCTCATAGAAACAGGGCCTCGAGGAGTCAAGATTAAAGGCTGTCAGAATGAGCCCTACTTTGGTAGGTCTTGAACCAAGGCACTCAAGAAAAAATTAGTGCTGTCAAATTTATCGCGTTACCGGGCGGTAATTATTTTTTTAAATTAATCACGTTAAAATATTTGACGCATTTAACGCATGTGTGGAATGACCCGCTCATGCATTGCCTCAAACAGATTATAGTGATGCCGTTTTTTGCTCATTGAGAGAGCTAAGAGGCAGAGATATGCGAGTGGACACGGGCGTTCATTGGCATCAACTTTGGCAACTTTTTCAAAACAAACTAACTAACTAACTAACTAACTATTGTGACGAGCGACGTGGGAAAGAAAGACAAGATATGGTCTTTTTCTTAATACGCATCATTGAACACAACGCAGAACATATACCATTTGCAGCCACCACTGACAGCCATGGTTGCCCAACTTACCATAATGCATTTGGGCGGAACAGTTAAGTCGCTCCAGTATTATTTAGTGAAAGCACAACAAAACATAATATTCCTATCTCTCAAAAAATAATGTTCACAAAAAGAAAAGCGCTCAATGCAAAGAGAACTGGCATTCCCAATCAAAATAGATATGCAAAATACACATAAAACTTACTCAGACTTTGCCTTGGCTAGATCTCTAATTAATTTAAAACTCCCCATTGACACCTTGTGGCGTATTTCAATCACTACCTTATGCAGTTAAGGACACTGTGGAAGTACGGCAGGGAACCCATATGACGTCCCACTCGGCGACGTCAACAATGGCGAGCTATGTTTATTTTTTTAAATTGAAAATATTACCAATTTTATTAAAATGAAAACATTAAGAGGGGTTTTAATAAAAAATTACTATTTCTTTTTATCCGTGCATCTCTTTAACAGAAAGAATGTTAATAATGTTAATGCCATCTTGTGGATTTATTGTTATGATAAACAAATACAGTACTTATGTATAGTATGTTGAATGTTTATATCAGTCTTGTGTCTTATCTTTCCATTCCAACAATAATTTACAGAAAAATATGGCATATTTTAGAGATGGTTTGAATTGCGATTAATTAATTTTTTAGCTGTGATTAACTCGATTAAAAATTTTAATCGTTTGACAGCCCTAGAAAAAAAATACTATCATCATGACTATGTGACAAGTTGACTTAATTCTGTTTTTATGCTCATCTATAGGTAGTCTGTCAGCATTAGTCTATCAGCACTCCATCACACCTATCTCTTTGCCCTGTGCGCTGAAGATTCTAGAAAAAGGTCAGCACTCCTAAAAATTATATTCATGAATCAAATCTTTAATTGGTGCGGTAACATGACATGAATTGAAAACATTTGAAGTACACATTACTTAATTTGTGTTGAGTATTGTCTTCTGCGCGTTATCAGATCTAATAGGAGACGTCCCAGAGGTTCAGCCTGTGAGTAACATCAGTACAGCTGCTGATCTGCTCAAACAAGGAGCTGGTGAGTTCACTAACATTCTATTTGCTTAGTGTTTTGTCGACTGTCTTTTATAATGTTGCACCTCCTCTTTTAGCCTGTAATGTCCTCTACTTGAACTCTGTGGAAACGGAGTCTCTGACTGGGCCACAGGCCATTGCCAAAGCAACAGATGCCACATTGAGTCGTAGCCCGCGCCCCGCCGCCACTGTTGTCCAGTTCAAAGTGACGTCGCAGGGCATCACACTGACTGACAGCCAGCGCAGGTACTAAGCATAATGAAATTTCTGAATCCAAAGAATATCTTTTTTTAAATGTTAATTTAGATTGTATTATACCCTGTGGTCCAGTCATCCACAACTGTAATTAGTGAAAATCCTGTAAAATATGAATGTATAACATATATTAAATTCTGTGTTCTGTCTTTTTCAGGGTTTTCTTCCGCAGACATTATGCAGTGAACAGCGTAACCTTTAGCAGCCTTGACCCCAAGGACAGAAGGTGGGGCATCGGAAGATTCTTACTGTGTAAAGCCCGCAGCTGGAACTGAAACTAACCAAAACTCTGCAAATTGCACCCTGGATCACTTGGCACCATTTGTTTCAGTGATCCCCGCATGGTTGTGTGTGTGATGTCGAATTTGTTCGCGCTTTTATGCATGAGTGTATGTATGTGTGCGTTTCAGCATGCTCGCTGCAACTGCCTGAGCCTGCTCTCTTTCTTTCTCTTTGAATAGGTGGACTAACACAGACAACACCACTGTTAAGTAAGTGCTCTGTTGTTTGGTGACTTTTGTGACAATGCATGTTTGCTACATTTTAATTAAAAACTATTGAAATAGTATGTGGAGTAAAGTATTGGGGCCATTTTGATTCAGTGGTTTAAGATGAGTTTTTGTAATGAAGTATAAAATAATTCATCTGTTCAGTTATCTGTTTAGCAAACAACCAGGTGTGAAAGTGGGCCAGAACGGTCAGGAATGCAGTTCCGGTATAAGATTCAGGGCCGGAACGCATTTCCGGCATAAGATTCAGGGCCGGAACGCAGTTCAGGTATAAGATTCAGGGCCGGAATGCTGTTCCGGTATAAGATTCAGGGCCGGAATGCTGTTCCGGTACCCAGTGCTTTGATTCCGAAAATATGACGGCAACTGTTAGAACGCTATGTAAAAAAAAAAATGCTAAGCTACCACACATGCATTTCATCTCCAAGAAGAAAACAATCTACCAACATCAGATTTACATACTGTACACAGGTGTTAACAACAAGCATTATGCTTGTGTAGCGTAATCCGTTTCCACCAATATTATTTATTTTATTCCATGGACGGCATGGAGGTTTCCCCAGCTGCTGCAGTTATCATTTGCACATCATGTCAATGTGCGAATGCGCGCAGCAAAGCAAAACATCTGGACTCATTTATCCGTTCAATAGGCTAACATACTGACATGTGATCAGCAGAGATAGTTAACTCTGATTGGTTCAAACGTGCATGTTTTGTGGAACAGCAAAAAAAAAAAAAAAAAAAAAAGGTTGAATTGATGCGACAAAAAAGGGCAATGCAACATAAAATGGATCAAATCTTTAAGAGCGACGAAAGAGTTGAGGCTTATTTATCATATTTAGTTTTATTTGCTCTGATGGAGAGGTCCAGAACATCTTAGCTGTCAATGTGCAATTGGGACTTATATTTGTTCATTTGTTAGGCTACTTATTCATTTCCATATGATTTAAACAAGTCTATGCGCGATCTTCAAAATATTCCATTTCACTCAGCATAATATAAGTCATTTGTACTTTTTTTCTGAATGTATGTTACTTATATCTTTATTATTAAAAAAAAAAAAAAAAAAAAAAAAAAGGAAATGTTTACGTTAACTTTAATTTTAATATACATCCTATGTTCTGAAGTAGTTAAAATTGAGATTTGGCATTTAGTATGTGAGGAAATGAGGGAAAATAAAAATTTGGAAATGGAGGTTGGGGTTATTGCTGTTTTTGTTAACTTTTATTTTGCAAATCATTGAAAAAATACAATTTTGAATGAAAATCATTTTTGTATGTGTTATAGAAATAGCTGTGCTAAAACAGTTTTCTTTGCATTTCAGTAGTTTAAGAGGTTTGACCCCCCCCCCCCCCCCCCCCCCGCCCCCCCCCCAGCCCTCCCAAAAATGAAAGGAAATAAATAAATAAAATTTCTGGCTCCGTGGTGACCTTCACATCGGGGAGTTCTGGCAATAAATTCTAGCCACTTTCACCCCTGAAAACAACCCATAAAATCACACAATGTATAAGTGTGTTATCCAAGTTTTTCCACACTGGGGAAAAAAAAAAAATCCACATTTTCTGTATGAAAATGTAAAATATCAATTTACTAAAGAATGTGTATCCAAAATGGTAATCTTGCCAACCAAAATATGGGTTTTGTATATTTCTGTCTATATAGAGTAGTTTAAAAAAGCACCTGCATGGCATCGATCGTATGCATGCATGCATGTAATTCCAACATGCTTTGGTAATGAATTGCTTCATCGTAGTGTTAGTCAAATCTGGGTCCTGAGCTGAAAAAAATAGGAAATTTTTGCTGTTGTAACTGAGACTAGGTGATCAAGTCCTTACCAATCCACCACTCATATAATGTCCCCATTTTGCTCTATATCGTACTCTCCCTCTAGAGTTTTTGGGTTTGTAGCCAAGAAGCCAGGCAGCTTGGCAGAGAACGTTTGCCACCTGTTTGCCGAGCTGGACCCTGAACAACCCGCAACGGCCATCGTCAACTTCATCAACAAGGTCATGTTGTCACAGCGCCGATAGAGAAGGCCACTGGCTCACATCACAATGCAATAAGTCTATTCGATTTCTGTATCACACCAGATAGCTTGCTGAGATGCGGGTTGGTTAAAAGGATGACATTAAAATCTGTCAATGCATAATTCTCACTGTCAAAATCTGGAGATCATGAAGTATGTCATGATATTTGATTGATGTTGGGCAAACAAAACTTGCTTCCAAAAACCTTTTGAGTATTTGACCGTACGCACTATTAAATTATGTCTCTCTCCTAAATGACAGAATATGCATTTTATTTAGCGGCAATAGCAAAGGTAAATAATTAAACTGCTTATTGTAATTTGGACAATACCGCACAATGATTTTTACTCAATATGCAAGTTCATAAGTATAGCACTGATATGCATTTGTGGTTGTGTTTTTCTTTTCATTTATTTGTTTGTCCCCAAATTGAAGTTGAAAACCAAGTGAACCAGCTGTGTGGCTCGAGACCAGATTCAGCAGCGAACTACACAATTTGTCATGTCCCAACTATTTCAAATCCATAAGAGACACCTCCAATCAAAAGAGACCAAAGACCTGTTCTGTCATTTATTTACATTCATGAAGACAATCCTGTTTAATTCACTCCACTCATACACCGTTAACAGGAACGAGTGTGAGACACTGCTGAACGTAAATAGGAATGTTAACTTTTGAACTGTGCGTGTCGGAGGCAGTTTGAAGGTATTTAGGTGACCGAGCGTTGTTATGTCCGATATTAATTAAAGTAACGCAAGTGAAACGGGAAATGGAGAAGTGAAGAAGGAAGTATTGTTATTGTACTATTATTGTATTGAGCTACATTGTCACATGGCGGCCAAAAATGTACTTAACCAAAGATGAAGCACTCTTATATGAATTAATAAGCTTTTTATTCAGCTATATTTTTGTACGTAACTGCTCCTTGTAGCTCTGCTATGCATTTATTTTAGGTTTTTTTTTGCCTTTTTGGGGGAAAAAACCCCCCAAAACACTACATTCATTACAGCAATAATATATTGTGGTCTTTGTATTTTTTTTCTCCATGTGGATCTCTATATTATGTAGTAATATATTTTCACATGCAGCTATAGGACCATGTATGAGACGTAACAAAAGGAATGTTTTGTTTCTATACTGCTATTTTGTATTCAGAAAACAGAATAAAGTGATCATGATGTGGTACATAACTTGAGTTTTACAGTGATTTTATGTTGTGTTGGTGGAGAAAAGAATGTTTGCATTGTTTTAATAGTATTTATTCCCATTTCCTTTAATATTAAACTTTAGAACATACAACTGAAGTCATTATTTGAAAACTTATTTTTTAAAATGGATCATTCAGAGAAAGCATCATTTTACAAATAGCACCTTCTTAAAAAACACGTACTTGGGAATCTATAGAGCTCCTGATGTCACAAGATTCAAGTAAAATAAGGATGACGCAAAACCTCGTAATAGCAGAAACAGAATCTCCAGTGTGATTGGCTTTGGTTTATAACATTGCTGCACACATTTGCCTTTTAATGCAATCCAAAAATTGTTTGAGGTAGGAAAGTAACTTCACTTCATCCTAATTGAAAATATCGATAGGTGTCAAAACAGGTTACAAATCAAATTTTTTCTTAGCTTCGTATTCTTAGTTCAGCAGGACACAGACTCATGCTTGTCAAAATAACTAATGTCAGTCATAACATGCAGTATTCCTAAGGTTCTCTTATTTCTCAAGACTTGCCCCCAAACTCCAGGCCTACGCCGCTTTTCCCTTAACATTTTTTTTTTTCAAATAAAGCCATTTAGTTGACTGTAGCTTGAAAAAAATCCTCTCAAATGCACATTTTAAAGAAACAGTCACTACAACATACATGAAAAAATGTTGCATAACAGAACTTATTTATAGAAAATACACTAAGAACCTTAGACGTGAAAGAGGTTTGAGAACAGATATTTTTTGTAACAGTAACATAAAAAGAGAAAAAAAAAAAGCAAACAAAAACAAACATGTTTAGCAAGCATCTCAATTCGTTAGGTCAAAGAATCAGATTACGTGTGAATATAAGGTCCTTCCCTCCACATTGCTTGAACAATTAGACCCGGCTGCGGGTCGAGAAGGAGTGCCAGTGCCGGTACGTTGTGTTAGAGCCACAGTCGACATAGTGGTATGCCTCCAGGCTGTTCTGGGACGATCGTACCATCTGTGAGGTTTTCACGGAGGTTCTGAAAACAAATGAGCCCACAGATAAAGACCGTTGCAGACACTGAGGAATGCCCACTAGCAGGCAGTAACTCGACTTATTTTTACTCTACAATTGATCTAAGTTATTATTTGCAATTCAAACCATGCAACAAAAGCAATTATTTATTGATGTATGATGTACTGTATGTTTATGACAAAAAAAATAAAATTTATGGAATGCAATCGAAATGGGTATAACTGGAATGTGCATGAAAGCACTATCCCAATCATACCCAGATCATTCTTTTATGACCGTAACAACAAAGTACGTTTGTTTAAAGGTCGAGAAAGTATGGCTAGTTTTGGTCAGCGAGTAATTGAAATTCAATGGAAGGTAAAGGCCTCAACTTCTCACCAATTGTAATAAATAGAGTTGTCCGATAAAAACTTTTTAAAAGATATCCCAATATTTTCCAACTCCAAAAACCCAATACCGATATATGCGGTCGTGGACTTAACATACTATGGCTAATTGTATTGTGATGCCCCACTGGATGCTTTACTAATGATAAATGTAACAACTTCAAATAAACAAAATAATAGAACTCTTCAACTCAAGTTATGGAAGAAGTGTCTATATTGCACTACTATATTTATTGTTGAAATCAAAATGGTGTAAACATCCATTTTTTACATCAAGTGCAAGTGCAAAGTTGCCGATAAAGCGCTTATTCAGTCCTCTGAATGTCTATGTGGGTACACAAATTGACAGCAAACAAATCAGGCTCGAAAGAGAAGGCAGATTCTGGAGTAAAGTTGAATTGGCTTCACTGTGGTCATCTTTCTTTTGACAAATGCACTGATTATCTTTTTGTCAAACTGAAAACAAAATAACATTTTGTCAAGTCAAAAAATTAAGAAAAGTATACACCACGTGTCAATTTGCATAGCAACTGGGAGTACAGCTGGCAAGTGATGAAATAATATAACCACATTTTACCACAACGATCATGAATATAAAACAAAGGTAGAATATAACTTTGAAGCGATGCTTGTATAAGGCACAAACAACGATGGCAAGAACTGCTATGGTATACTAGCTGCAGACATTTGGCGTCCATTTAGCGCTCTCTATTCACAATGAACTCGCGTCGACATATGATCACGTCAGCAGAAAGTGTTGGAACTTATCAAAACTAACTACTCCTAAGCGCCAGCAGGGGGTGACATAATACCAGAAACACAGGCAGGCAGTAAGTGGGCATGACAGCACTGCCATATGCATATTGGCCCAAAACCGATGTCAATATTATCCGATATCATATTAAAATGCTTTTATCGGGCAACTCTAGTTGAAAATGTTACTTCAACATTACATGGTGGTAAAATTACCAAATGGTGACTGATAATCCATTTTTCCCCCAAATCCAAACAATTGTATTGTGAGTTAACTGCTTTAATGTTTCTTACGGTATATTGTGATAAGAAGTCATGATGGCAGCACACCAGAACTAACAGAAGCATGAAAGTAAAGTGTAAAATACATACTGCATAAAAACAAGGATGTTGTGGACTTTGATGCTGCGCATGGTGCAAAAGGCACTGAAAAGACAAAATGGACACAATTTAAACAGTAAAACAAAAGAGTAAACATTGTTTGCATTTTTACTCATCACCAAACCGTTGGATTACACGCGGGCAAGAAACTCAACTCCAGAGATGAGCCTTGAGATACAATTGACTCAACTTGAATGTTTTATTATCATTTTTTTTTTTTTTTTATGTTTATTTTAAACAAGTCATCGTGAGAAATATATTTTGCTTTACTGAGCAAACACTTGAAATACGATATGGCAGTTGAGTGAATGATTGAACATTTTATCAAAGAGTGTTCATGCTTCTTATTGCCATGTCCATCTTGAGTTTACACTTAAACTAAAACCAAAGAGAGTTACTCATTCTTTAAAAGCACAAACAAGTTTTGCTATTCATATTATTTTAATGAGGTAATTTGCTTTGACATTGAAGTATTCTGATTCATGAATTTGGTCACAATTTTTTAAAAATAAAAATCTAAAGGCACCACTGTATGGAATCAATTAAAAAGTTAAATTCCCCCAAATATCCTAACTTTAAGGTGCCAGCCTCCACGTCCAACAAATATCGGTACATTTTCAGAAATTTAGGCGTGTTGTGTTCAAACAACAAAGATAAGAAAATACAGTACTCATATTTTCACTCTACATGACACTTACTAGACGTACGGTGCACTGCTGCCAATCTCCACGCTGACTGTATAGTTCACCTGAACAACAAAGGAAAAAAATGAAGCTGATACAGTGAGTCTTTTCAAATGATTTGATGATGCTTCTAATGATAAGATACCTGACGCTCGCTAAGTGGTAGGATGGTGGTAACGTTATTAAGCAGATGCGTACCGATCACATTCTTCATGTATAGCACCTGACAGCTGACACTTTGTACCAGTACTGAGAAAAAGTTTGGGTTGCTGAAGTTCAGTGTGCTCTAAAGGGTAGATACAACAGGCAAGATATAAGTTTTAAATATGCATATGCTGTAAATCCTTGGGTGGATATCCAACAGTATCAGCGAGTCATTCGGATTCTCAAGTAATTATTGGTTATTTTGACTTGTGTATTTTTCTATGATTCACTGAATTTTACAGTTAAAATATTAGGTAGTACTGCGCTGCAGGTTGAGTGTGCACCCACCGTCAAGTTCATCTGGATGTTAAAGCTAGCAGGGTCGAAGCGCACCGTCACCACGCGTATCCCGTCATCCACCACAATAACCGAACGTGGAAAAAGGAAGAAAGCCACCAGCATGGAGGCAAGGAAACACAGCACAACGGACAGAACCACGTAGAGCTTGCTGGGACAGAGATGATAAAGACTTTTATGGAAGGTTAATACATGTGACACGCTCTACTGTAGCGTGTATTGATGACTTACGTTCTTTGAGGCTGCAACCTTTGATCGGTATATGGGATTAGTGCAACCAGTTCATTGACTTGACCTGTTGGAGAGGGTGATAGTGCATCGGACAACATGCTGACTTAGTGTGTGACTGCTGTGTTGTTTTCGTCAACAGTGACGATAACGAAAATATTTCGTCGACAAACAATTTTTTTCAAGACGATGACGTGACGATGACGAGCTAAAAACGTGGCTGGGAGACTAGAACAGAACGAGATGAATGCCAGTTTACGTCTGACAAGATGACTACGAGACAAAAATGCGACATCGTTTCTGTGATATGTTCATAATGCGTGACATTTTCATATTGTACGTGGAGTATTTTAGCTTGTATCGTGGAAGTGTTTGGGTCGTCCCACTCACGTGAGATGTGCTGCGCTTCTCCCTTCTCACCGGAGTTTACGATGTGTCTCATGCTAGGCTGCGCTCCATATTGCTTGTTTGGAAACACGAAGATTTGTTTTCTTACTGTATCTCGGCCGTCAGACGCTAAATGTAATCGTAGGGTTAACATAGTATTCGTGCTAGCATTAGCTTCAGAATGGCAAGCATCCTCTTAAAACACTGGCCACTCTAAAGCAACTTGGCTTTTTTGGTCAGTAAGTCTAGAGCTGGGGTCTTCAATCAGTGGACCGCGGTCCACGACCGGACCACGGCACGCCTCTCTGCGGACCAATGGACAAACGAAGAAACGAAGAAAAAAAACCCAACTTTTTTCAACATATATCATTTGTATGAATCGCCAATCTATCGCTATGCGCTACCATTCTATCGCTAAGTCTGTTTCATTTTTAGTCAAATATCTTCCATGTTCTCACTTTTGTCATCTCTATGACAACAGTGCGCTGATTGGCTGAGAGAGCGTGCATGGATGCGCTGATTGGCTGAGAGCGCCTGCATGCTACTAGCGTGCGTGGACGTCCCGCAGCAGTGACAGCAACCTTACACACGAGTCGCGCCCGGCACTTTGCGATGTGTTTGTACATGCTGTCGTGTACTTTATTTTTCATTCAAGAACGTGAGTCAAACTGTGAGCAAACGTGATTTATTTATTACCCCGGCACTCTCACTGCATGGAGGCAACGTTCAAGATCACAACGTTAAGCAATGTTTACTAACACCACACACATGCCACCGGTAGAAGACAGAATCTAACAAAATGGCATGCTCAAAGTTGAACAAGAGAAGAAAAGTGGACAACGAAAATCGCCGTTTCAATGAGGAATGGAATGACAAATATGCGTCCATTTTACCAACTGCAAGTACCAAACCTATGTGCTTGATACGCTTAAAGACACTTTCTCTGATGAAAAGTGAAAATGCGAAACGCCATTATGTTGAAGAGCACAGCTTTTTTGAAGATGTTTCCTCCTGAATCAGAATTGAGAAGGCAAGAAATTAAGAGGTTGAAGCAGTCATATCAAGAGCCAAGCAAGGTTATTGTAAAATCTATGACACAACAACAAATTGCAACGGAGTGCTCACTCAGAGTGTCTGGGTGTTGGCCAAACATAAGAAGCAGTTCTCTGATTAAGAAATGATAAAATAGTCTATGACTGAAGTAATGACAGCAATGTTCAAAGGGAAAGAAAAGTAGAAAATGACGACAAAAATCAAGCAAATCCCACTCTCAGATTTATCAACTACAAGGCGTCCTGAAGTACTGGCTGATGATGTGGGTAAACAGTTTTGTGACCCCCAAATGCCATTTCTCTCATTGAGCATTGTTTTACAGTTAAAGTTACTGTCAATAATTATGTTTGCACCTTAATGACAGAGCTTGTCATTTATGTTCTGAACAAGTGAACATGTACTGTACTACTTGCACATGTTGTTTTTTGTTCAGCAGTGTTTTAAAGTTACAAAATGTACTGTCAATAGTTATTGTTTCCACCTTAAGGACAGGTCTTGTCAATTATTCAGTGTACATGTGTAAACATTGTACTTGCATGTTTGGTTTTTGTGTATTTTTAAGTCAAAAAATGTTTTGTTAATTTATTTTTATTTATTCAGAATGTACATTGTATTTTTGCTTGGTCAAAAGAAAACCACCTTTACCACCTTTGACCTGCCTTGTACTTGACTGACATTGATAAATGGATCCATGCTTGTATGAAGGAAAAAAAAAAAATATATATATATATATATATATATATATATATATATATATATATATATATATATATATATATATATATATATATAATTGTGGACTTTCAAGATTTGTATTTGAGGACCCCTGGTCTAGAGGATGTTAAGCGCTTTATTTTGTTAGCCGCTTTATTTTTTTATATTACTATTTCATTAATGTGTAGATTCTTTTATAGCTATAAAAATATAATAACGATTAATAATTTAAAATATAGATATAATACACACATATTATATATAATTATTACAAAGTGTTTTTAATGACCAAAAATACAGTAGTCCCTTGCCCTATAAAGGGTTAAAGGCCTTCGGTGTCATAATAATAATAATAGTAGTAGTCAATTGCGCTCAGCAGATGAGATGAGAGGCAGTAATAGACTCGAGAACAACTAAACCACAGTACATTCTAAACAAGAACACCACTCCCTGATCTGGGCTCCACCTGTTTTCCTGACCTGAGGGGATGCGTCCACTTCCTTGACAAGCCGGACACGTAATGCTGTCTCTGCCAGTGAACTCGACATATGGAAACTGGGCTATGTCTTCCCTCCTGACGAGCCCATCCAAGGAGTCGTCGTCGGAGTCTGGCGGCGTCTCGTCAGTTTGCCGCCCGCATGTCCCGCTCTGCCTCTCGGCCCCAGTCGACGGTCTGCTGCCGTCACGGCGAGAAATTAAACTCCCCATGTAACGCTCGGCTCGCGACCGCTGTAAGTGCCTTCTTCTTCTAGTCTCTTCCCTTGAAAGTTGGTGAGAATGAACGAGCCATTTAGTGTCAAACTAGGCGCCAAAAATGACACGTTGTTATTGTGAGAGTTGTTACTGCTTCGATCAGCGGAGTTAAATCCAAACTAGCTAACAAGCTACCTGTCAACTAGGAACTAATTAGCCGTTAATAATTATAGACATAAACAAGTACAAACTAGCCATGTTTGTTCGCTACATCGCTAAGACACTTCAACAACAGAAGCGTGTACCTTCTCAGTTTGTTTCCATCATAGCATCACAACAAGGCGGTTTCTGTCTGTCCCGGGCAATTTCGCAATGTCTTGTTGTTGCCTTCACGTGACCAGCCTGCGTTGGCATGCATCTATTGTTTGGCCTGCTGACGATAGCGTTCTGTATGTTGTGTTTTGAAGCAAGTAACACGCCAATCTGGATTTAGAAATACGTGTAAACAAAGAGTTATGGTTAATCTTTGTTGAGTTATATTGCAAATCAATGTAAGGATAGGGTCTTGTCTTCATCATTTCGTGGAGCACTGTGTCATCTCCGAGCACAACATTTATCAGGGTGGCCAAAATTTGGTTTGAGGGCCACATGCGACCAATGGGGCACCTTTTGTAAAGCAGCACGTACTGAAAATTACGGCAACAATTTGTCACATTTAGCTTAGTGTTTAAAATGTTGTGTAAATGTTTTTAGATTCACTTATTTTTTTATTTTATTTATTTATTTATTTTTTTTTTTTTTTTTTTGCACATTTACAATATTTAGCAGCTTACATATTTATTTCTAAATAATAAGCGTTACACTTAAAATTTTAATCCAGAACTAAATATTTAATATAAATATAAATCTTATATACATATTATATATAATATAATATTCATTAATTCTTAAGTCGTTTGAATAATGTTCTGTTTTTCAAACGCCCAAAGAGGCCTGCTACTTTCTTTAAAGGGTTGAAAAATAACTTGAGGATGTGCATTCAAGCAGAAAGAATCTTGGTATGTGGGGATGCTTTGCGAAGCAAAAGCAAATTCAAGCGACGCAGGCTCCCTTTCGATTTCCCTCCAACGTTTACAGTTTTGACAGGTTTCTTGACCAAAAGAAGCCCCATTTCATATCCAACGGCAAAAACATTAAAAATGTTGTCTTACATTTTTTTTTATCCGAATCACATAATTTGCACGTAGCCCAAAATACTACTCAAGTAAGAGTAGCGTTACTTTAAAATAATATTACTCAAGTATAAGTAGTCATCCAAAAAATGTAATCAAGTACAAGTAAAAAAGTACTTGGTGAAAAGAATACTTGAGTAATGAGTAACTGCTTACATAATTTTTTTTTTTTTTTTTTTCCAACAATGGTATTTTTTTTTCAGCACCGTTATCTATATGAACTGTTGATATAATGGTCCTGTACAATAACCAATTACATTACCACACTAAGCCAAATAAATAAATCATTGAATTCTGGCGAGAGAAGAAAAAAATGACAGAAATGAAGCATTATTCATCCAAAGAGCATGAGTGCCCTCTAGTGGAGAAAATAGTTCCTAGTTTGAATAGTGAATAGTTCATTCATAGTTCCAACTATGAAATTAAAAGGCTCATATTTCCAGTTTTCCGTGGTCAATCGGTACCAAATAAAAACTGGGACAGAGGTTCAAATCCACGCTCTCGTTTCATGTTGAGGGCGGCGCTCTATATCAAATACTTAAGTTTTTTACGGTGCTTTAAAGACGCCACATGAATGAACAGGCTGGTGTGATCATAGAACGGCAAGCTTGCGTCTGATTGGTATAATGGAGTCATGTGATTATTGTTGCGACATCCCATTGGTGAAATTGGTAGAGCTACTCTTGGCATCACTGGCAAAGAAAAAAAATCTAATATGTAGAATAACGAGGAAAAATGTAACAACTCTTGTGCAGCCCAAAGTAGCGGAGTATGAGTAGCGTTTTTTCTTCACACATCTACTCAAGGAAAAGTGAAACGTATGGCTTAGTAAAACTACTCATAGAAGTACATTTTTCTCAAAAAGTAAGTAAATGTAACGGAGTACATGTAACGCGTTACTACCCACTTCTGCTTTTATTGCAGCAAACAAGAACATGGCTACCACTAACGTCGTGACACACACACATTAACCCCGGCGTGCACGTTTTCATATCTTTTTCCTTTGCGTGCGCACTTCCACGCACATAGAAACTGCCGATGGCCAAGGCAGTACCCGCGACAATCCCATTCATTTCCACTTGGGGAAAAAATGACCGATCAACAGGAAGTGACTTGGTAATGTTCCAAAACACGGAAGTGCCTTAAAATCAACAGGAAATTACCCCAAATCTACAGAAAGTGATCCTGGAATGCCCCAAAATGTGCAGAAAATGACTCAAAACCAACAGGAAGTTACCTGTAGCTACCCTAAAATTAAGAAGGAATTGACTCAAAATAAACTCATTCCCCGCCATTGGCTATGATAGACATCCGATTCGTTTAAACTGGGCTGAGAATGCTCATGTTTCTGTGCCATTGTCGGCTAGTTGTCTTAATCCATTTTGACCGGGTAGAGAAAAAGCCAAAATACAGCCAATGGGTTAAAAAGGAAGTGACCCCAGATATGATAGGAAGTGACTGAAAATCTGGAGGACGTGACCTATGAAAGTGCGAGAGAAAAGCATATCCATGTAATTTCTTCGGAAATTGCATTTTCTAGTTTAATACTTAATACATACATTAATGCTTTGTGCTGATTTCCTTTATATTCTTGATAAACACAGTACTTCAACAGCTTGTTTGTTCGTTATTGCCTACAAGTGGGCAAGTGTGCAGTAAACATTTATCAGCAACAAAAATAATTCACAAATTATAATAATATATTTAGTGCGTCTATTTTGGGGCAAAAATGGGGATTTGACAACATTAGGCCAAAAGGCCAAAATGTTAGGCCTTATAGTGGACCTAAAATAATCAGGAAACTCAGAGTAAAGGTCAAATTAAGTTCACTTGTAAAGGCCATAGAACAAGTTAGTTATGAATTTTTACCCGACAGCTACCCTGAACTTTGTGTCAGCAGTGTATAGACCCTACTCACATGACGTCACAACCACGCCTCCGCGCCATATTGTCCGTCTACTCGTCGTTTTGACGCATTACCGCTACGTAAATTCCTCCTATTATGGCGTGTTTTTCTGCTAGTTAATATTAATAATCAAAATGGTGAAGGCGTGTGTGGCGGTTGGTTGCAATAACAGAGAAGATAGACGGAGAGACTTGAAGTTCTACCGTATTCCGAGAGACCTGGAGAGGAGAGCGAGATGGACTGCTGCAATTCGACGAGAAAACTGGGCTCCAAACGATTACCACGGATTATGTAGTAGTCATTTTATATCTGCTAAGATGCATTTAGTATATATTTAGAGGGTTTTGGGCTGACAACCACAATTAAGATCATTGCGAGGCTAATCGCCGACAGCATACAGTTTCAAATTCAAGATGCTTATTTCTTCCACCATCATTACATTTTGAATAATATTTAGCTGGTACCAAGTGAAAGAAGCTGGCCTCGTCTACGGATCATCAGTTAAACAGGTGTGTCCAAACCTTTTGCAAAGGGAGCCAGATTTGGTGTGGTAAAAATGCGGGGGGCTACCTTGGCTGATTTACATAGAACAATATATTTAAACAAATGTTAGCTAGCCCTTCTGTGTGTCACATTTGCTTTATTATTTTTTTTAATTCATAATTTCAAGTCTTGTCTATGTGGCGTTCTCTTTCAACACTCGGGCTCATGCGAAATACTGCTGCTGTGAAATTAAACTAGCTTCAAGTTGCTATCATTTCTCGCTGCGTATCTTCCCTGTAATGTTGTCGTACATGTCAGCGTGTCTTGTTCGGTAATATCATTATCGCGTCACATCGAACTCTTTGAAAACAGCGACTGTCTCTTTGCAAATGAGGCAGACACAGTTGTTGCGTGTTTTATTGAAGAAATAGTCCAATATCCACCTATCCTTGAAGCGTTGGCCATCGCAGTCAACTTTTTTTTTTTTTTTTTTGGATTGTCGCCATTTTAGAAATCACACAGGGTAATGTTGCTTAGAGTGCTGCTCTTAAATTTTTTCACACTTTCGTGAGAATAGGCTGATTTTGTGTGGACAAGATAGTTGTAGATATCAGGGTAGCAGATGTCAGGCAGAGAGGGCGAAGACAGCGGATCGAAAAATATCGATTTAGGCATCAAATATGGATCTGGCGAATGGATAGACTGAAGCTTTTCCACATAATGCCTTTTATGCAACGCATCCAATGAGTTTACTGCGTCTTAAAGCACCGGGGCTTCCATGAATTGCTCTATAAACTGAACGACTAATTGAAACCATTGAGAATAGGGCTAAACAGAGACGGACAATATGGCGGCCGGATACAGCGACACGTCGTTCTGTGACGTTGGTGAGTAGGGTCTAGTGTTTATAACAAAAAAGTAATGACTTTTTAAAAAATTTTAAATGGAATGTTTAGCTTATTTTACATGCATAGGGTTAACTATTTATCCACAAGAGACTCAGCTGAACTCACGTTTAAAATAAATAAAAAAATAAAAAATACATGTCCCCACTGAGCATAATGGTTTGCCCTCCCATAACAAACACTTGTGTTAAATCTCAAAATCACAAGAGGGCAGTGTCTACAAAGAGATTCAGCAGGACCAACTCATGCCACTGTTTTTCATTCTCTTTACGTTTTTAAACTAACCATTATTATTGATTTACAACAGCCTCTTCACTTTCCATAATTAATTAATTAATTTAATTATTTCCATTTCACACAATATATGCTCCTATTCAACTGGTTGTTTAACTGTTTTTACTGGTTATTGCTGGCACAACATGCAATTGAGACGGGACATTCACAGGTGCAAACGTGTATGTATTTGGCTGAAAACAGACAACGCTGAAAAAGCAGTTTCTGCTCTTGCACCCCTCTTTAACACAAACTGCTGCATTTTAAGCCAAAGTAAATGTTTTGTTTGATAGAACGATATGTCTATATGCCGCCATAGCAGTTTCATGGTGCATTAAGCCCCCGAACCATTTTTAATTTATCCATTTTATCCTGGAGACCCCTGTTTACAGACAAAGCACAACTGCTTTTGTTTCAACCGTGCCATAAAAAGAAGGTAAGTAATTCTACTTATTATTGGAAATGTCTATCATTTTTAGTTTAGAATAATTCATTTATGTCTAATATTTAATTAAAAAAAAACAACTTTATAAAAGTATGCACTCGCATATTTTAAACTTTTAAACAAATTACGTCACAATGAAACAAATAGTGTCTGTAAATAGGTCACGGATATCTACCTCATAACTATCGCTTAATTGTATTTTTATTTTTTTTATTTTTTATTTTTTTGTTGCTGTCGCATTTTCACCGATATTTTTGGATGATAAATAATTGATCCAAACAAAAAAAAAATTGGGGGAAAAAACAACGTTTAAAAGGGTATATATTTGAAAAACAAAATCTCCACCACTCCTGGATGTCTGCGATTTCTGCATTGCGACCCTTGTAATATTACCATGTTTCACCCATAAAATCCCCCAAAAGTCCAGCTGTGGCAATTCACAGCTGTGTCTTGACACTCGGTGAGACATGCTACATGGAGTTTTTGGATCGAAACAAGGTAAGTCATGGTGTCTTTAATTATGCTCTCTCATGCTCTCACCTCGAGTTAGGGTTTAGGAATTTCAATTTTTTTTTTTTTTTTTTTTAAATAAAGAGACTGTAGACTCTATCAGTGGCCCAAAAAACTTCTTTTGCAAGGATTTGGACATCTTTTCTGAGAGTCAAGCGGAAGAACTTTTCCCGGGCTCCTCGATCGCTTCTTGGTTTTCAATATTTCAGCGACGACAGCTTTGAAAGCCTATAATACACCCTTGGTTTTTCAAAGACGTAAGTAGACCCTTACTGGCTTTTCTAATTCTAAAATTTGATGCAATTCTGTAGGAGGGCAAATCTTACTGCCTGTTTGTTGAAGTGTGACCTGTTTTTTTGTTGTTGTTGCTGGCCTGTCATAAGTAGATAGGACAGCTAACAGGTTGACTATTAATGTGAATTTGATACCTTTATTACTAGATGTATATAACTACTCGTCTGTTTTTGCAATTACGGATAATTATATAGCAGAATGACTGAGGATAGAAAGGTTTAGAAAGAAATCACAATTTCACAAATTTGATGTTGTATTTATTTTGCACTTTAATCTTTTCCTTTCGGCTTTTTCCTTTAGGGGTTGCCACAGCGATTCAGTTGTCTTCATCTAACTCTGTCCTCTGCATCCTCTGCTTTCACACCAACTACCTTCATGTCATGCGCCATACAGACGGTTTGTTCCGCAATTTTAGAATAAAATGTTTTGATACGCGCCTCGACATAAACCACCCCTTTCGTTCAGAATAATATAGTGATCAGAATGGGCTGAATATTCCAAATGGGGTGTGTGCATTAAGCATTTTTATTCCGAACAGGCTTTTAATCTGAACAAAAGTGTCCATTAAGTATAGCCAGAGCGTGAGTGAGTGAGTGAGTGAGTGAGTGAGTGAGTGAGTGAGTGAGTGAGTGAGTGAGTGAGTGAGTGAGTGAGTGAGTGAGTGAGTGAGTGAGTGAGTGAGTGAGTGAGTGAGTGTAAAGCATGAAGGGAAAGAACAAATGCTAATGTGTTTTATAGCGCTCGACAAACAGCCTACACAACAGCGTTATTTATTGAATTTAAAGGGCAAGGTTGTCGGTCTTGTCTGGCAATGAGGGAACACTGTCTACTCGCCAGTACAGAGCAGCAATGTTGAAGGCCTTTGTTGTAGTCTGGAGTGAAAACTATTAGCTCGATAAAACTACACAAACCCCAATTTCAGTGAAGTTAACACGTTGCAGAAAATCGTAATAAAAACACAATACAATGACTTTGTAAATTCTTTTCAACCTGCAGTGCTTTAAATTTAATATGCTCCAAAACAAAAAATGATAAACTTCATTATTGTTTGTTGTTGTTGCAAATGATCTCTTATTTTTAATTTGATGCTTGCAGCACATACAGAAAAAAAACTGGGACATAGGACAGTTTTACAACTGTTACGTCACCTTTTAACTACACTCAGTAAACATTTGGGAACTGAGGACACTCACTGCTGTTTTGTCCCTAGACCCCTAGTGAAATTCTTTCCCATTTGTGCATGAGGTACAACTTCAGTTGTTTAAGAGGCTAAGTCTAAAGTGATGTATTTTGTGCTTCATAATGCAGCACACATTTTTCATTGGCAGACTGGCAGTCTTTGACTCCAAAGCCATGCTATTGTAACGTATGTAGAATGTGGCACGGTATTGTCGTACTGAAATAAGCTGGACAATCTGGAAAATGATGTTAATTTCAGCATTTTCTGTACGGAAACCTCTTTATACCTCTCAGTATCAGTAATTCCTTCACAAATGTGCAAGTTACGCATTCAATGACATGACGTA
The DNA here is from genome assembly GCF_030265065.1 of Corythoichthys intestinalis. Classification (NCBI taxonomy): domain Eukaryota; kingdom Metazoa; phylum Chordata; class Actinopteri; order Syngnathiformes; family Syngnathidae; genus Corythoichthys; species Corythoichthys intestinalis. The sequence goes on from NC_080396.1 coordinate 39,295,374, forward strand.
TATGTAGATTAAAAAAAAACAAAAAACCTGTGTACCCTGCAGAAAACCCATGAGAGCTCATTTGTGTTTCAGTAAGCAATCTATAACACATTGAACTTGAGAGAAGATGAAGTAGGCCCATATTGACATAAATCACTATTTTGGCAACCGTCTTTCTGTGTGTGTGTGTGGATTTTTTTTAACTGTGGTTTTTACTCTGTCATTTTCCCCTAAGAGCAGTGTTGACGTTTTGCGTGTTGACTAAATTTAACTCAAACACTCTCGCAAAAGTAAAGCAGATTAAAATGTTGTGGTGACAAAACTGCCATCGTCACTTCTCAATTAAATCCCTTTCAAGTTAATATTTCCTGGCATATTTGTCGACTTTTTTTTTTTTTTTAAATTAAATTACAGTGAAGATATAATGAAAACATAACGGCGTGTTGAGATGTGTTAGCCTCACCATTGACTGGCTGAAAGAACGTCATGTCACTTTTCGGTAAATACATTTAAGCGTGTGCTTCCTCTATGTAGTTTCCTGGAAGCTTTTCAGAAATTGGGATTCACCAAACCGCAGTCAGCCAGCCGGGCCTTGCAGAGAAAGAACCTTATTGTCCTGCCTTTCAGCAAACATTCAGAACGAGTGACTCACTGAATTAGCTTTTATACAAAATTAATGAATGATTTGATAAATTTGTGCAGATCCCACAACCTTGGTAAAACAACACACAAAAACAAGGTAAACGTTTATCATTTCAGCTTTTTATTTTTATGGTTGGAATCATAATCCTGAACAAGAACAACTTGAATTCAGCCAGATTTTTTTTAAAAATCTGAATCACTCTTTTAAAAGGAAGAAGGGGAAGGATTCACTCTTCGACTTAAATAACGGGCAAATAGACGTATAGCTAAAAGAATATTTCCCTTGGCACTACGAAGTTTGTGCATGAAAGAGCAGAGAAAGGACTCAGTGATTAATTAAATAAAAGTAAACCACCTATACAGCTAGTTATAAATAATTTTGAGTACACTCAAACATAAGGAGTTGCATTTGGAAAACAATATATTTGTGCACATTAATTTCACAATTGGATAAGTTTGGTCATTTATAGTAAATATTATGTACGTATTGTTAGGAGCAACATTATATTCATTCTGCGTCTCTGAGCTATCACTGTGCAACTGCATAATGACCGCAAGATATGCAGTAGCTAAAATTGTTTCAAATATTTTTAGATATTGATTTTTAAACCATGATTTCAATACTATACTACTACCACTACTACTACTACTACTACTCAATGCTGATCCAGTAACAGAACACGACAAAATGTAACTATCACTCCCACTTTACTTACAGATACAAAGTCAATCTTTTTGGGCCCATTAAAAAAAGAAATCCTTGCGCATAAGACCAGTCCAGCCATATATACAATTTTCTGAATTATAATGCATCGTCATTTGATGACCTGTTGCCCTCCCTGACAACTCTATAATGCTGCTGTAGCAAAGGAAAGATTTCCTACAGAGCTTCTGCTTGTTTGCCTTTTCATCAGACACCGAATGAAGCAGTTCAAGCGAGAGCACGGTAAATCACTAATGAATTGCTACCACCGTCGAATCAGCTTTTATAACAGCACACTTCCCTACTTTTATCTAGCATTGTTCCCTTGTTGTTGAACTTTGCTGTTGTGTTTTCTTCATAATCTTTTTTCTCCTGCCAGGCAAACAGCTTCCATAAGATCCTCAAACAAATCAGCTCAAGGAGACGTTAATTTGGTATATTTCCTGCTTAAATTAAAACGGTAATGATCCAAATATTAAAAAGTTTGGTCGGTGGGATTTCACTAACAATTATTTTTGTGTAATGGCAAGATTTTTGAATGTAACGATACCATTGTTGACTATCTCAAATGTAATCTCGGCATGAAAAGAAAAGATCAAGTTGGTAAAAAACCCGTAGTAAAACCCTCTGCTTATTGGGTTACATCACCTGAATACATACACACGAAAGGGCTTTAGAGATTATAGGCTCATTCTGTGATGTCAGGATGAAGGTGCAAAGATGAATAATACATTATTTTGGGAACAGTTACTAAACATTCCTGCTTCACTCAGTCACCACTACTATTCTTCTGTAGACAGATGTTTGTAATCCAATCTGATTTTCTAACACCAGATATGTGTTTACTTCTGCTCTGTTGAGCACCGACTGACGGTGATGTCAGGCTGTAGGCTGGTCCAGTGTGATGTAGCTGTGTTGTTTGGGTGGATTGTCCCATGAGTTTTGGTGTGGCTCTCTTCGTGTTAGCTTTAGACAAATGTTAACCCTAACCATTCACGCTAACAAGGAAAGCTGTAGATACCACTTTGGGATTTAAATGTTTTCTATGTTAGGAGGGTCTTGTTTATTTGATGTTTAATGTTGATCATCATGTGCAGTAACAAGATCCCAGTATGACATTATGGTAATGCCCGGAGAAACTGTAATACTCAAGTCACAATGCAGAAGAAAAATCGGAATCATTCAATTTTATTTTGGGAATAGTTCTCAAGCAAGCTATATTTTCTTTAGAGGGAAGCTGGGAAAATGGAAAATTTGACAAAATTGTGGCAGTTAAGTTGGCAACAAAAATGTTATCCACTAATAGTAAAATACAATTTTTTGGGTGTTCAATTAAACACTTTACCGGTTTAGGGGGAAAAAAAAAAACATATATATATATATATATACTGTATATTATCATACAAAGAAATGAAACCATCTAACATTGAAAATTGAGTGTTTTTTCACCAGTCACTCTGTTTGAGTTTTGCTGTTGCACCAACACGACACCAATACACTCCAAAAATGTATTCATTTATTAATGATTTACCTGGTAAATTACCAGCAGCTGAAGTGGTTTTGTCAATATTATATTAGCTCATATTCAGCCAAATGTTTCAGAACTCAGTGGCCAGTGCTTTACAGTGCAGATGGACACCTGAATAACTCTTCGGAACAACCTAGCAACCTTTTTTAATTAAAAATTTTCTTTTTTAAATTATTATTATTATTATTTTTTTTTTTTTTAAGGCAATGCAAAATGTTATTTAATGGCCAAGTCAATCACTTGCCCTTGACATAATTGAGCATGCATACATTTAACTTTCTATAGACAAAACCGAAGGGAAACTACAATGAGTGGTAACTCTAGAAAGTTGTAATAGGTGTTAGGCAGATCATCATCTGGATGAATCCAGTGTCTGGTGATGCTGTACTGTATGTTTCACTCTTCAGTCTGTAATTGACTACTAACAACTTGTACCCGAGGATTAAAATAATATAATAATGTTTGCTTTGTCATTGGTAATTTGGTCCATTACTTTGTTCCCTTTAAAATGTACCATGGATAGAAAGACATGTAGTTCTCAAAAGATAAATGTTAGTACGATTTATAATAATTTGATATTAAAACCCCTCTTAATGTTTTCGTTTTAATGACATTTGTAAAATTATTTTAACTCATAGGTCATCATTGTTGACGTCACATTGCGGTGATGTCACACGGATACGCTGCCGGACTTAGTGTCACTCTTTAACTACATAAACATGTAATCGGTTCTGCCCTTCTAATTTGAACCCGAGTGGAACATTAATTAGAAGGACAGCAAAAGCAAAATGAACAGGAAAGACTGGAAAAGACGAGTAGCGTTCATGTGTCAAGTTCGCTCGTGACAGCACTGTTTGATGTCAAAAACTGTTTGCAGATCTTCATGGTAAACTATTGTGTGATCCAATTTTTTCCAATATTATTATGGAGATTGTTAGCATCTAGAGCTGTTGTGTGCTTTCCATATGATTAGGGTATACAGTGAAACACAGCAGTTTATTTTTCTGATAGCCCGTGCATAACAGCACACAAAAACGTTGATGCAGCTTGCCTCTACCGAGACATCTAAGGGGCTCTGTGACTGAGAGAATGCTGTCTTACCTTATTTTTGTCATGTAAAAGCAAATGTCCAGATTGTTCATCATCCTGTCGGTGTTCTCAGATTTATCATACTTAATCAGATGTTGCTCCCGAAGCTTGCTTCCCTGTTAATAAGTGACACAGAAAGCGAATAAATGTATTAAACTTAGTGTGATTGCTGGCTATTCGTATCATTTACTGCTGCAACAGATTATAATGGTGCCTTCTTTTTTACATTGAGAGCTAAGAGGCAGAGAAAGGCGAGTGGACACAGATGTTCAGATTCGTAGCTAGGACCGCGCCGTTTACTGGCATAAGCTTCTGCTACTACCAGTGTTGTTAATCTTACTGAAAAAAAGTAATTAATTATAGTTACAAATTACTTCTCCCAAAAAGTAATTGCGTTAGTAACTCAATTACCTGAATGTAAGAGTAATTGGTGATAATTACTTTTTTTTTTTTCCTTCAAAAAAAAAAAAAAAAAAAAAAAAAAAACATTGGCCACACTATGTGAAGTTTTTTGTGAAGGTTTTTGGTACAATTGGCCCGAGCCCAATTCTTTACCCTAATTTACCCTTTACCCTGAATCAACTGTTAAAAGTTGTTAAAATTGCTCCCATTATTGCATTTGTTCCCGTCTCTCTACTTTCGACATATGAAAGTTTTAAAACTGTTTCATCATTTAAAGATATATTCAAGTCAAGATTTTGCCGATTTAGAAGTATTTTAGATAAAAAGTTACTTAGGTTCGCTAGGAAGGTTCTCTACAACAGAGCCGTCCTAAAAAGTCTACTGCTTTAAGATGGCGGCTGTCTACTAACGCATTTAGTGCCATGCAGTGTTGTTAATTTTACTTTAAAAAAGTAATTAATTACAGTTACCAATTACTTCTCCCAAAAAGTAATTGCGTTAGTAACTCAGTTACCTGAATGTAAGAGTAATTAGTTACTTGGCAAAGTAACTAGTGATATTTTTTTTTTCCTCAAAAAAAAAAAAACACAGGTCACACAATGTGAAGCTTAAAGGGTTTGGGGGACAATTGGCCCTAGCCCAATTCTTTACCCTCCACTTAACTAGACACAAGGGTATTGCGATAACTAGCTAGTAACCTTTGCTATGTGTGGAAGTCATTTAAAGTTGTGAATCAATCGTTAAAGTTGTTAAAATTTCTCCCGTTATTGCATTAGTTCCCTTCTGTCTACTTTAAACATGTGTAAGTTTTAAAATTGTTTCATCATTTAAAGATAGATTTAAGTTAAGATTTTGCCGATTTAGGAGCATTTCAGATTTTAAAAAATTACTTAGGTTCGCTAGGAAGGATCTCTACATCAGGGCCTTCCTGAGAGGTCTACTGCTTTAAGATGGCGGGTGTTTACAAACGAATGTAGTCCTTAAAACATGTTGGCAATGCAGCAGTGTCTGTCATTTGAATCTAGTTCTATAATATGATATCTACCGTGTCATGTGGGTGTAGTTTGTCGGCTATGGCTGCAGTCAGGTATTATTGGAGCCACCTAGCATCGCGGTTGCAACGGCGTCTTCCCCACTCCTGCTCTGCTCTCGTCCCCGTGAGTCCGTTTCTCTCAGACTTTTTTTTATTCAACCAACTTAGTAACGCATAGTAACGCACGCCTTTCCCGCCTCAGTAACGGTAACGGCGTTGCCAAGATGAGAAAAGTAATTAATTAGATTACTCATTACTGAAAAAAATAACGCCGTTAGTAACGCCGTTATATTGTAACGCCGTTATTAACAACACTGGCTACTACTCCTTCACAACACAACACAACATAACATAAGTATTTTATTGTGAAAATACAGCAAAAATAATATTCATCTCTCTCAAAAAAATGTTCACAAAAAGAAAAGTGCTTCAATCTGTATTAATGAGGTCCTATTCTCACACAGTTAAATGACAATGCAAAGAGAACTAGCATTCACAAATTCACAATCAGAATAGATACGCAAAATACAAATAAAACTTACTCAGACTTTGGTCAAACTCTATACATTTTAGCGACTCGTTTAGCTTGACAAATACATCGGATGGCAATACTTAGTCACAATATAAAAATGATGCGGGGAGTCATTATCAGGAGTCTTGTATGTTGTCTTCACAACATACAAAATGAAAATAAGGCACCCATATGGACCCGCCATAAAAAGGAATTACGGCGTCAGTGAAGGGACAAAACACACTCATTGGCTTGATATCTAATTAATTTAAAACTCGCCATTGACACCTTGTGGTGTATTTAAATCGCTAGCTTACATAGTTAAAGAGTGACACTGTGGAAGTACGGCAGCGTACCCATGTGACGTCACCACCCTGCGACGTCAACAACAATGGCAAGCTACTAGTTGATTTTGGTTTTTAAAATTTTACAAATGAAAACATTGAGAGGGGTTTTAATATCAAATGATTATAACATTTATCTTTTAAGAGCTACATGTCTTTCTATCTGTGGTACCCTTTAAAAGTGTGAAGTACATGTATAAGCACAAACTGATCAAGCAGTTTTAATTGGGTTGTTCTCTTGCCCCATAATGAGCGATCTTTAAAGAAGACTATACACTTGAGTGATAACACAGTCATACATGTCATCATTTTGCACTCACATTTTATCTGGAAGACTGAAAGTAGATTTGACAGTGTGCAGCTGTACCAACCAGAAAGTTCAACTGTCGTGCCTTATATTTTGCACCAGAAGCAAACTAAAAAAGTTTTTGCCTGGATGACGCACCATTGCTTGGGGCTCTCCTTTGTGCTCATATAAGGAAGACTTGTGTGTAACTAAAGTGAGATCAGTGCAGAATATAGAAGTGAGGTGGTGGACAATTCCCAAGAGACAAGACAGATAAGGTGTAGAAGTCAGAAGAAAACAGTGCACGGTGGAAAAAAATATAAACAAAACAAAAGATATATTCATAGTGAGCTCATAAGGAGACTCCCTTACATAGACTCAGCCTTTTCTGTCCTGAGAGGTTGACCCTAAAGACCAAAGAAGGACCAATGTGCTTATTAGCAAGCTTACGTAAGAGCTTAGCTTCTTGGCACGGACCAAAAGTATTCTGAAACAACCGCTTCCTTTTGTCCTGTTTGACTTCCTTGCCTTCTTCTTGAAGCTGCTCCTCATCATATGAAGTACTTGTTCGCTTAGTTGGCTCAACAAGGACTTGGACATAATTAAGGTCTGTTTGCGGAACTAGACGTCATTTTTAGCACATACTGTGACGCATCTGCAGCTCTATCGACTGTCACTCTGATGTCAAGGTTTGCAAATGTTTGCAAGCGCTGATAAAATAACACATTTTAAAGGGCTTCCCGCATTGCTGTGTGAGAAGGTGAATCAGTTAATCATCATACAAGCAGGAGAGGTCTCTTTTTGCTCGCTTTCAAAGGTCCCATGTGTTGAGCCTCACCTTATCCTCTTTATTACCTCACAGTGCTTTCAGAATAACGAGCAGTTAACCTGTAGTGGGATTTTGCAACAATTTAACCTTGTGGTGATAAGAAATAAAAAGCAAGGCTCCCAGTAACAGCATGTGGTCCAAAGGCCTTTTTTGGTCATGTCACTGTGATCAAAAGCCAAATAAGTCAGCCAGGCTTGAAGCTACATTGCTGCTGCTTGAGTGACCGCTGGCATCTTTCTATTTGGACGTGGATCATGGAAGTACATTCTGATCCGGGTAATTAAAATAAAATTCCTTAATAATGGATTCATCTTTGCCCCTTGCTATGATATTATTTATGTTACCCCCAGTGCATGGCGTCTTGTATACGGCCTTAGGAGATCTGAAACACTAGAGGGAGTGAAGTGCTAATAACGGGCCCTTGAATGCAACATGTCATTGGGTGGTCATGGTCACCTGATTCATGCAGAGAAAATCCTGTGGGTGGGGGGCGGGGAATATTTCCCTTTCTTACTCACTGAGATGCAGAAGCACATCCTGTATAACACTTAACTGTAGAATAAAAATGTACAATGGTTCTTTCTTTCTGCCAATTCATGCTGGCACATGCACAGATAGACCCTGAAAGGTGCTCAAGCACGAGCCCTTTAGTCTTGGATGAGAAAAATGCCTGTTCTGCTGGAGCCCAATTTTCCCCCCTTCATTCATCAATATTTAAAAAAATGATAATTACCCTCTCCGTCATCTATTTTCCCCAAAAGTGTTTAGATATCTGACATGACAGGCATTTACATTTGTGTTCTTGTGAGACTTCTGCCCAGACCTGATGCACGGCGGACACAAACCCCCACTTGCCCCTCCTTAATCCTCCACTTCAAATCAAATCAAGACACATTTGGATAACACTTTTGAACAGTTTATTCGTGCACAAAGTGATTGTTCACAGAGTAAAAACTGGAACAATAATAATATCAAAAGTGCCAGGCCAAACTGCTCGAGCTTGCAGATCTCTGAAAATAGCATAGCAAGAACAGGCATCTCTTTATGATTATGAGCCATGTATTAAATTGACTAACAATTTTACTCATTGAAGCTTGAAGACAGATTTACTGTTTCAAAAATTATAGTTCACTAGTTTTACTTCATTTATAATCTTATTTATGTTGATGTGAAAGCCCGAACAAGAATAAACATGACGAATACATGTTACAGTAGAATGTCAAGTACCTCTCACATTAATGTGTTAGAAAGAGAAAGAAATAAAAATGCAATATTTTATAATTATAGCAACCTGATGAAAACTCGGTTCACCTTTAGTCAAGCAATCATTTATACTACAACAGTTGTTTACAAGTGAGGAGTAATTTTGCCAGCTAATTAACATAAACTAATATACAGTATATAGAAGGCAAAATGCTCTGATAAAGTGCAATTCAGAAAAAAAATACTAAACAGAAAAAATGTTATTTAGGTTTTTTAAAATTTTATTGTCATAATAATAGGCCCATTGTTACCATTAAGTAACCAAACTGAGTTTGTGATTTGAAATTCCTTGTTTAGCCTTAAGTAGGGTTGGGCATCGAACATTGAGCATCGATGGGACCCGGTTCTCATACTCCGGTTCTACCGGAACTGTTAGAATTTTAAAATTTCGATTCCATGTTTCGATGCCCTGAGCGCCGAGCGGGAAAAAAATGCTGCCGAAAACCACGACGACGAAGCCACAAGAAGTGCGTGTTTGTGCATTGCAACTTAATTACAACCATGGACACGGTGAGGCGGCGCTCAAAAGTTTGGCTTAACTTTACAACAACAACAAAAAATGACCAGTCAGCTCAGTGCAACATTTGCAACACAACTATGTCATGCAAAGGTGGCTGCACGAGCAATTATGCATGACTGGCTTCAATAAGAGTACCAAGTGCATAGCTAGCTGAGTGCTACGTATTTGACACGCTGCGCCGTCAGAACCAGTTAAGTAAAACGATACATTAGGTCGGTCTTCTGCTGTCCCAGCGATCCGACCCCGAATTAAGCAGTAGATGATGGATGGATGGAAGAGTACGAGAATAAATCATATTATTACATCGGGCTATGGTCGATATCAAATACTTGTTCTCCTCACCTTATATAGAACTAGATGCGAAATAATAGACTCGGCGGCATTAGATCATGTAAAGAGAACTAGATGGGAGTTTACAGATCCGCTAGCGTTAGTAATTAGCCGCCATTTTAAAGCAGTATATGCCTCCGTTAAAACCAACAGTATTGAAAGAAGTTTTGTTTTAGAATCTGTTGTGTTGCTTATTTCGAAAGATGCAGCAATATGAAGCATTTGATTACTTTTTTTAATGAATTCGTAGCACATAGCAGTGAAAACATAGCATCACATCACGTAGCATCCTTGCCAGACGGTCTCATCTCTTCTTTTCCGCATTATACGTACACTCCTACAGCGCCACTCACTGGCCTAACTGGTATTGTCACAACATAAACATTGCATGTGTCTTTAAACACAACAGAATCGGTTTTTACTAATGAGAGAAGTTAAACATTAATACAAACTAATACATTTTTAAACTATACATTTTTTGACCCTGCTTCTTTTTTTTTCTGACCCTGCCTTATATAAGAATCGGAATCAAGAATCGTTTGGAACCGGAATCGAAACCTGGAACCGGAATCAGAACCGGAATCGTTCAATTTCAAACGATGCCCAACCCTTTAGCCAAATGACAATCTAATAAGGAATACTGATATTGGTAATAGTATTATTTTTGTTTATATTTACAATTTTTGGCTGTTATTCATTTATTCAATTTGATAATTTAAGTGAATGGTCTCCTTGTGCCCTGCAATTGGCTGGCAACCAGTTCAGGGTGTCCCCTGCCTACTGCCCCGAGTTAGCTGGGATAGGCTCCAGCACCTCCGCGACGCTCGTGAGGAAAAGCGGCATGGAAAATGAATGAATGAATGAAAGTTACCCTATTTGATTAGACTGTGCTGATTGTTGGTGTTGACCAAAATAGAAATGTAAGTAAAATAATGCTACTGTGTTTTTTCTTAATTTTATGAATAATTTTGGCGATGGCCGCCCCCCCCTTTTTTTTTTTTTTTATATCAAGTGATCTGTTCCTTCATCAATAAATTCCATTATGTATCTCTAGTAAGTCTTTTTTTGTCATGAGTTTGTTATACTGTCTCTGAATCATAATATACTGGAGTACTTTAGCTTACTTTTGTGTTTATTAACCCCACATAAACAGTTAATGCCCTATTTTAACATGTTGTAATTTCATACATAGCCTTTATAATTATTATTGATATGAACAAGTTTTAAATACACATGCAATATGTAAATATAAAATTAGCTATCGGCTAAAGTTTGTGCAACATTTAATCATTCCTTTATTTGTTTGCTTATCATGAATTAAACATCCCGCTATACACATGTGGTCCAGCTGTTGATGATACCAATGTTTCTGAGCATGACGAACCCAACACTCATGATTTGCTTCAGTGTTTATGCAGTCTGACATGTCCTTCCTGTCATCGTGTAACTTTGGCAACAAAGTAAACACTCTGCAACGGGATTCCAGAAAGACCATTCACCTTTAAATGGACAGTCAACTGATAGAGCAATGCATTGCAATTACTGTAGGTCCTCTCTTTCCCATCCTGAGAAAAACACCCAAAAACTAGCCAAATCGCTTCTAATAATCTAGGAGGATAAAGACTTCACAGAGTGTACCTCTTCCGGACAAAGACAATGAGTTATTATTCTATAAGTACAAGGTCGGAAGTGTGAGGGGTTGGAATTCCGAAGTTCACCTGTAATTTGTCTCCACCACCGACTGCAAAGCCTCATCAAGTTCAGGCCTCCTGTGTGTTGACATCTTGAGCGGTAGTGTGAACATCATACACGTATACACACCAGGTGCAGGACAATAGCACCATGAAAAGAGTAAATCCAAGCAGCCCATAACACTGGGATTTGGACACATGAGCGGCAATGTAAAGAAGAAGTCAGTGACAGAATTATAGTGCTTGACGACAAGCCCCTTAAAAATAACACCATCCAGTCCAATCTTAATATGCAATATTTTACTATGTTTTAGTCTATATTTGACGAAATGAATCTCATTTTGACTTGGGGGTTTGCGGTTGCGAAGTGTATCACTTTTTAAAAATGTATTTTATTTGTTCGTTTGTTTGTTTGTGCAAGTCTCAGCACACTTGCGTATGTCCGGGGACATGTTACAAAGTAAGAGAGCATTCTGAAGTTACTTAAACATTGTATCAGCCCTTTTCCAGAAGCTGATGTTCATATGCTCCAATACTTGTCACTGTGTAATTGAGAACTGACTGACAACTGAATCAACGAACTTAGCTGTATTTTTCTCAGCCGATTCTGTGGGCGAACAGACTAAGTGACAATGTAACTAACCTAGCACTAACGCGTTAAACATAACCTATCACCTTAACTAGTCTCTGTTTGGTGGAGGTAATGAGCCTTTGAAAATGTTTGAAGTCTGAAGCTGCACACAAATGAGCATATAATGAATTGGGTGTACTGCACATTTTTCAAGGGCATCTTGTCATCACCTAGGAAATAAATTGGCGTCTCTCAGCAGCCTCCCTACTCTCTTTTTATTTTTTGTACCATAATTTAGAAATGAACAAGGAGTTCATTTTCCAATGTCCCATGCCATTTTACTTGGAGATAAAATGTCAAGATTAGGTCACAGAACCTTTTTTTCCCTCATAAAGTGTAGGGTATAGGAGTTTGATTTTTCACTTTGAACTGCGTGTGTTTATGAGTCACCTTCCTGGAACAGTTGTTGTTTTGACAGAGGGTCAAGCTCAAATTTGATGCAATTTAACAGCAGACTCTCCCTTCCTGTGATGGAATTCTTCTCGTCAGAAAGTAAATTTCCCAAACACGGGCTAAATTTAGAGTACCATGGAAAACAGCTTTGCAAGTTATGATAACAATTTATGGAAAACTATGGATAACTAAGTTTGTTTTATACAACTTAAATGTACAGTAGCAAAAAACATGAATCCAATTGGATTTATAGTTGGGGGAACCTTGTTGAGAAATATTTTAAAATTACACTTGGTGTATATAACGTATATACACGACTATGGGCCGTACAACGGAAATCTGTTAAAATTTAAGAAAAGATAGATAAAAGAGATATGACTCAGCGTTGTTGGATAAAGTAACACTTGTAGTATTACCGTATTTTTCGGACCATAAGTCGCAGTTTTTTTCCATAGTTTGGCTGGGGGTGCGACTTATACTCAGGAGCGACTTATGTGTGGAATTATTAACACATTATGATATCATTGCACATGTTATTTTGGTGTTTTGGAGTGACACTGATGGTTTGGTAAACTTATTAAACTTATTATATGTTCTTTATGATATAGTTATCGGAATAACTCATAATAGCTATGGCCACGTTCGCGTTCTGCCTTTGGCAATGTGTGTTCAATTGTATTATTGACTTTTGTATATTGAAATGCATGCTTTTAGTTTGTAGCGCTTTCACGCCCAAGTGGGGGCGGACTCGCACTTGTTTATGTGAAAAAGAGCGCTCACACGCCAGAAGAAGACGGACAGCTACGCAGTGTCTCTGAGTGGGCGAGAAAGAGAGAGTCGGCTGCGAACCTACGTTCATTGTTTATCCTTGTAAAATATCTCTACAGAGGCAACGCCTGTGTGTATCATCTTTTCTGTTGTTGTTGTGTGTTTTCCACCCGCTATCGGACACTTAGAGCCAGTTGTGTGCTTGTTTGAACGATGTGCTAATGCTAGTGAACGAATGCTAACCGTTTGTCTCATTGATGTAATAGCACCTGATTATCATTTATTTACGTTGATGCGAACCTGTTTGGTATCGAGGACGAAATTGATTCAGCAAATTATACGGACATCCAGCATCGTCATTTAGGAGTTTAGCTCGCTGTATAGCCAGGACCGAGCCATAGCGTCCTGGTGAGGACAGTATATTTGCATTTCATTGTTCATGCATCATGTAACATCATACTGTACACTTATTCAGCATGTTGTTCTCTATTGTATTTTTATTAGAGATGTATCGGGTCCGATCACGTCATTTTCAAAGTATCGGAATCGGCAAAAAAATATCGGCCGTGCCTTTTTTTAATATATATATATATATATATATATATATATATATATATATATATTTTTTTTTTTTTTTTTTTAATTACATCGTTTTCTAATTGTATTTAACGTTACAGACATAATATGTTACACTCATCCAGAGTCTTTAGTTTAGGCTTAAGGTAGGGTTATCAAATTTATCCCGATAATGGCGGTAATTAATTTTTAAAAAATGGATCACGTTAAATATTTAACGCAATTAATGCATGCGATGCACGACCCACTCACGCATTGTTGCGCTCAATCTGTAATGGCGCCGTTTTACCCATTTAGAGAGATAAAAGGCAGCATAAAATGAGTAGAGTGAATTTTGGCAGCCTTTGGAGCCTTTTTTTAATAGGCTAAATCCTTACAATCCCCCTCCCTACGATTAGAAATATCATGGGAAGCAATGTGGTGAAGCAAGGTAGCAATTGAGCTTTTTCTTAACACCTTATGTTATTTCCCAACGCAGATAAGATATGTCAATTGGTAGCACTATGCACAGTCATGGTTCCACTTCCCATCATGCATTTGTGTTGAATGGCTGCAGTATCATTTACTGAAAGCTCAACAAATACACTAGATGACAATATTTAGTCACAATATACAAAATCACAAGTCTTTCTATCCGTGGATCCCTCTCACAGAATGTTAATAATGTAAATGCCATTTTGAGGATTTATTTTCATAATAAACAAATACAGTACTTATGTACTGTATGTTGAATGTATATATTGGTCCGAGTTTTATTCATTTTTTTCTTAATGCATTGCCAAAATGTATATGATCGGGAAAAATTATCGGGAATGATTGGAATTGAATCGGGAGCAAAAAAGAGAAATCGGATCGGGAGATATCGGGATCGGCAGATACTCAAACTAAAACGATCGGGATCGGATCGGGAGCAAAAAAACATGATCGGAACAGCCCTAATTTTTATATTAAATTGCCCTTTAAGATGACATATCTGGTCTATGTGTTGGATTTTATCAAGTAAATTTCCCCCAAAATGCGACTTATACTCCGGTGCGATTTATAGGCCTATATGTTTTTTTCCTCTTCGTTGGACATTTTATGGCTGGTGACTTATAGTCCGAAAAATACGGTATGTAGTACACTGGTACCTCGACATACGATTGCTTCGACACATGATCTCTTCGACATCCGACGTAAAATTTGACTCACTATTTGTTTCTAGATCCAATGAAATGCTCGAATTGTGACGATTTTTGACAGCGCCGCAGTTTCTTTGGTTTGCCGGACGCACGGCTGATTTTCCTTGTGAGAGAAATCAACACTGGATCCAAAAAGGTTAGTGCAGGTGGAGAAAAAAATAATGGGTGACGCTGACCATTGAAATGAAGATGTAAGTGATAGCAAAATATAAGCATGGTGTGTGCATCCACGAATTGGGTCGACAATAGGGCCGTAAAATGTTGATCTCGGCCGGCGGTCCTCCGTTCGCCAGTCTTTAGAAGTTAAGGTGACAATTCTTGTTGTGGTTACATCGCCAAAGAAATCGCCAGCTTTCTCAGGTTTCTAATACTGTATTGGCCCTACCCATTCACAACGCTAGATGGCGCCAGATATCATTGAAGGGATGTTCTGTCATGACCAGTGTTGGGCACGTTACTTTAAAAAAGTAATTAGTTACATTACTCACTACTTCTTCCAAAAAGTAACTGAGTTAGTAACTGAATTACTCTATAGTAAAAGTAACTAGTTACCAGGGAAAGTAACTATTTCTGTTACTTTAAAAAGAACTTGTTGTATGTCAAAGAATTTGAAATTTTCTGAGCAGTATACGAGTCAGTGGAATTGAGAAGAACAGACAGGCAGTTAACTTGTTAGGTGCTTCAGCAGATTTGAATTGCTTACCACAGATGTCGACAAAAGCTTTGTCCCGGGACATAAATTACACATTACATGCAGGTTCTTTCCTTTAATTTCGACAAACTTGAAATACTGTCTATATCTCCACCTCTTAAAGGACAAATTTTCTTCTGAATGCTCTGCCATCCCGACCCCTTGTTTTGCATCTGTTTTGCATGTGTGTGTTTGCCGCACGAGCTGTTCTGGTTTGCTTGTGAAATCACCGGCTCTGATTGGCTTACCACGACATATGACTCTAACCCTCAGCCAATCACAATCACTTCCATCGCATCTCTCGAGGGGCTGCATTCAGGTAGGCTCGGTTCCCGACAATTCACGTCACCTTCAAAGCGTCTGCCGTCCTCAAGATGGAAGCAGAATTATTGCTGGCTGACAGTGGGAGATGGGAACGAGGCTAGCATCAGGTGTAGCAAACACAGAAACATTACAAAACTTTGGAAAGCATTGTCTAATTAAATGAGCAGGGACAAACACCTTGGAGTCAGAAGTACGTGCGCTATTCTCGAACCTGAACACACCCCAAGTCTTGGATGACAGATCAACAGAGCAGGGAGTCGACTCGACACGGCTGGTAGTTTCTTCAATTTATTCAGAGTAAGTAACGCACCGCTTTTGACCGTCAGTAACGGTAACGGCGGAAAAAGTAATTAGTTAGATTACCCCGTTACTGAAAAAATAACGGCGTTATTTATAATGGCGTTACTCCCAACACTGGTCATGATAGAGCTCAGCTACTCTCAAGTTTAACCAGTTTGCGTTATTTTATTGCAATGTTTTTCCTTATTTAGATTTGTTTCAAGATTACAGTTACAGTTAGACGTACCTTTGATGGTTAATGCAGTTATTGCAATTTTGTTGTTTTATCACAATTGATTGGTTTATTTACATTTCAAAAACCAGAAGCCATTTATTTTTGAATGTGATTGCACTTTAGTTTACATATTTAAATGTTCAGATATTAAGATTTGAATGAGGAAAAATAACATGATTTTTCTCTCAAATATATTGTTATAATCAAGGGTGCACATAAGTGGTCCGCATGCGCGCATGCGTACTGGACGTAGACAAATGCGCTGGCCCTCAACGGCTTCCATACGCTTTTGCGTACCGATGGCTGACCACTGGATTTGCGGCGGACACGAGAAAATAACTTCTCAAAATTTTGAAGAGGCAGGCCACACTAAGTAATTACTTTAGTGATGGGACGAAATGAGCCGAGGTTCCGAAGCTTGTGTCGAGTAATGGGAGGGGGGTTTCCACGAACCTTGTTGCGAGGTGCGCTTCATTTCGGCAAAACCCGGAAATGATGACGTGGGAAGCCTTGCCGGCGGCCGGCGGCCGGCTGAATCTCGTGAGTGCTTCGGAAGTGATCCAACGTTTGGCGCACATTGCAAAAACAGGACAGACTACGGTATAAATTGGTTGCAAAACGCAATGGCGATCGCCTGTTATCTCACATTTTGTGGATTTCGGGCTCCTGTACTTGTTACATATGTGCGCAACAGTGCAACCAGTGCAATCTTTTTTCGAGCCTTGTCCTTTGCTTGCGATGGAACCTGCGCGAAAAGAGCGATCCTCCCCTGTATGGGAACATTTTGATTTGATTGCTTTCAATAAGGTAAGGGAGAAAAACTACTTTAATATAAATGTGAGTGTGTGTGTGTACCAGAGGTTGCGCTAGACATTTTCGTTGTCTGTCATTTTGACTGACAGGGTCATAAAAAAACGGTCATAGTCTATTTTTACCGGTCACCTAAATTTTTAAAATGATAATTATGACATATTCAATAGTATTTAGTTTTCATTCATTTTTAATTAATATTGTAACGCTTGCTTGGCGGCGAAAAATTAGACACGGGAGTCGTGGTATTTTTCTCCCTTTTTACTCTGCTTACCGCCAACAACTCCGCCCCCAAAGAAAAAGAGGCAACGATATAGACCCCAATCACCAACGTCACACAATGATCTTAATTGTGGTTGTCAGCTCAAAATCTTCTAAATATATATTAAATGCATCTTACCAGATATAAAATGACTACTACATAGTTTGTGGTGATCGTTTGGTGCCCAGATTTCTTGTGGAATTACAGCAGTCCATCTGCACTCATCCTCCCGGGTCTCTCAGAATACGGTAGAACTTCAAGTCTCTCCGTCTATCTTTTCTGTTACAGCAACCAACCGCCACACACGCCTTCACCATTTTGATTATTAATATTAACGAGCAGAAAAACACGCCGTAATAGGAGGCATGTACGCAGCGGTAAACATGAACAGCTGACACACAATATGGCGGCTCCAGTCAGGGGGGCGGAGTTGTGGCGTCATGTGATTGGGCGGCAATCTTGTCCATCAATTGGATGACGCGCTGGCACACCGGGTGCACCAATAAGAACCTCGCGTTGATGTGTCAATCACGGTGCCGCCGCCAGACCCCGGTGACGCTACAATATTCTGACAGACGAGCCAACGACGTCATGCATTAAGAGAGACAATAGCTAATTAATATCGCCACCCTGTGGTCTGGGGTGTGAATTGCAACCTGTCAAAATGACGGACGGACGTCAGTTTTTTCCGTCACCATTTTAAAAAACCAGTCAACGACGGAAAATATCCGGTTAACGCGACCCCTGGTGTGTACCTATCTGAACCAAACATCAACAGAATGAACAATCCATTAGTGTACTGGGAGGCACAAAAGAATACCAAATTTATATAAACTGGCACTCACATTTCTCTGCACCCCAGCTTCATCTGTGCCTTGTGAAAGAATATTTTCTAAAGCTGGTGAAATATTTTCCAAAAAAAAGAAACTGTTTAAAGCCAGCCACTGTGGGAAAGCTATTATTTCTAAATAAAAATGAATAACAAATTACCCTTAGCACTTGTTGTATTTTGTTCACATACTAAATTACTAACACAAGCACATTCATATCTTTGTCTTAAGCAAATAGCCATTGAATTCTTAACAATGTTGACCTCTTGGGCTTCTAGACCACTTGATGGCGCCATAGGGTAAATGAAGCACCATGAAGCTTTGCTACATGTGCAAACCAATTGGCTACAAAGCTTCATTGCTTCATGAGGCTTCATTTGGCCATCACTAAATTACTTCCGTGTTCCCCCACCGCCGTCAAAAGACAGACGACAGAGACGTCACCAGAGCTACCGAAAAAAAGGACTTTTGCTGAAAAGTGGCTACAGGAGGTACCATGGCTAGAAGCAAATGATGCTCGCACGGAAATGCCGTACAAAATGTGCCGTAAGAATCCCAATGTCGCCGATAAGAGCAGCGCATTTTATGTAGGGTCAAAGAATTTCAGCCATCCAAACTTTGAAAAGCACGAAAAAAACAGAGACCATGTGGCAATTAAGCAAACTATCGATGTCAAACAGGACCCCACTCGCCCTATGGACAAGTGGCGGAATAAAGGTAATGAACAGTGACATGCACTGACAAACGTGTTTTTGCTCGCATTTTACAAAGCTAAACATGCACATTCAATGAGGTCTTATGAGGAGGATATCCCACTTTTAAAAAGGCGTGGAGTTAATGTGGGAGCCGCATAATGCCCTTTATTTTGAATTGGTGCTTCTTATTTCTTTACATTTCACTTCAAAGTAATGGCAATTTTATTGTGCCAGTTGATGTTAATCAAGCATTAATTGTTAATATAATTAATTAAAGTTAATTGGCTCTAAGTAAAGCTTGTCATAAATTTATCGCATCAGGCGGGTCGGCTCTCAAGCTCAATGAGGACCAAGTCACATCTCCAGGTCCTCCTCTGAGAACCTGGGCAAAAAAAATTATGTGCACCCCTGGTTATAATCATTTGTTTCAGATGTACTGTAAATATTTTCTGTATAAAAATTAATTTGGTGTTCAAAAAGTCTTTTCAAACTTGAGTCTTGAAAAAGAGGAGGTCGTCTTATAATCAGGGCCGTCTTATATTCAGGCCAATACGGTAATTTATTCCATCAACTTGTGCAACACTGACGCCAGCATCAAAATAGAAAGTAAAGTAGAACCGTGCTCTCTTGCTCACCGTCACGTCAGCCCCGCGGTGCCTTCAGGCACAGCAAAAAAAGTCAGCCACGTTAGAACCCGATTCGTTACATAATTACAGGTATTATTATTATTACTATTATTATATTATTCTGATTTTTATTCATAATTCATTTGTTTTGCTCTGTGTAATTACTATTTGCAATAGTAACAGCAGTATTTATTAAGGATTTAGTGTAGGTTTTTCCCGCTGTGGAACAAATTAATCGAATTATAATATGTTCTTATGGAGAAATCCCACTCGACATACGATCATTTCGACTTAAAAACAAGGTCCTGGAACGAATGAACTTTGTATGTAGAGGCTCCACTGTATTCTATTACCTACCTGAATGGCCGCTGGCTTCAAAGGAATACCTTTTGAACAATCATATTGGTATTTCAACTGTTGCCACCCCATCGTTACCAGTTTCCCGTCAAAGTAAAAAGTATTTTTTATTGCCCTTTCTTTATTTCAGTGATAAAAAAAGAGGAATCAATCAAAAGTACATCCTTTCATGATTCTAACAAACTGGTCACACATTTAATGGATTTTTGTCTAAGCAAAAGCCTCCTTTAAATTTGGTTCAAAAATATGTTTAGTGGGCTCAGATGCTTAACAACAACATTCCATTGTAGAAGTCAAATTTCCTGTCCTTTTCTTTAGCCATGATAACAAAAAGACATCCAACCCCAGTTTAATTTCAGAAGGGGGAATTTTTAACTATTATACACTTTGAAAACTCATATGCCATTAAAGGAATATATGTTATACTATATAGTATCATTGTGTAATGCATAGCTTTAAGATAATCATTTACTGTGGTTGTCTTCGCTCTAATAAGTTAGTCACCTATTTAAACAGTGTCATGTTAATGAATGAAAAGGCATTCGACTCACCCTTTTGCACGAGATCATAAATTGTTTATCTGCTTTATCTTGTAATTGTTATCACTGTATTTCTATCAGAAGAGAGATTGTAATCTTTTCACTCCTTAAAGCTAGCCATTTTTTGGTTACAACTTTTTGCGGGAGCTTAGTTTCCACGGAAACCAGACATGAGTCACCCGTGTCAAGTTTAGCCGATTCAGCGCTTCAGGCGAGGATTTGGATTCCTAGCTCTCTTTCACCCCACACAACTTGCCCAGAAAATGAAAATGAAATGGTTTGGGTGGTGGCACGTTGCCTAGTTCTGCTCTTACTTAAGTTGTCCTTTGCCTTATATACGTCACTGCCCTCACACACTCCTGCTCTCTTCCATCTCTGTCTCACAATATTTATCTTCAGAATTCATTTGCTTGCTGTTCATGGTTTGCCCTCCCTTGCAAATTGGTTTGTGTTTGGACTGACTTAAGCACAAAGAAACACTATTTTGACTCATGTGTGACACCTTGAGCAGCAATTCATTGTGAAGTCACCAATTACACTGGTCATAATATACCATATTTTCCACACTACAAGGTGCATCAGAGTATAAGGCACACCGTGAATGAATGGCCTATTTTAAAATATTTTTCATACATAGTCCCCGGGTTGCGACAAACACGACTTACGTGATTTCGACTTCACGACGCCTGGGTTTCGTCGTTTTTTTCTTTTTAATGTTGACTTTTATTTTTTTATGCATGCTTTTATTTTGGCGCAGGAACCATAGAGCAGGTAGTACTTCCGCACGTGAGTGCATGTACAGATGCGCCCACCCCACACACAGACACACAGAGCGGCCGAGTGACAGAGGTGACAGCCTGCGTGCACATTTGTTGCTTGTGAAGTATCCAGAGGGGTACGGCTGTATATAAAGTCTTTTGTACTGTTTATTGTGTTTTCAATTGTGTTCGAATATTTGGGGAAAGTTTGTGCGATTGTTTCTGATGATGTGCGGACGCTAACTGATACATGCTAATTGTTTGTTATTGCTGTATCAGTAGCTATGGAGCGTACTGAAGGGGGCGTTGCGGACAAGTGCCTGAACTTTTTCCCCCAGGTGCTCCCAATCATCCTGATGAACACTTGGCCGCTATGAATACGGCCTTGGGAGGGCACACGAGGAGGTCCCGCTCCGTGGACGAACGTCGCACCAAGGGAAGAGGGGTGGATGCATTTTTATTCTTCTTTTAATCCATTTTTATCACTGTTTTTAACTTTTTAGAGACATTTTGAGGGGTGTCCCGGCAGGGCAGTGGGAGGCTCTATCCCCTGGAGGCCTGCTCAGGGGTATCGATTTTATTTTGGTGGTTTTCAGTGACTTTTTCCTCGTTTTGTTTGTTTCGTTGCTGTGCATGCCGAACCATGGAGCAGTGTCCTCCCAGGGGTGAGATGGACGCCACGCCACCCTGCCCTAGCTGGGACCGAGGCAACCCTCTTTTAACCCGTTTTTAGATTGTTTTATTGTGTTTTAAATAAACTCTGGTGTGAACTGAAAAGCCTCGTCGAGCCTCCTCCTTGCCGCTGTCTCAGGGGTGGAACGAACCTTCCGCGTTCATTACAGCTACATGTAAACGCAAATTTGAATTGCTGCTATTTAAGATTAGACTGATTTTATTTTATTTTAATTTCATTCTGCAAGTTTTGATGTCATGAGCAAATAAAGTCAGAAAACCACACGGACGTTTGACATCGTTATTTCGGAGCTTAGCTCACTGTCTAGCTAGGACTTAGCTCCAAAGTCTTAGCGTTGACTGTACAATGACGTATAATACATGTTTTTGGATATATATTTTTTTTAATATAGAGGGTGTTCAGAGGTATTTAAAGGGTTAATTCCAATTTACGCGGAAATCCGGGTTACATCGCCAGCGCAGGAACAGAACTCATTCGTAAACCGGAGACTACCTGTATAGCGCGCACCGCACTATAAGGCGCAGTAGTAGTAGCGGTTGGGGTTGCATTGTGCATCCACTAGATGGAGCTGCGCTAAAGGGAATTTCATGCCATGATTAACCAATATTGATCCATAAGTAAAGCACATCGGAGTGCTTTAGTTTTATTGTTACGATGCTGCCCCTTTAAGAAAAGCGAAACTCGCTAGAGTAACTCTCTCCTCCCGTCACAGCATTGTAGTTTGTTCCCCAAGCTACCATCATGTTTACTTACCATCCGAAAAACTTGCCACCCTGTGTGTAAATGAGAGAAGTAAGTATTGTGTTAAAGTGTGCCTTAATGTTGGCAGTTGGCCAACGATCAGCTGGACCCGCCGACGAACAACTGCTACCTGGCCAGGAAGGTCCAGGCCAAGCAGGAGCTTGCCCAGCAGGAGAACATGGAGGTCGCTGTGGAGCTTGAGAGGGGTGACCCGCCCTTTGTGATGTTCGACGTCCTGGTCAAGCGGGTGGACAGGGGAGACCTGGGCTGTCCTCAAGCTTCCATCTCTCCTCATGACCCATAGCGACATCGCAATTCAATAAATAATAAGTTGTAATTGCATATAGAATTTAAATTTTTAATTAATTTAATAATTTCTTTCCTAAATTATTACGTTTCTGATGTGAAAATTGAGTAATTCATTCTTAAAATGTTATGTCAAATTTGCACTAAATAAAAAAAAAATTAAGTTGCAATTTTAGGTAAAACTTAATGATATGTTAAATATTGCAATTGATCCTGAAAAAGTAAAAGATATATATATACAGTGTATCACAAAAGTGAGTACACCCCTCGCATTTCTGCAGATATTTAAGTACATCTTTTCATGGGACAACACTGACTAAATGACACTTTGCCACAATGAAAAGTAGTCTGTGTGCAGCTTATATAATAGTTTATTTTCCCCTCAAAACAACTCAAAATATAGACATTAATATCTAAACCCCGGCAACAAAAGTGAGTACACCCCTTAGAAACTACGTACATCCCTAAATGTCCAAATTGAGTACTGCTTGTCATTTTCCCTCTAAAATGTCATGTGACTCGTTACAGGAGTGATGTCAGCATTGCAGCAGAGATTGAAGAGGTGGGGGGTCAGCCTGTTAATGCTCTGACCATACGCCGCACTCTACATCAAATTTGTGTGCATGGCTGTCACCCCAGGAGGAAGCCTCTTCTGAAGACGGTACCTAAGAAAGCCCGCCCATCTCATCAGACCATAGGACATGGTTCCAGTAATCCATGTGCTTTGTTGACATGTCTTCAGCAAACTGTTTACGGGCTTTCTTGTGTACCGTCTTCAGAAGAGGCTTCCTCCCGGGGTGACAGCTGCATAGCTGCAGAAATGCGATGGGTGTACTCACTTGTGTGATACACTGTTTACATATATATGAAAAAAATCATCTCGCCCACCTGGCCGGTATGGTCTCTCTTTTCAAGCTTGGGTCCTCTACCAGAGGCCTGGGAGCTTGAGGGTTCGCCGCAGGATCTTAGCTGTTCCTAGGATTGCGCTCTTCTGAACGGAGACGTCGGACATTGTTCCTGGTATCTGTTGGAGTCATGCACCTAGCTTGGGTGTTACTGCCCCTAGTGTCCAGATCACTACTGTTGCCTTCACTTCATATATATATATATATATATATATATATATATATATATATATATATATATATATATATATATATATATATATATATATATGTATTAGGGCTGTCAAACGATTAAAATTTTTAATCGAGTTAATTACAGCTTAAAAATTACTTAATTAATTTTAATCGTAATTAATCACAATTAATCGCAATTCAAACCATCTATAAAATATGCCATATTTTTCTGTAAATTATATATATATTCTGTAAAATAAATTGTTGGAATGGAAAGATAAAACACAAGATGGATATATACATTCAACATACGGTACATAAGGACTGTAGTGGGCATTTCACTCTACTGTCATTTAAATCTGTCTATGCTGTCCTCACTCCGAAGCGTCTACTTTTTCCAAAGCTAGACAGCTAGTGAACGACGCCTTAATAATTAGACTTCCTCTTTCATCTGATTTATTAATAAAATGGCCTCAAACCATTGTCCTCTTTAGACCATCGTAAAACTACAAAATACACAAGCATTGCATTAGCAACAACGTTAGCTTAGCACGCTATACAGGTTCACTAAACATAAACAAAAAGCGTCTCATACAAAAAATATAACATTTCGCTTACTAACATAATATGTACATTCTTTACAACAACCATACTTACGGACAAATCTTGTCCAAGGATCATATAAGCACAACATTATCAGCCCGAGATGTCATGCAGCCATAATGAACTGGCAAGAAAATAATAAACCATGTCGCAAAGCGACCACAAGAGTTCGCTGTTGGACAGCAAAAAAAGCCTTGCTGTAAAACTTACCAAAAGGCAGAATACTTTCTGAGCGGGACATGTGCGTTAATTGCGTCAAATATTTCAACGTGATTAATTTAAAAAGTTAATTACCGCGCGTTAATGCGACAATTTTGACAGCCCTAAAATATATATATATATATATAATATGCATTTGGTGATTTGTGTAAAATCTGAGAATGTTATAGCCATTTTTTGTTAGTTTTGTTCAGTTTTGTTATACTTATATAAAAAATCATTAATCAGAATTTTATAAGGGATAGACTGAATTGTTTTAATGCTGCTGCTGATGGAGACTCATATATGCCTAAGGTAGGTGCCTGTTTTTTGTTGTTGTTGTTTTTTTAAATAGGCCCCCTATGAATCGGCCCCGCGCTCTCTGTCCCATCAATATTTTATGAAGTCTATGCTTGATCTTACTTTGGTGTACTCTAGAATCTACAATTTATTGTGTACACTGTCCCGACTGCCTCCATTCAGGTATTTTTCATAGGGGTATTTTTATGTATAGTATATGGACTGTATGTGCGTGGTTAAAGTCATACTGCATGCAGGTACATACACTAAATATACCCTCACATCACTGAACACCAAAGAGTAACTGTAAAACATTGGATTTTTATGCAGCGTTTTTTTTTTTTGTGTTTGTGTATGTGATGACCCTTGATGCATTAAAGTTAAATGTTCTTTTGTAGTTGATCAAAGTGCATAGAACTTGATTTGAAACAATTGTTACGTACATTTTTAATTCTGATTATGTCACGTGTAAGTCCGCTATGTTTGTCCACTAAGTAAATTACCTTTTAATTGGAGACAATATGCTGACTGTATAGTTTCTGTTTGCAAAACGCTTCCTTTATGTCTGTTGGTCCAATTAGACAGCTCATTAACAACACGAAATAAGGTATATTCGTTCATTTCTACGATTTTTTTGCTTTAATTCACTTTGTCGTTCTGCCCTCCTGTCATTGCGACCTCTCTCACAGCCGCCATCTGTTCAGTCCTCCATTTCCTCCTCCTCCTCAATGAGAGGAGGCCCAACCAGTCGGACGACTGACGCTCTGACCCACGCCCAGCAGATGTGCAGACAGGGGGAAAGACCGTGTGTTTGATAGTGACAGTGAGAGTAGGGAGAGATGATTCATGACGTTAGTCAAGCTAAGCCTATTAACCGTTTTACTGCAGAAAAAGGAGGCTAAGATGAAACAGCGGCACTTTACAAAGTGTGGCAATGGCCTTTCAGGGATTTCTGAGCAGAGGAAAAGTTCAATTTAAACTGTTTATTTAAGTACTTAGAGTCACTAATAACATATTATGAAGCTGCTCTTAATAGCCACATTAAAGTCTCTCAAATGGAGAGGAACTTTTAACGTAATTTAAGACTAAAGAGGAATTCAAGAGGAGTTTTTTGAGTATTTGTGGAGTCTCATTGGCGTTTAAGCGCACTCCCTCACACTCGACCCTAATGTGTTAGTTCGTCTTACTACTAATTCCAAATTTTTTAACGCGCGATTAATTATGGTTATGCCCACCCCTGTAGTTTGGACTTCAAGACAATCTGTGCGCCCCCTTAGCCACCAGGGCTGGGCCAGAGAGACAGAGTGAAATACTGGTTTACAGACGAAATTATATTTTGATATGTGATGTGAAGCATAACTTTGACTTGATAGCCCGAAATGTGGCACTTTGAGGCGGATTGTGGCATTTTTTGTCATATATTCAGTTGCAATGTACAGATAAACCGAAGGAATGTGTGGAATGAAAAACTGTCACTGTTTTTGAGCAACATGAGAACCTACAGCATTGGTGGCCCCAAGCGGTTCACACCCCTCTCGCAGCCGCCTGAATATCGGGCCCTAGGACATAGAGGATCAGTCTGAAATACATGTTCTCAGGCAAAATATGACATTGGGATTTTAACCCAAAATGTGGCACTCTGAGGTGGATTGACTCGCATAAACACCCCTAAAATGCACAGATGAACAATAAAAATGCTTTGGAAGACAAGCGCTTTGGTGAATTGAATGATTTTATCTCATTCTTCACATTTAAATAAAAAATAATTTTATTTTATCAATAATCTTAAATCAATGATAACAAATTATGTATTTCATTGAAGTGTACAGGTATGTAAAAATGTAACGTTTATAAAATATATGGCGGAAAACACTCAAGTGACTTGAAGTACAGCTCTGAGACCCCCAATTTGGCCAAAATTCAAAATTGTACTATATGCATGTGTGATACATCATTGGAAAGCTTAAAATCTCAATTTTCTGGGGGAAGAAAATTTTTAAACAGGAGGATATTTAAAAAAAAGAAAAAGAAAAAACAGCAAAACCCTAACTTGCGGTGAGAGCACGCGAGAGCA
Organism: Corythoichthys intestinalis; assembly: GCF_030265065.1. Taxonomy (NCBI): domain Eukaryota; kingdom Metazoa; phylum Chordata; class Actinopteri; order Syngnathiformes; family Syngnathidae; genus Corythoichthys; species Corythoichthys intestinalis. Next base: position 39,322,474 of record NC_080396.1, read on the forward strand.
TAAAGACGCCATGTTTTTAACGAGATATTATCGCGTACTTACCTTTTTTCAATCCAAAAACTCCATGTAGCTTGTATCATCAAGTGTCAAGACATAGATGTAAAAGGCCACAGCTGGATTTTTTGGGTGATTTTATGGGTGAAACATGGTAATATAACAAGGGTCGCGATGCAGAAATCGCAGACATCAAGGAGTGGTTGAGATGTTCTTTTTCATATTTACCCTTTTAAACCTTTTTTTTTTTTTTTTTTCTATTTTTCTTTGTTTGGATCGATTATCATCTAACATATCGGGGAAAATGCGACAGTAACAAAATCAAGCCATAGTTATGAGGTAGGTATCCGTAATTTATTTACAGACACCATTTTTTTCATTGTGACGTAATTAGTTTAAAAGTTTTAAAATATTCGAGTGAATAATTTTTTATATATAAAAATCTTTTTTTTTTTTTTTGAATGAAATATTAGACATCAATTAAAGGGTATGTAATGCCCTGGGAAAATGTTAATATTCCATCATTTATCCATAAACGCATGCCTTTTGTATTCATATCATGCCACTTCGTGTAATTACACACAAGAAAATGAGAGAAATTTGGCTCGACTGTCAAGCTAAAACGACCGGCGCCCGAGATCTGGCAGATTGTGTGCGTGACGTCACGACAAGTGAAGAGAGTGCCACCGGCCACTAGGGGGCAGCGCCTGTCTGCATCAATATAATTCCTTCTAGTGAGGGGAGAATTAGGGGTGTTTTGAGCTGTTTATGCTGATGCATTGTGTTCGTCCTGCACATATTCCAGGTTCCATCATGAAGAAACACCCCTCGTTGTCAATAAAAGAGAATTCAGAATTGACAGTGAGGGGTGTTTCTTCAACAAGAAAAAGGCTCAGTGCTTTAATACTGAATGGCGGCGATGATGGCAGACAATTTCGTTAATAGTTTCAGCGACGAATCCGACGTAGAAGGACGTAACGAATGTTCATCTAATGGTGACGAGGAGAGTTACGAAGCTTTAATCGGTGTTTTACATTACCAATTTGAGCCCAAACGAACGCCAATGCAGCGTAATGAAACGGTCATTGAGGGGAGCAATGACACTGATGAAACATCGGCAGCAGATCATGTGGGAAACACCAATGATTTGTTTTGCATTTCTTTTTGTGAAGCTGATACACCGTGACTGCAAAATAAAGGAATTCATAGAATAATGATCATTTATTGCGCTATCATAGCTTTTCGTTCTGCCAACAGACACAAATATGAATGGGATCAAAGGATTTGTTCTATATATTTTACGAACGATAATTTATACATGTGTCCAGTCCTGTATCCAATGCGTGACATTTTTTTATCATAAAAGAGTACTCACTCTGGCCATTTCGAGCTTGGCTGCTCCCCTCCTTTGCTTAGCCTTAGCCTCCTTTGCTAGTCATCGTCCTCTTTCTTGATATCTCGGGACATTTAGGTGGCTGCGCGTGTATGCTCGGCACCGCATCTCCTTTGAGCAGCAATCTTTTAGCAAAATCCGATTTCACTTGTCCATAGTTCGAGAAGCTTTCAGGTGGAAAATGCGCACCACAGAAAAGCGTGCCGGAGGCTGTGTCTAGAAAATTAGCCCTCTTTGCACAGACGAACTTTACCCATTGTCTGCGTAGTCCAGCTTTTTTTTTTCGCGTTCGGGAACTCATGGATACTATATTCCGATAAATAACTATTTGTACACCACATAGCACAGCAGTTTTGAACCATTTTTGTGATGTTTTCGTCAAACAAACCCCAACGCTACTCTCTCGTTGTTAAAAAACAAAGGCACCTGGCTCCGCCTCGACTGTCAATCACTTGTCGTGACGTCCCCGCCCCATTCGGCTGTTTCCGGAACACTTTCGGGAATGTTCGTCATTTTCGATCTATTTTCGATAATTGCTCATTAATGTGATTGATTTTTTTGTTAACTTTATCAATATTTGTTTTCTTGGCACATAACGGTTCTATTGATGTCTCACACCCCCTTTGCCGCTATATACCCTTTAATGATTCTGAGCTAAAAATGACACATTTTGAATAAGAAATATAATTACTTACCTCCTTTTTATGGCTGTTTTGAAACAAAAGTGGTTGCGCGACGTCCTGCAGGACCCAGACTTGAACTCTTTCTCTTGGAACTGTGAGCGGACGTTCGATCCACTCTTCCTCCTTGCCACTTTTATTTGATTTTTTTTTTTTTTTTTGGGGGTGGGGGTGGATCTTTAATTCATCTTTACAAGTGTAAAGTTGCCCAACTTTTGTTTTGAATGGGGTTTTACTTTGAATTATGTAAGGCAAGCACATAGACAGTGTTGTCACTAACGCATTTCTTAGTAATCTGATTACTTTCTTTCAGTAACGAGCAATCTAATGCATTCATTTTTCCAAACCAGTAATCTGATTAGTTTCCTTAGTGTCTGTGCGTTATTATTTTGTGATTGCCTCATAACGTAAATAGAATGAAGAATACTGTAGTCATGTATGAAGAGCATTTTGAATATTGACACTACTTATTTGGCGCATTTATCTACATGCTTACCATGCCCAAAGCGCTTTACATTAGCACACATTTGCCCTTTCACGCACACATTCACACATCAATGGTGCTCAGTGGCGCCACCAGGGGGTGGCCAGGGGTGGCCACGGCCACCCCTATAAATTGGTTGGCCACCCCACTGGCCACCCCGCTTGCCAGTATATCGTTAGATTGTTGCAGCATCAGTTATGCATTTCATCTCAAATGAATGCATTTCTTTTGTTTTGTTAACTTAAATGTACACCATATGCCTAATATATACATAACACAATAAAACAGAATTGTTGTCGAACTCAAAATGTTGACTGGACAGTTATGGACTATGCACATTAAATCATTAGTAATATCAAATGTTACACAATACACCAAAGTACGTATATCAGTAGCCATGTCCTTAAGTCTTTCTGATAGTTTTCCCCTGACCTTTTTACTGCAATAGTATAATGAAAACCTGAAATTATGGCTTTTAGTTTTGGCCACCCCAAGATTTTAAGTGGCCCCATCTGGCCACCCCTATGAAAAATTTCTGGAGGCGCCACTGATGGTGCTGCTGCCATGCAAGGCGCTGCCAACCCATTGGGGGCAAATAAGGGTTCAGTGCCTTATATAGAATAGAAAATGTTGCTCTTGAGTTTGATAGGCCGTCCCACATGCCCCAGGGTTTCAGTTCAGTTCAGATGTCCAGCGTGATGATGGTGACAAGGAGCTTTCTGCTGGTGAGTTTATCATTGCGAGGAATGCAGGTAGAAACCAAATCATATAACTGTGTTGGAATGGTGAAGAATGTTGAGGTTGAAGAGGTCTGTGCAATGTTTCTACAGCAAAGTCGTAAGAGAACTGTGGATGGAAAGTTCATCTTTACATTTAAAGAAAATTATGGAGACTTCCAAAGAGGTGATGTACTCAAACACATTGTTGCCTACACCACAAAAACAGCAAGAACAGTGCACAAGTTTATATTCCTCTCCAGCATTGGCAAGTGAGACATTGAAAAGTAGGATGTACTGTATATATCAGGTCAATTAGGTGTTCGTTTCAAATGTTCTTTTGTTTTTACTAAGCCTGGTTTTATGGTTAGAATCTTTTTATTTATTTATTTATTTTAACATCACCTCGGTGCTGTTGGCTGTGTTACATGTTGCAAAACCTATCAAGAAAAGTTGACAAACTAATTACAGTTTGGATTGATTTTGTCTTGAGCACTAGCATTTCTGAGATTAAAATTATGCTTTTTAATGTAATAGTTGTTGTCTTTATTTGCCAGCCCAGCCAATTAACGCTGTCAAAGAAAGTAGAATCCCATTTAACACCAAATATCTTGTTGTATTTTATGATGTTTTCGTAGTGTGACTGCAACCTACCCAAGCATTTTGGAGTCATTTGGTGCCGCATTTGATGGTTCAGTGATTGTGAAAAGACATGAATGGAATAGAACTTCCTAAATTATTGCGGGACTGTTGCAAGTGATGAGGTAATTTCCAGAAATCCTCTCCTTTAACTCATTCACTCCCAGCCATTTTCACCGGAGCAACCCCCTTCGCTCCCGGCAGTTTTACTGGATTTTGACTGATTTTGCAAGGCCCACAGAAAATTCTGTTCTATTGCTATATAAACATGGAACCCACCAAAAAAAAGATTAGACTCTCTTCTTTCAGCAGGACAAAAAGTAAGTTCATATCTTTTTCCATTCTTTAGATATAAGCATTAGAAAATAGCTTAGTTTGAGCAATTTTCCAATTTCTGATGAAAAAACAGAGAAATTGAGCTTTTTACGAAAGCATACATTTCAAGCATAACTTTGACTTTAACACAGCTATATTTTTTTGCATTAGTTACATCCCAAACATCTGAATAAAGTTGTCCTTTTACAAAATAACATGAACAACAAGACAAATAGAGCTTTTGATAGCAAAGTAACAATTTATTCACACATAACTAACTGAGAGATGACGCTGCTGTGGCCGCGACAGTCGGGGTAAACTTTTCCCTCATCGCCGCCTGTCTCTGCTCGGCGAGCAGCACGGACTCAACGACATCGTCCGCTGCACTGGTGGTCCCGGTCATTCTGCTTAGTCGTCCAGCGCCTGGCATCCCGGGCGTCCGCCCGGTTGTTCTGCTCGGTTGTCCGCCGCCTAGCATCCTGGACGTCCATTTGGCTGTCTTCCGCCAGCGCCCCGGCCGTGGGGCCAGTCGTTCGTCCCGTTGAATCGGGTTTGTGGGTCTTACCAAATCCGCTACTGCCCTCCAGTGGCCAGTTTTATTGCTTTAAAATGGATTTTCAGCGTTGTGCTTTGGAGCTAAGTTGAATGAGAACCCATAAATGTCTCTTGTGAAAAAAAACTGTAAAAGACGTATAAATCCGTCTTTGGGACACTGAAACAATTAAAAATAGAACGTATTTATACGTTTTTGGGAGCAAATGAGTTAACTGTCTATGTGTCATTTTTCTCTCATATTCCATAATTATTAGTGTTTGAACCAGGCTCAATCTGGATAGAATCTTTTCATGTATGGTACCCACATTTTTTTATTTTTAAATCCTTCTGTGTGTGAATGTTTAGATTACCTGGCAAGACAATGTGAAACAATAGCGTGTCATGTTACCAGAGTTCAATGCCCAGATTTTGTAAAGCAACTTTAGGCAACATACAAGTTCCTGGTGATGTCTCTTGGTTATAGAAAAGATAAATCTCCTCTTCATTGGGAAAACTGAGGTATTTTCAAACCAATCTTTACAGGGGCTGCTGAGGAATTACTGGCATGTAGAATTCCCCCCCGCTGCGTTTAGTTTGCCTCTTTATCTGCACATCGACCTCTTGCATATGTTCTGCCCTCCCATTCTTCCTCTCCAGAACTCCGTCTCCCCATCTACGTCTGCCAAGCTTCTTTCAGCTAAGCCATAATTTCAATGACCTATCAGTAATTAACTGTGGCTTTTCAAATTTAGCATAAATCAACGCCTCTCTTAGACAGAACAATAGTTTTTAAATGACAAGTGATTTGAAATGTAAGTGAGTGGATTTAGTTCTGTCTGGTAAACTCTGAAGATGATTTTCACTCTGCAGCAAACTACTGTGCCAAAGTCTGTTGCTATAAAGCTATAGGACATTCCAAAAGAGGTCAGTGTATGTTTCAAATAGCAGGCAGGACTAATAAAACAATACAGATAAACATGAGTTGCTTGGACAAGGCATGGGAATATGGCCTTCTGCCCACAATGGGACGTGTCTGAAAGACTGCAGGTCAGAGTGTACATTTCTCAGAAGCAGAAAGAATTTCCTCCACTCAATTCTAACATTTTATTATTCTGCCGGATGGTGTCTGGAAGTCCGCCAGGAAACCTCTGCGGCTGTTTTCTTATGTTCCACATGAATTAATGCATGTCGGATAGAAGATGCAATGGCATGGCGTATGGGGACCCACAAATTCAAGATTAATAAGTGTTGGTCAGACTTGACATAAATCTCTTTGCAAATGTTTAGTTGCTTACAATCAAAGCCAAATTGTGCATAGGCATGATAGTGCTTCTTAATATAGGTGTAATTTTGTTTACTCGTTCAGTTTTTAGGGCTCCACCACTACACCGGATTTCACATCTTTACTCTCTGACACCACTTTGCCATCCACTAGAGTCTGAGTGACTGTCACCACCTTGGTCTCGACTGTCTTCTTAAGGGCATCTTCAAGCCTGCAGAAATGAACAAGAGTGAAATAGATTTTGGCTTTCAATGAGGCAATATAAAAAAAAACAACACCTTGGCTAAACTTTGTTTATGCGCTGTATAGTATTTTGCCGTCCAACTTACTTGATGGTATTCTCTCCTTCAAGCAGACGCCTGTATTCTGCAATCTCGGCCTCTAGTTTGACCTTGATGTTGAAGAGGTGTTCGTAATTTCTTGTAAGTTCTTGGATCTCAGCGCGGATCTGCCTGAGCTCTTCTGTCAGCCTCAGAATGATCTCATTGTACTTAGTTATCTCCTTGTTGTAGCGCATTTCAGTGTCTAGGAGTGTTGCCTTTAGCGTCTCAGTCTAGTTGAAAAGAGGTCTGGTTATTTGATTCCTCAATTATTTTGCCAACTTTCACGTGTTTTATTATCAGAATAAGCCTTACCAGGCTCAGTGCCGAGTGCCGTTCAATTTCCAATTGCTGATACCTCTTGTTTATTTCAGCCAGCTGCTTTGCTGATTCTCTCAGTGCTGTGCTCTGCTCAGTTACTTGGACCTGCACCTCTCTGATCTGCATAGAGTATCGATGATAGGGAATTCATACCAATCAATTATGGCACCAACTGTCAATGCCAATGAATTACTAGGAATACCTTGGACTCATGCCATAGTTTGACCTCCTCAGCATTCTTCTGTATGATCTTTTCATACTTTGCCCTCATGTCCTCCATAATCCCAGCTAAATTCTGGCCCTTGGGAGCATCAACATCCACGCGGACACCAACCTGAGTGGTCTTGGCACGCAATTCAGCAATGTCCTGTTGAAGAGGAAATAAACAGGGAGTGATTTCCTGACCAAAGCTTATCCTGTGTTTTTAGTCAAACAAACAAAAATAATGGTACATTTTTATGATTGTTTTTGGGTGGTTGAATTGTGTAGATTTGTAATTTGAGGCTGCTGGTGCTTTCTTACAATTTCGTGGGTCTTCCTAAGGCTTATTAACTCTTCCTTCAGGGATTCAACGTCACTCTCCAAGTGCAGACGAATTACATTGGTGTCATCCAGATGCTTTCGAAAGATTGCAACATCAGCCTCCACTGTCTGACGCATGGCTATCTCGTAGTCCATTCTTTTGAAAAACAGAGACAAAAAGAGAGATACTTTTAGCATCTAAAAGCCTGTTGTTTATGAAGTTCAAACACTCACTTGATCCTAAAGTCATCTGAGGCCAATCGGGCATTGTCAAGGGTGATAGCAATTTGCATGTTATCCTTAATCCCATGTATTATCTAAAAAAACAAAGGCATATTTTTCAATCAATTCACAGTGATGAAACTCTTATTACCCACAAGTTCTTACATTACTTAAAAGATTATGACATTCATTTTGATAAATTTAGCAGGGTTGGATTTTACAGATTAAATCATGGAAGGAAAAAGCAGGGACACTGCAGTAGAAATCAAACATTAATAAATTATTTGACTGGGTCAAAGAAAATAATGTTGATAGCAACCCTGCCAAATCTGAATACTAAAAAAAAATTACGAACTAATGTCTTCAAAATGGGGAAAAAAATAGGGTGGGGCCATAAGGTCTCACTCAGGCACTGTAGGCGTGTCTGCTGACTGTGTTCAAGCCACGCCCCGCTCAAGTGCCAAATGTCTACTACACAGGTGTCAAACCGATTCCAGAAAGGGTCTAGTGGGTGCAGGTTTGCTTTCCAACCAAGAGAGGACACCTTTTCACCAATTAGATCTTTTACATGTGTAATCAGTTAAACTTTGTCAGGTGCTGCTTAACCCTAACCCTGCTTGTATCGGTTGGAACAAAATCCAGCACCCACTAGGCCCTTTCTTGAATCGGTTTGACACCTGTGGTCTATGTGGTACCATAGCTTGTTACAACTTGGATGATACTTTGTTTAGATGTTTCTGATGTCTACAGAGCTTATCTAACATGCCAGCGAGGCTATGTGAACGTATGCAGAAGCATCCCTTTTGTCAGCGGGGCTTAGTGAAAGTCAAACAGCCATCCAACTGTGAGCTGCGACCTCGAAAGTCCGCAGGCAAGCTATGGCTCATGCAGCAGCATCAACCGGCGGCCAGCACATAAGAAAGGACCAGTGGCCAGCCTTCTGTTACGGAGTGCATTATTAAGCACACATGACACAAAACATGAACCCAACGGAAAATGTATTTTATATTTTGGTGACGGAGGTTGTTTTTTTCTGCAGACGTTACCCCCAGATGGAATGCTAGAAATTCAGCGGACCCTAAATTGGCTGTATTGAAGTCAACTGTACACATCCTATACTGGCTGCCACCAAAGGAAGGACTTCCGGTCACGGGAACCCTATGGTGTTGTTCAAGGCCGGCTATTTGTCTAAACTAGGCTAAGCCTACATCACATAAAAGTGTCATGTCTTGTGTCTGTTTACTAGCCTTTCCTCGTCTCACCTAATTGCCTATTGTTTCCACCTGTTCCCCATTACCATTATATTACATTAGGGGCAGGCCAGAAAGCAAGCATTCGAGGTGATGTCACCCTGACCCCTTTTTAGGCCCGACCCCATAAATCCAGATTGCTCTGACAGAGAAAAAGAGAATCTTGCTGTAACTCAGAGATTCAGCACTAAATTGTTCGCAGCCTGTACACGTTTTCAGCACGTCAAACATTTTCATGGATTTCCCAAAAAATCATCAAAATAATTGGAGTGTGACTTTAATTGTATTTATCAAATCCACATAAAGATATGGATTATAAGGTCAGCATTTGTAAAATCACAAAAGAAAAGGAAACTGCAAGTAAATGCATCCACTATTATGCGACATTTATAATGTAAAATCCATTGAAGACAGTTCATCTGTTGTGCAATGTTTGCTGTAGTAAGAGCTTGAGCTAAAATGTTACATTGGCTCACCTTTGCTTTGAGATCTGAAATGATAGTATGATATTTGCTGTACTCCCGCCCCTCCAGTGGGCCTCTTTTCCCAATGGCTTCTCTGATTTTGATATCCAGCTGGCTGTTGGCCTTCTCTAGACTCCTCACAGTTTCCATGTAGTTGGCTAAGCGGTCATTCAGTTGCTTCAGGGCAAATTTTTCATCCTTGATGGCCAGCGTCCCATAAATAAACCCTGAGGACTGGTAGTCATGCCCGTCGTTGTATCTAGAGGAAACCAGTGAGCCAGAGGTGGACGTAGAGATCTGGACTCCACGACCACCTGCCCCGCCGTAAACAGTAGGGGCATACAGAAGTTTAGCGTTACGTTTTTTCATCATGCGCTCCATTTCTTGTTGTTGACTGAGCAAACGTTTGCAGGGCAGGGATGTTTGGCCGCTGAGAGTAAGGCTGCCAGAGAATGTTGGCGTCTTATATATCATTATGGTGGCCCATAGTCCCTCTTACCACTCCTCTCTTATCTATATTGTATTTTCACCTTTCACTATTTAGTGTAGACTTTGTCCAAGCAACACCTACAATAATGCAGATTGAAGACGTGAAGGTGTGCTGACATTTTCTCCCTGGTTGTGTTAACCAAACTTTATGTGTGCGTTTGCGCACATGTGTGTGTGAGGGACGTTTATGATTACATTGGCATTTGGCAACTAAATGAGTCTGTAAGGAGAGTAATTACCGATACAAAAGCTTTTCCACGCCTGCACATTCTAATTATATCAGACATAAGAGGTGTTCATTAATTTTTTTGCTGTGTCGTATTTTATAATTAAGTCATAAATGATTTCTGCAATTCACTGTTTTATATTGGACCTGTCAAAGATGCTATTGCAAAAAGCACTGACTATTATAATGAAAGCAAAGTACACAAGAGTTTATGATGTGTGCCTGACAAAGATAAGGAGTAGTATGTTGTTAATTTTTAATCCTTTAGGATCAGCCTTTTCTGATTTTTTTTTTTTTTTTCTAAACAGTGTCTGTCATTTTTCACTTTTCATTTGGACACTGAAAAAACACACCTCCTTAAAACTAGTTAAATTCCCTTGTTTTCAGTGTAAATCTACGAGAAGTAAGTGAAATTATCTGCCAGTACTTCAAATAAATTTTTAAAATTTTAAAATAAAAAATAGGAGAAACAGCTAGCTGAAAATAAGCTTAACAAACTTACTTTAAGCAATAAATTAGTATATTTAATTTTTAAAAAAAAAAGTTTTTCAGAAATTTTCTTTATTGAAGAATATATATTGTATTGTTAATTAGTCTTTAACACTCAAAACAAGATGGAGTAAATTATTTGAGTAGATTTAGGAAAAATAATCTGATTAAGATGTTATTTGCAGTGTATTATTTTTATGGACCCTGTAAAGTGATCAGAGATTTGTTTTGGGATGTTGTGTTATACATTTGACGATAATTTCTGATAACCTGCAAAGAACAAGAACTGTGTTCACTACTGCGATATAGCATTGAACCGCATTTTACCATGTCAACTGTTTTTTATTTAAATACAATTTATATTCAAATTTTTATTATGTGTATTTTTTATATACAGCACTTTGTTACAATTGTTTTAATTGTTCAGTGTGACACAGATGAAGTTGATTTAAGTTTTAGATGAATTATTACAATGACACCACAGTATGATAATAATAAATGGATGGATGATCATTACATTAAATGAAAGAAATATCAATTTCCATAGACTCCATAATTATATATATATTATGAAGTCTATGGATTTCTTTTAATCCCAAAAGAAAACACATTTACAGCATTTAGGGACTTATCTCATGTTAAAAATCTTCACCCTCCATTGATTAATCATGTTTATTCTTAGTCGGTAAATTTTAAACGACAGCAGAATTATGTGTCAGAGAATCCCATGATTAAACTCAATAATCAACAGTAATTGTCCATGTTTTCCTCTTAAAATGAGTTTAAGGCCACATTTAGACAGAAACGGTCTGAAGAAAAAATGTGAAACTGACGCTTAGTTCTTACTTTTTTGTTTGTAGAAATCAGTCTACCCATGGAGACACAAAAGTGCATGAAACTTCCAAAAGGTGGATGTACAGTGTGTGTGGATGTACATGCCCAGTGTTTGGTGGCACCACCACCAAAACTTGATTCCTGCGTGTAACCCTTCTGCTCCTGTTCCAGAGTATGTGAGGCAGACAATGTTGCCAGATTGAGCGGGTTCCTGCACAATTGGGTGATTGTCAAACATGACTCGAGGCGGGAGAGAAATGTATGGGATGGATTGATGAAATTTGGGCTAATTTTGATTAAGTATTTTCCTGAATGAAAGGTTGTAATATGGACAGTTTTTTTTAATTAAACGGGGCAGGTTTTACAGAATAATTGGGTTGGAGGCCGTTAGTTCAATCTGGCAGGTCAAGATACAGCTGCAAATAAAACTCATTTTGCGCTTTCAACAATTTAGATGGCGAGGACAGGGTGGAGCCTCGTCAAGATTTTCTCTCTGAAAGGGTTTTCAGGTTTTTAATGGTTTCAGCTCACCAAAACTCCATCTCCCTCCGAACTATAAGGATTTCTGGGAAGGTTTTTTGCTTTTTTTCCACAGTTACTGTTGTTGTGAAAACAGCCTCTAAATGACTGCTGTAAAAAACACAAAAAGACTTAGATACGCTATCTTGCTGTAGCTGCTTCATTGATTGACTATTCTGTTTGTCAATCATATTGAATGGGGCTAGTTTCCATCGAGGGAACGTTGATTTATCGTTGGTAGATTTGAATTGATACATTGCCATTGACTGTGGGTGCAAGCTCTACCAAATTCTTGGCTCTACCAAAACTGCACTTTGCACAAGAAGCCATCTGTCCCATGTATCAATGCCTATTGATCTGATGACGGGATACAAATGTTTGTTTCTCTTATGTGTCATGTGATTAAGTGGCTACTATTCCAGGGTAGAGTTCACCATCCCTAACATGGTAACTGATAGAAAATCGACAAAGACACAGATATCCTTGGAATGAATTTTATTGATATGTCTTAACCTCACAACACAACAGTCAGACAGACAGACAGACCAAACTGGACATAAAGAAAAACCAAGGATGTCAAAAAATTGATATGTATTTTTTACCATTGATGGCCTTTGTTTAACCTTATTTTAAAACATCCCTCTGCTCGCCTTATAATATGAGCAGACATCTGCCGGCCAGCAGACAAACATAAATAGCAGAATGTCTATGATGAAATAAATAACAGATGAATTTGTTTTCTTCTGGTCCAGTTTTCCATTCAGTCAGCCTCTGGAGGGGTTCCTCTAAAGAAGTCAAGATAATCACTGCAGTGGTTTTCGAATCTAAGGGTTAGTTACTGTTTAACTAAGAAGCCACGAGCCAATTGAAGTAAAAGATCAGCTTTGGCCCAATTGAATTTATTGTTATTTTTATTTCTGCGAGTGTTTGATGGCCGCCTCAGGTTTTCAAAGGTTCTTGGTTTCTGTGCTGGAGGACACAACCTTGCCATCCACCAGAGTTTGAGTCACTGTCATGACCTTGGTCTTCACTGATTTCTGCTCTTCCAGGGCATCCTGAAGCCTGGAGAGAAAAACAGGAATTTATCACGTCCTATTTTTGAATTCCCAAATGCTTTTTCTGTTTACTGTGTAATCTACTCACTTGAAATCTCCACCATCCAGCAACCGTCTATAAGTCGCAATCTCGGCCTCCAGCTTCATCTTCATATTGAGCAGTGTTTCGTAGTCTTGGGTCTGCAACTGGATGTTGTTACGGAGCTGTGTGAGTTCAGACTCCAAGCTTAAAATAATGCTGTTGAGGGACTCGATCTCCATGTTGTAACGCATCTCTGTGTCTCTCAGCGTGCCTTCCAGGGATGCTTTCTGCAAAAGTTGAAGAGATACAAAGCAAAGGGGTTAACACATGAAAACAGAAAAGCCAGCTGCCTGATGACAGTACCATAAGCAACTGGTCAGCCGTGTGTAAAGCTTATGCCAACAAAGTCCATGTGTGGTTGCTGAGTTGAGCATTTCAGGGAGCTGAGATAAGCGTTATGTTCAGGTCAGTGAAGTGTGATGTGAAGGTGCTTCTCACCAAGCTCCTCTGGGACTCCAACTCGATCTCCAAGGTTTGAAGCTGTCTGCGTAGATCATTCAACTCTGTCTGGGAACTTTTCAGGGCCTCTGTGTTTACTGTGACCTGGGTCTGTACTTCTGTCATCTGATATCAAGATTTGCACGTGAGCTGCTTTAACCAAAGATGGGAATGGCCGAGTTGTAATTTGTTGTCCATTAGATTACCTGAGATTCATGCCATGCTTTTAGTTCATCTTGGTTTTTCTGGGCCATCTTCTCGTACTTAGCCCTTATCTCTGCCATGATTTGAGCGAGGTCTTGTCCTTTAGGAGCGTCAACGTCAACGTGGACTCCCGACTGGGCGATTTGGCTACGAAGCAACATTACTTCCTGCAGAAATAAGCAGGAATTCAGTTGTGAAAATGTATTCACAACTTTCTCAAAAGTTGTAATGACATGTCTAAAAGAATATGTAAATGATGTATCTATAGTAATACTATCCATAGCCTTCTGGATGTGTTGCCGTTGACCTTTTCTCAAAGGCCAAACGTGGATTATATTATTGCATTTGCTTTAGCAAAATAAAACCCACATACTGATGATTCCAATTTCTTTCACAACAGATTCCCATTTAAAGATTCCAAGTTTCCAGAGCATTCTGGAACTTTGGAATTTTGAGGATATGTTGTGTAACAGGGTTGGTGAAAATGCATTCTTCTGTACTCTAATAAGGTCATTTCATTCATTGGAAGCCAGAAGAAAGATTATTAAAGAGCACAATGAGCAAAATGGGTGGTCCAGTGTTTCTAAAAATGTTTTATTTGGACAGGTCTGAGAAAAATTAATGTTTGCAGCTGAACTCACGTTGTCATGATTCTTCTTAAGGTGGATGAGCTCCTCCTTCAGGGTTTCAATCTCGCTCTCAAGGTTCATGCGACTCATGTTGGTGTCATCGATCACTTTCCTCAGACCAACAATATCGGCCTCCACAGATTGGCGGATAGCCAGTTCAGACTCGAATCTAATCATAGAGTCTTGTTTATTTGTGAAAGATACTAATAAAAAAGGGTCAAATACAGAAATTGGACCAATTTTGCTTAGCTGAAAACATTTTTGCCTGACATTAGTTCCTTATAAGTCTGCATTAAACACATTTAGTATTGCAGTAAACAATTTCTGTCTCGAATATGATGTAAAAGTAAGAAATAATCATAACATAACAATAATGATCACGACAGGGATGGATTCAACCTTGGAGCCTTTCAGCAGTCAAACAGGGTGTGCCTGCAGCTGTTTGGCTTCAGGTTGCTATTTGCATCAAACAACTGTGACTTACTTCACTCTGAAGTCGTCGGCTGCCAGGCGAGCATTGTCAATGCTGAGGACCAGGCGGGCATTGTCCATGGTGGCATCGAACACCTGCGGCAGGATTACAAAAGAGGAACACTATTTAATAAGTTGAAAACTGATGATAGGGAGGGGAACAAAAAAGCTATCCGTTGACATTCATGAAAGAAGGCTTTTAAACACAAAAGGAAGGAAGGTTGAATTTAGTATTACTATCTTTTAGCTCACTCATGTTTGCCTGATCGTAAAATGAAAAGACAAGCAATTTAGCTCTAACTAAAGACATTTATCTAATGGCCAAGCGCTCTAGACTAACTTATCAACTATACATCAATATTTTGGATAGTAAATTTTAATTAACTTAATTTTGCTTGCTCTCACAAGCTAAACTAATCTTTTGTTGCTAAACTAAGCAAGGTTGGACAGCAGTTGTGCCAGCTTGTAACATCGTAGTTAATTTCTTCCAGAAATGTTATTGTATTTCTCAAAACAAGATAAAATCCTGTACATATTAACTTGGGCTGTCAAAATTATCGCATTAACGGGCGGTAATTAATTTTTTAATTAATCACGTTAAAATATTTGACGCAATTAACGCACATGCCCTGCTCAAACAGATTAAAATGACAGTGTCATGTCCATTTGTTACTTGTGTTTTTTGGTGTTTTTTCGCCCTCTGCTGGCGCTTGGGTGCGACTGATTTTATGAGTTTCAGCACCATCCATGAGCATTGTGTAATTATTGACATCAACAATGGCGTGCTACTAGTTTATTTTTTGTTTGAACATTTTACAAATTTTATGAAAACGAAAACATTAAGAGGGGTTTTAATATAAAATTTCTAACTTGTACAAACATTTATCTTTTAAGAACTACAAGTCTTTCTATCCTTGAATCGCTTTAACAGAATGTTAATAATGTTAATGCCATCTTATTGATTTATTGTTATAATAAACAAATACAGTACTCATGTACAGTATGTTGAATGTATATATCCATCTTGTGTCTTAGCTTTCCATTCCAACAATAATTTACAGAAAAATATGGCATATTTTATAGATGGTTTGAATTGCGATTAATTACCATTAATTAATTTTTAAGCTGTGATTAACTTGATTAAAAATTTTAATCGTTTAACAGCCCTAATATTAACATTTTTTAAATCAAGAGTAAAGATGAAAAAATCTGTTATCCGGGCGGTTTTAACAGGTGTTTATGATAATTATTCTTATTTAAAATGATAGGCTATGGAGCACATTTATGGCCTTGAAGTGTTTTTTTTAAAATATTTATTTATTTATTTATTTATTTTTAAGCATTGCTTTTATTCACATTGAAATCCATTATTGTAGCGTTTTAGCAAAACCTAGGATTTTCTTCTGGGAAAGGCAAAATAATCGTTTTTAATGGCTAAGAGAAAGTGAAAAAGGTCTACTGACTTTATGTGTACATTTCAATAGATGTAGTTGGTTGGTACTGTTTACTTTTAGAAAGACTGCTGTAGATAAAGAGGGGGACTCCAGGTGAAAAGCCCAATAGCCAATAAGAGACTGCCACCGAGTAAACTGCTCCCAGGCCTGCTGCAAACTATATATTTAGGCCAACAGGGTGGGAGCATGTGATTTGCATAAGGAAGGTGGTAATGGAGGTCAGTGTGCTGTGTGTTTGTGTGTTAATGGTTGTGTGTGTCTATTTGCAATGGACCGCTGACTTTAGTGCCGTGTGGTTTTTGCTGACGTGGGAGTCTGTTTACACAGATGGGGGTGGAAAAAACGTTTAAATCATTTTTGCCTTACACCAACAGAAAATTTAGGACTCCACCGAAAAGTACATAAGGAACACCGATTTCTCATCCAGTCTCATGCAATGTTTTGAGTATGTCGATATATTGAGAAAGAATGATGAATTTAATGTAACGTTTTTTTCAACCCAGACCTTATGTATGTGTATGTATTGCTGCCGCTATACATATATAAGGCGTTAGGCTAGCAACCTATTATTTTCTGAGCCATTTTTTTTCCACAGTCAAGCTTATTCTCATTGGATTAAGTTTAAAATAAACAATTACAACGTTGGACCCTGCGATTGGCTGGCAAGGTGTTTAGGTTGTGCCCCGCCTACTGCCAATAGTTAGCAAGGGTAGAACCCAGCACCGCCGCAACCCTCGTGAAGATAAGTGGAATGGAAGATGAATGAACGAATGAAAAATGTTGGAAAGCAAAGATTTTGAATGAAGGATTGCAGATGTTGAAGGAACTATAGTTCAGTTGTTTGTTCATGTTGTTGATTTTTTTTTTTTTTTTTGTGATGGTCTTAAACATTAGCTGCGTTTTCATTGTCGCACAATGTCCTGATGTCCTTTGGTGCTGTATGTATTATTTATAAAATGGAAAGAAATATAAAACATAAGCACTAAGTTAACATATAAAATTACTAAATAATTTTAGTCAATGTAATAATTGAAAAGAATACATTTTAAGATATGGCTGATGACTTTAGTACCAGAAATTATTGTTTCTCTTCGTATTTTGGCCTCTATGACCCTTTATGAGCTTTCTCCATAGTATTTCCGGTCCAGGCCCCAATTCCTGGCCCACAGAGGAACAGGAGTTGGAGGGGTGGGGGTGCGGGGGTATGGCCATGGACGCACAGGAGGCCAGTCTGCTCTGTCTACTAGGTATTTACTGCTGATGATTTACATCCCGATTGCTGTTGGGTTTCTGGCTAAATCCCACTCACTACTTTTCTCAGGTCAGGTCGGACTCTGGGTTTCATTCATTCATTTAACCTCTGACCCTAAGGCCCCATCCAACTCACTACATAGTTTTAACTTAGGTGACATACACGTAAAGTACATTATTGAAATCCATCCTCACCTTTCTCCTGAGATCATCCAGGATGGCCTGGTACTTGCTGTAGTCTCTGAAGTCTGGTCCACTCTTGGCCATGGCCTCCTTGATCTTAATCTCTAGTTTCTGGTTGGCCTGCTCCAGGTTCCTGACCGTCTCCAGGTAGTTGGCTAAGCGGTCGTTGAGGTTCTGCATGGCGAACTTCTCGTTTCCTGTGATGTTGCTTCCGCTGCCGCTCACCTGGATGCTGCTGGAGAAGCCCCCCGCTCCCTGGACCATTCCTGCTCCCAGCCCACTGCGCACACTAGATGAGATGCTGACACGGCTCCCTCCGGCTCCACCGTGGATAGTTGGGGCCCTGTATACAGAACCTTTGCCACTTGACTGCTGGGTGCGCACCGAGTATGTAGTTTGCTTAGAGGTTTGCATCATTGCTGGATAGGCTCAAAGACAGAGAGAGACAGGCACAGGCTGGGCTGGCTAAAGTGGGACCTCACAGACACAAAGCAGAAAGAGAGGGGAAGCCGCTAAACTATATAAACCTTTTGGGCCCTCAGGTCCGCCCCTCAGGCCACTCCCCTCACCCTCAGTTACCTCCTCCTTTTCCACCGACCTTAACCACAGCATTGCTTCTAGTATGTCACATTGCACTAACTTTCAAGCGAGTTTTTCACCATATGTAAATGAATTTATTACTTGTCTACCATTAAATTTTCAGTCAAATTTGGAAAAGTAGCATCATTCCTTGTTTTTTAAAATACATTTTTCATTTTGAGATGAACTGTTTTGAAAGACACACATGCAGTAATTAAAATTGCAAATATGGTAGTGTGAAAATTTTATTTTTATATCCTCCCTCCAAAATAGTATATTTTCATTACAACTTTCCTATATATGTATTCTTTTTCTTTGTGTATGTATTTTTTTCTTTTCAGTATTGCCCTTGTTTTTCCTGACAATCTGTGACACATGATATTTTTCACTCTTACGGGATTAAGGAACACTTCTTAATTACTCATGTTATTTCTCTATTCCATTTAGGTGGATGACATACAGTAAATTCATACCCCACCCTCTAAAAAGGAAGACTTGTCATTCACTTACATTTATTTGAGGAAATGAAGATGCGCGTCACATTGAACTCCTGCTTGTAGACATTTTAGTAAGTGTTGGACATTGAAATGTATTCATGAACATTAGCATAAATAATAACCAACCATAACCATTGATATTTGTTGTACTGATACTAGATACACTATAAGGAAAAATCGTGCGAGTCAACTTGTGAACATTACTGTTCTACAAAGAGGTTTATAGCTTGGTGTCAGCTAGTTGCAAATAATGTGCTTTTTATCTTGTATATGCAAATTGCAGTTCTTTGTAAAGTGAGTCCATAACCGATATTTGATTTCAACTGGTTTCTATTTTTGAATCTGCTGCTTGGGAAATGAGGGGGAACCAGGGGAGAAGAAAATCTTGGCAACAGTAGGATTTTCAACAATTTTTCCAAGCGTTCTTGGAAAGACAGTGGAAAGAGAACATTAAACTATTCCCTCCTCCTGTGATTTTATTTTATTATTTTTATAGGGGTTGGGATGGAGTGGAGTGTTACAGTAATGTACTGGGGAAATAAATACAATTAAAATCCACTTTACTTTCATGACATTTTTGTTGACTGAAACAAATGTGTAATCCCTGGCTAGCTAGCTGGCTGAATTGACAGTAAACAGCCAGGTGAGACTGCTTCTGGGTTTGAGACCGGAAAGTAGTGTGGTAAACTTTTCAATTCTTTGTGGATTTTTTTTTTTTAAACTCAAATGACCCCTTTATAATGACTTGCACAACATGAGAGAGTGCTCAAGAAACCAACATCTTGATGTCTGAGGATTATTATCCTGTGTTAACCCATGACATGTTGGATTTTATTTGGGTTCTTTGGAAGGCTATGTTCTGTCACGTTCTTTGAATTAATCACTTTTTTAAACCACTAGCGCCCATCCGAACTGACATTAAGCAAAAAGCCTCAATATATCCTATTTCAGTTAGATATATCCTGCCTTCTGTGGTCAGCCAAATTTGACTCCAGTTTACCTGCAACCCTAGTGAGGGCGACGCTATAGAAAATGGAGAGATGAATGGACTTTATGGCCGCTTTTGATAGAGAAACTCAAAAGAAAATAAAGTCCTGCAAGGGCAGGCAAATTAAAATACCTTTTTATACAACTCCAGTTTTTTTTTTCTGTAATGAACCTAAAAGTAATGTACCATATGACTATTTCTTACAATTAACCATAATACGAGATCTATGTGGCTCATTTTTGTGGACAGTGTTGTTTCCTCTGAGCAGGATGTAGGTTGTAATTGTCCCCGAAAGGATATGGTCAAACAAAGAAACAATTGCAGTCTCCTTAGTAGACACATCAAAACAATGTCTCTGAGCTTGGGTAAAAACATTCCAGACATCCCCCCTGCAAGTTTTCAACATAAGCACATTCCATTCACAAGACCACTCAAGCTAAAAGATATTTTTATAGCCATAATTTTCCCCTCTTTGAACTATATTAAAAGGTAAATGACGAGCATTCTTGACATTAAAAATGAAAGGTCAGAAATTCACAGTGTAAAAAAAAAAAGCGGTAAGTCCATCTTCTTTGGAAGCCACAGTCAGTGAGTCAGCAATTACTCGAATGTTGACAAACTGTCTTCAGTTCAGGCAGCTTGAGACATGTTGATGAATCTCACCCCTTTATTGTTTTGGGTTGTTTTTCAGTAAGGTATGCTCTTTGCCTAATTGAAGGATAAAGAAAGTACATGAAAACAACCCTTGTAATGCAATTAAGAGTAATTTTTTTTTCTAAGGGGCAAGGAGGTTGCCTGGAGTCAAGGCTTAGAATGAGGCACTTAGCCAAAGCTTGGTAGGTTTGCACACATCAGTATAGCCCAAGAGACACGTTTGGACAAACAAAGATTATAATCAAGGTGGAGTCACAGTTAAAGACAAATAGCAAATAAAAGGCACCCGCCGGCCAAGACGGTCTGACAAACTCAACATATGTATTATTTATTCAGGAAAATGAAGCTTGAATTCATTTGAGCATGTGTACATTATGTGCCGCAAAATGTATACAGTATAATGAGTCTCTAGAACACGAACCTTTCATCATCAAAATATGTAGTGTGACACCAGCAAAGTAACTGTAGAGGATTTTTACATTGGAAAACATTGCATCTTACACAGGGGTGAAAGTGGTTAGAATTTCTTTCTTACTCCCCAACGTGAAAGGTCTCAAGAAGCCAAAACTTTTATTTATTTATTTATTTATTTATTTGTTTATTTTCATTTGGGGGGGGGGGGGGGGGGGTCAAACCTCCTAAACTACTGAAATGCAAAGAAAACTGTTTTACCAGTTATTTCTATAACACAGACAACAACTGATTTTCATTCAAAATTGTATTTTTTCAATGATTTGTAAAATAAAAGCTGACAAAAACAGCAATAACCCCAACATCCATCTCCTAATTTTTATTTTCCCTTATTTTATCACATACTAAATGCCAAATCTCAATTTTAACTACTTAAGAACATAGGATGTGTAATAAAATTGAAGTTAATGTAAACATTTACTTTTTTTTTTTTTTTTTTAATAGTAAAGATGTAAGTAACATACATTCAGAAATTATAAGTAAAAATGACTTATATTATGCAGAGTGAAATGGAATATATTTTGAAGATCGCACAAACATTGACTTATTTTAAATCATAAGGAAATGAAGAAGTAGCCTAACATAAATGAACAAATATATGTCCAAAGTGCACATTGACAGCTAAGATGTTCTGAACCTCCCCATCAGAGCAAATAAAACAAAATATGATAAATAAGCCGCCTCAACTCTTTCGTTGCTCTTAAAGATTTGATCCATTTTATGTTGCATTGCCCTATTTTTTTTGGTGTTTTTTTTGTAGCTATTCAGGAAAACATGCACATTTGAACCAATCAGAGCTAACTATCTCTGCTGATCATGTGTCAGTATGTCAGCCAATTGAACGGATAAATGAGTCCAGGCGTTTTGCTTTGCTGCGTGCATTCGCACACTGACATGACTCATCATCATCAGACTCGGATAACTGCAGCAGCTGGGGAAACGTCCATGCCGTCCGTGGAATAAAATAATAAATACTGGTGGAAACGGATGACACTACACAGGCACTTTATTATGCTTGATGTCAACACTTGTGTATGTAAATCTGATGTTGGTAGATTGTTTTCTTCTTGGAGATGAAATTCGTGTGTGGCAGTTTAACATTTAATGTAATTTTTTTGTAATATAACATTTTGACAGTTGCCGTCATATTTTCGGAATCAAAGCACCGGCCCTAAATCTTATACCGGAACTGCATTCTGGCCCTGAATCTTATACCGGAACTGCGTTCCTGACCGTTCTGGCCCACTTTCACCCCTGATTTTACATTGGTTATAATCAGTGTTGTCAGCATTACTGTAATCTGATTACTTTCTTTCAGTAACAAGCAATCTAACGCGTTCATTGTTCCAAACCAGTAATCTGATAAAAGTTAGTTTCTGCAGTGTCTGTGCGTTACTATTTTGTGATTGCCTCATCCTGTATGTCGAATAAAGAATACTGTAGTCATGTACGAAGAGCATTTTGAATAGAAATTTACTCTTGAGTTTGGGAGTGACATCACATGTCACATTTTCTAATCGGAGGACAATAAAACATCACGTATTACCATGCTGTGTGAGCGCTATCTGCAGCGGCCAAAACAACATAGCCTAGCTACCTCGTCAGGAGGCAATGAATTGCCTTGCCTTTTCAATGGGATTGGGACCATCATTTTTATTGCATTTAATAAGGTGTGTCCAAACTTTTGCCCTGTACTGTATATACAGTACAGTATATACATCTTGACACTGTTCGTGTTCAATCTTCGGTTCAAGCTCAGTTGTTAAAGCTTTTGAAAGCTTAGGTTTAATCTTGCCGCTGCAGCTGTAGTTTTGGCCAAGCAAAGGAAAGGACCGTCTCTCAGGTGCTAGTCACATGATCTGTACGAAAAATAATTTGGACCAATTATGAACTACTTTGAAGGATTCTTGTTCATTTCTTTTTTTTTTTTTTTTTTTTTTTTTTTTTTTTTAAACCTGTCCTGTTCAGCTGTTTGACACAGAGAATGGAAGTCTAAGTGCCCAGATTCTGAACAGTTTTAATGTTTCACATTGAGAGTCTGACATACTCCCATTGTGATCATTCAAAATACCTTTTTATTATGACAAAGCAGCGAACAGGAAGGGATTATGGGGGGACAGAAGAAAAGAAATACAAGAGAAGAAGGAAAAGAAACACATACACAAACAACAACTAGATATACATTGAACATCTAAACTAGTTACTAATATGCTGGTGCTATCGTCAGCGAGATGTATTTCCGGTTTACACCATGTGGGGGCCTATTGGCCAGTGAAAGAGGAGAATGGGGGTGGGGGTGTCTATAAGCCTATAAGCTAAGTGATTGAAAGGGGTAGAGTGTACACAAATCAGTTCTGTGATCTAGAACCCAGTAATCGTGTGAATCTCTTATGAGTAAGCCCGTTGGCGACCAACCCTACGCCACCGCATCGCCAATCCCGGCACCGGGACCCCCGACCCGAGAATGCCCTACCACATCCAGCAGCACACAGGCCCCACCGGGCGCGCGACAGCCACGCAGACGGGCGGAGAAGCCGCGCGGGCGCCAACCCAGGGCCACAGCCCCCACCCAGCCAGCCCGGGGAGGGAGGGAGGGCGGGCGGGCGTGGGGGCGGGGGGCCATGCGCAGCCCATCCCTCCTCCCGCAGCCCAGCAAAGGAGCCATCGTCCCCCCCCCGGGACCCAGGGTGGTCCCCCGGGCCACCCGCGCACCCATCAACCGGCCTTCAGGGATGGCAGGAGGGGACGCACCACCAACCCCACGCCTACACCCACCCCCCCCCCGCCCACCCGGGCCACGAGCCACAGCCCCCCAACCGGCACGGCACGCCACGGGACCCCCAGCGGCCCACCAAGCCCCAGGCAAGGCAGGGTCCCCCGCCGGTGCAGGCGACACCCCGCTGATACACCGGCGCCCAGTCAGCGACCCGCGACGGAGCGCAGGGCGGATGCCCAGCCAGAGAAGAGAGGGGAAGGCGGAGGCAGGAGAACGCCCAGGAACTGCCACGGGGCGATGCAAGATCGGAGACCCGACCCCCCAACCTACTCCCGCGGCCGGCAGCCGAGGCAGAGGGGAGGCCACACCCCAGGAGCCACGCCATATAAAAAAGTGTGGGACCCACCTACCACCCTATTACTGTGGCTGCCAGGTTCCCGACTGGCAGCCATCACCCAGCACCGTGATGGGGGTGTGAGGGGAGGGTAGTGCAATGTATGCATTAAAATAGGAGAGCTTGGCTTGGGGCAGTGGGACCGCAGCATGGAGCTTCTGCCCAGCCGCCCGTCCCACCGCCCTTTGCCAGAGCTCTCCTGTGGAGTATGATGTGTGGTGCATTTAAAAAAGGTGCAGAGATGGCGGGGCCTCTGGTGAGGAGGCAGCCGTGAGGTACCCCCACCCCCAACAGGTCCCAACCATCCCACAACCTTGGTGTGTGGTGCATTAAAAACAGGGGGGAGCCGGGCCGGGACTGTAAAGCCCCGTCCCAACTCTCCCCGGAGAAATGTATGAGCATGTAAGTGCCAAGGTGAAAAATATTTACAGTGCCGAAGTGAGAAGTGCGTGAGTTAAGAGGCAGGCTCCCGCGGGCGTGGCCCCGTCCACCAGAACCACCGGCCGCAGGGCAGAAGAGGTGTCAGGGCCCCGATCAACCTCCGCCCCAGACCACCCACGGCGCCTCCGCGACCCCCCCCCCCACCGAGCACCCACCCCGCACTCCGAGCAGGCGCCACACCAAGCGCCGGCGACCAGGGGACGTCCACCCCACCGGCAAGGGACAGCAAGCCTCACCCAAGGCCCCGCGGGCCCCAAGAGGCCCCGCCAACGACCCCGCCGGCTGGGGGGCAGCAGCGGCCGCCGCGGCCCAGGGAGGCGGACAGGGCCGGAAGCAGACCAAGGGGACGGAAGCGCGCCCCCCACAACCCACCCCCGGGCCAGGAGGGGCGCGCGGCATGACACCAGAGGGCACCTCCCCGGCACCCGGTACAGGGAGACGCGGCTCCGGCCGGGCGGACCTGGGAGGGAACCATGGCTGCCGCATGCACCCCCCGGCCCCCACCCCAACTCCACCCCACCCCACCCCGGCCGGCCGGGGAAGGGCCGCGGCCGCGGACCGGCACCCGCGCGGCCCCCCCACCCACCCACGACACCAGCGCGCGCCCGACGGGACCCCCGCACAGCCAGACGCAACCAGACAAGCCCCGGCCGAAAATCCCGGGGGCCAAGACCGGCGACGGGACGGCCCAGGGCAGGACGCCAACAAACTCCACCTGTAAAGCTGACAGAAGAAGAGGTTTATCAAACACCATTAGATGTATGCCAAGGACCGGTGAAGTGTATTATTTACGCATAGTTCCTTAATTGTTCCAAGTCTGATAATATATAGGGTGTTCCAAAAAAAAGTTGCATATGTTCCCCAGCAGCTGGAAACCAAATTGTCTATGAGTATCCTTGTAAAATAAGCCCATTGACCGACTAAACTGTGAAGGAAGAAAGTGTATTTATTACATGCTGTTGGGAGTGTACAAAACAGTTTGGATTTAAACATGTCCTGTTTCCAGCTGCAGAAGGATGCATACAACTTCCCTGGACACCCCGCATACATCAATTTATGTGTACATTTTTATTATTTTTGTGGCATTCCTTCGCAGGTGAGAGAGAATCCTTATTCTATGTTCATCATTCTTGCGACCGTTTCCCACTGTTGTTCGTATTTGTCCATTTTATTTGTCTGTTTGGCAGATATTTTCTCTAATGTTATATATTCAATGATTAGATTTAGCCATTGGTTAATGCTAATGTTTTGTTTGTTTTTCCAATTCAACAATATTGTTTTTTTGGCTATCGTTAGACTTGCTAGTAGTGGACGGGTTTGATGGATAGAGATATTCACTGTATTCAGATCGCCAAGCAGACAAAGAGTTGGAGACAATGGAATCCTGCAGTTCAATAGGAAAGAGAGTTTCTTCGTTACCTGTGCCCAGAAATCTTGTATTGGTTTACATTGCCAAAGAGCATGAAAGTATGTATCTGAAGTATCTTCGTTGCAGTTTGTACATTTATCGGATTGGGAGAACCCCATTTTGTGCATTTTAGATTGAGTAATATGCCATCTGTGCAGTATTTTGAACTGTATAAGCTGAAGGTTCTTATTCTTTGTCATTATAAATGTATTTTTACAGATGTTGGACCAATAGTTATTATCTAATGTTACCGAAAGTTCGTTATTCCATTTTTCGATTGGTAGGCAAGTAGAGTTGTTACATGAGAGGGCTTTATATACTTTTGAAAGTATTTTTTTGTTGTTGAGGATGTATATTTATTATTTTATTTACGAAAGGTGGTGGGTCTAACGTACCCGTTAGTGATGGAAATTTGCTTCTGATGGCTGCCCTGATTTTATTGTATTGCAGGAAATTGACCCCTTTGATCTGGAAATCTTGCATTATTTTTTCATATGACATGAATGTATTATCTTTAAACAAATGCTGTAACTGGTTTATTCCCGTATCATCCCATGCGCTGAAATAAATAGGAATTTTATTAACTCCAAAGTCTGGGTTGTGCCAGATTGGTGAGAATTTACACGGGGCTTGTTGTGATTGCGTAATTTCCATACCTCTCCACCAGGCTTTCAAGGTACATGCTATCATTGGGTTTTTGAAGCAGCTATGGTGCTTAATACTAGAGCTAATAAAGGGGAGGTTTGCCAATTGTATTTGGTTGCAGTCTGTTTGCTCTAATTCTAGCCATGACTGTTGTTCAGTGTTAAGATATAACCACCTAATAAGATATTGTATTTGATTTGCTATATAATAGTGTTGGAAATTAGGGGCCTCTAGACCCCCCTCTGGTTTATTTCTTTGCAATTTGGCAAGGCTAATTCTGTTTTTCTTGTTTTTAAAGTAGAATTTTGTGACGGCTGAGTCTAGGTCTTGAAACCATTTTTGAGTGGGTTTAAAGGGGATCATTGAGAACAAATAGTTTATTTGTGGTAATACTTTTATTTTGACTGTTGCTATCCGGCCCAAAAGTGAGATGGGTAGATTATTCCAGTGTGTCAAATCTTCACATATTTTTGCTAAGAGAGGTGTATGGTTTAGTTTAGTTAATTCTGTAAGTTTTGGTGAAATGTTGATTCCAAGATACTTTATATTCCCTATTGGAATATTGTGATTTTGATTTGCAGGATTCCATGAGTTTGTTGATAAGGGCATTATAATTGATTTCGACCGATTTATAGCATAATCTGATATTTGTGAAAATGTCTTTATTAGTTCAAAAGTCTCATGTAGGGAGGATTCTGGTTTTTCTAGATATAATAGTATATCGTCTGCGTATAAGTTAATTTTGTGTTCATTTCGTTCAATTTTGTTGTTTGTTTTATTGCTTTACAACTTTTATAGACAACATTTTAACAGAGAGGTATTTATTTTAAAGAGGAAGTTCTGAATTGTTTACATTAGGCTTAATCTTTGAGTTAGCAGGGGTTTAATTAGTCGTTGGAGTTGATTTGAAAAAATTCCATGCAGTTTGTCAGGTATTTGTTAGTTTCAGGGCTCCGGAGTGGCTAAGATAGCGCGATTCAATGGTGGTTGAAATCAACTCCATCGACTAATTAAACCCCCCGCTAACTTGAAGATTAAGCCTTATGTGAAAAATTCAATTACATGCGATGAAATGTTCCTGTTGTCATTCTTATGTTGAGGCAGCAAAGGGATCAAATTTGGTCAAAAGTAACTGATAAATTACTTTTACAGCAACTTAGTTACTTTGATAATAAAGTAATCAGTAAAGTAACTAGATTACTTATTTGAGGTGAAATCAATAATTAAATTACATTTTTAAGTAATCTGTGACAACACTGGTTATAATTTCCGAAAACTGTCATGGATCATCACCCAAATTTATGTGAACATAACTACTGATACCCAATTCAACCTCAGAAAATATCTCAAGGATAAACCCCTCAATGCATACAACATTAGAAATAAATTACTTAAGTGAGCAACAACGATAATGTCAGGACGAGGCAGCCAAACGTCTTGTCGCTTCTATTGTCTCAATACTCCTAACAATCAGCGCCATAATTGAAGCATATTTCACCGGAGAGGTCCATTTATACTTTGGGAAAGTACTTTGCATACAGGCCGACCATTCTTTTTTTTTTTTTTTTTTTTTTTTTGTTACATGACAATGCATTTGCCAGCAATATATTCTGAATTTTAATAAAAATGAATTAGAAATGCATGTCGTGATATCATCAGGTATGTGTCAATGTGTGAGCTCAACTGTGGGTGGAGATGCAAAGGTGCAGTGATAACATCAGATGATGTTTTCCAGTTTTGAAATTCACAGTAGCCTATGTTTAAGATAAAATATGGTGATACTGAATATTTGGGCTTGTGGTGCCTTGACTTTCTCATGGTAACCAACTAACATACAATACCTAATCTAGATGGATAGGATCATTCACTGATTTTACCATGAAGAATTAAATGATAAAATAAAAAAAGCACTCTAAGATTACACATGAAATAAACATATTTTAATTCAGATGCTTTCAGAGAACAAAAGCAAATTTAAGTCAAGTTCTTAGGACAAACTTGATATGGTAGTTATATTTCCATGGTGCCAGCATAAAAGTTCATCACATTTCTGCCAATAAGACTTGCTAATTGGCAGCACTGTGTCCATTAGTTACTTCTCCAAGACTGGGTTGAATTTAACCTATTGAATGTCACATTATAAAAGATGCCAAGAACAGAAAAGTTAAAGTAGTTCATAATTCTACAACTTCTGAAGATGATTTATCACCAAAATACAAAGAAAAGGGCCATCCATCTGTCATCTTCTGCTAATCTGAGAAGCAGAGATGGAGCTTGGGGGATGCGGCCGTGTTGACATTTGTTCCGCCACTGCCGAGAAGAAAAGATAAATCATGAAATGTTTGCAAATTTAATCTTAAAAATGATTTATCTGCACCTATGATCTGAGTCATGAACAGTAAACAAACAGCATGCCTTCGTTTTACATATTTCTCCCAAGTTTTTTGTAAAACGGTTATGTAAGTCTTTGCATCCATCGAACAAACTTTGATTAAAAGCATAAAGCTTGTTCAATGGTTTGCATGCTACAACAACAGTACTTGCTGGCAATCTGTTAATTAATATTAAAACGGTTGTATAAGTCTTTCCATCTATAGAACAAACTTTGATTGAAAGCATAAAGCTTGTTCAATGGTTCGCATACTACAACAACAGTGCTTGATAGCAATCTGTTAATTAAATCTTTTTTTTTTAAAGTACACTTTTGTAACATCTAGCACAAAAGATTAACGTAGGACCTGATTCTGTACTCCGACACATTAGTTCTCTCAGGCTGCAATGCCAGGAAGGACTTCAAATGGTCTGGCCTAATGTCAAGAATTTTTAGTCCGTTGTTAGCCAGGTAGTCAACTCCACACTATGAATGTTGTCCAGCTATTCACTAATCCCTTCACACTGCGGAGTCGAAACAATTTAGTTCCTGTCTACAAATTACGAATACAATATGACAAAGCTTAGAGTCAAAAGCTTAAAAGGAGTAAATGTCATTGTTCGGAATGTGTAAACACTTAGTGAATCATTTTGGATGAGGTATTTTAGATTGAAGATTAATGGGAAATGTGTATTGAAACATGACATGAAGTCTGTATCATTATGTTGATTATATCAAGTGGCCTTTTTCACATCAATGCACAAAACCCACAACCACTTCAACACAGTTTTACATGCCATAGCAAGAGCAAGTATTTGTTTCTCCATAAGTTAATATACAGTACATCAACAGTCAGCGAATCAGCAGTTCCAACTGATGTGATAAGACGGATACTGGAGTGTTGGTCTATGTGATGCACATAGGCTACCAGTTTTTGAGTTTTCAGAAAGCACTGTACAATGCACACTACAGGCTACAGGGCAGACTACAAGTGTGAGAAAAAATGTCCACAGTAGTTTTTTCAGTCCAATTATTTATTTATTTAGAATTTTTTTTTTTTTTTTTTTTTTTTAAATGCAAAGGGGTTTTCTCTTTTCTTCCATAGGGCGACACGCGTCTCAGACATGGCTAGACTCAGAAACCAAAGTAAACAGGACAGCTTGAGTAAGGGTGTTAGAGGGGGAAGCGGATGAGATTCATAAAGAGAGGCGAGTCCCATTTATATCGTCGTGTATGAAATAGGGGCTATAGCTTTCACAAATCAATTTAAAGTGCCTGTGACAGCATAAAAAATCTTTAATAGCATTATTATGTGAATTAAAATCATATTGTAAGGCGATTCGACTATATACAACAATTTGGCAAAGCGCAGATGATGAGAAATTAAGTCTTTTAATCTGCCGTTTAGCCTAGCCTGCCATCATAGCACTCTAACATCGTCAGCTGGATGATGACGCTGGCAGGGTCATGATTTCAACTGATTTAGAATTCAGCCCATTGAGGGGAAAGATTCAGAACGAGGAAAATGCGACAAAGCACAGCAAAATGTCGTGATTCTTTCGATCTATCTACTCCAATGTTTTTACAGGACATTCTTTTTATCTAAGTATTTTTCCCCAATTCCTAAATAAATGGTATAGTAATGACAAATAAGTATTGAGCTAAAAGGAATATGAAATATTAAAAATGCATTTATTCAGTACGACACGGCAAAATTACTGCATAATAGTCAAAACTGCCGACTTCTTGCACCTCCCGAATGGTATTTTATGCCACCAGAGTTAAGCCGGCTTTTTCATTTCCATGCCCCAGCTTCGGAGACGGATGAAAGAGCGTAAACAAAACAGGAGGCGTGACAGCTAGCCGACATGCTAACCCGACCCGAGCGGCGATTCCAAGTCTTTTTCTCGCCTTTCGAAAATGAAAAAAAATCACACAAAACTACCCGACTAATGTCACACACGGCGGCGGGGTTGATTGTCTTCACCGATCGGCCAGCCCCCAGTGTTCCTCCAAATTTTGCACCCTTATAATATTTTGCTCCCAAAGCTGTTGTGGTAGTGAATAAGCCCTCTTTGACACTCAGTTGGACTCTCAATGTTATCCTCAGGTGCTCAATAAACTTGTAAACATTCATGTTTAACACAAATATGCTCAACAACACAGTGAAGATGTATACAGTGAGAGAGCGGCATGCAGTTGTTGTGTGCAGCTAACATGACAGGATGTGTCTGTGGAGAACTTTTCTACATGTCCGTCCATGATTAATCGTAAGTAAATGTTCCTTTATTTAAAGTTTAAGTTTAAAGTTTGTTGTGTTTACTTTGTAACAGCTGTATTTGTGGCCATTTTTAACACAAAGTTGCAATTTCTTGATAGGGTGCAAAACAAAATCGCAGAAAATGGCAGAACACCGACGGCGAGCAAGTTACGGCTCGGCGTTGTGCTGCGGCCTCAGCCGACAGGCAGAGAGGAGAATGAACATCGAAAATAGCGCAATCTCGGTGGACATACCGGCCGACGTCGGAGCAGGGGGCTGCTCGGAGCAAAGCTGAGGAAAGCACCATGTGGGTGGGTACGCGAAGAGGTCTGGGGGGTGCGACAAGCCGCCGGTCGTCGGCCGTGTGGCCTTCTTGGTGGACAGGGAGTATTGTCACCCACAAAATGCAAGCCAACTCCTTATTAAAACATGTGCCATGATCCCAGTATTTGACATAATACAAAACACATAGTTTACTCTCTTCCTTGTCGGTCCAATGGTCCCACAGTTGTCGGACTAGTTTTGGCCATTCTCCGCGCGGTGAACAGGAACTTTTTGAAACCCATAAAGGCTCACACGCCTCTCCCAGGTGCAGCAACAAAATCCTGCGGCACATTGGGCTGGGGTAATGCAAAAAATAAACGAAATAATCCGCAATATCAGCTTAATCCGTTGTCGTTCTGCATACTGTAGTATTAGCTGTATACTGAAGATGATTAGCCTGCTGACGTCACAGTCGCAATCTTCGTCAATCCAGGAAGTCACTCATTTTCATGGCACTAGATTAAAAAAATTTGAATAAATATATCGATTGCTTCCACACACATCCAAGGGGTCCGTTTTATTCAGGAGCCTAAAATACCATGTGAAATATAAAATAAACATGCTTTTTGCTGTCATTGACACTTCAAGGTAAAATTGTTACTTGAATGTGCTGTAGAATGATAGCGTCGACTGAAAAATAGATGATACCCCCCAGTAAATAAAGGTGCAGTTTCATTCATTTTACATTTTACTGCTAAGAGTGTCCAACTTCATATTGTACTTTATGCATGATATAAATCCATCATGTGACTTATTATTATTTTTTTTTTAAATATAGATTTTACTGTGATATATTTTCATTATTTTATTTGTTTCATTGTTTTTTTGGATGGCTCGCGTTCTGGGCTGGATTTCTTTCAATCAGTCAAGTTAAAACTGTAGATAATTAAAAAAAAAAAAAAAAAGTATAACATAGTCTGTGTGGCTTAATAAACAGATGTAGCTGCACCTTTTTGTGAAACCCATCAACTGTCTATGCATGGCACTTGACATGGGAGTGAAGATGCTCATTACATGACAGACGCTGAGTCAGGGAGTCAAAAAGCAATTGCACCATAAGTCTGAATGTAGCATGCTCATTTTAAGCATTGGTATTTGTGTTGGTGAAAACGGTCCAAGCATGCACAGACACACAGTATGGTATTTATACACTCTGTGTGAAATACACCTTTTGAAAAATCCTTGCCATCAGCGCTGAGATAATCCATTGTTGATTCATCATCTGTGGCACTGTTTTAGTCAGTTTTTATTCTCTCCAATGCTTAGAAAATAAGAAATTAGTGTCTTGGCTGCCTTGACCAACCCAGACTGTGGAGTTCTTGTAAAGGGGTCTGTCCTTTCTCTGCTGTAACCTCTGAGGCCAGAACACCCACGGAAAGCATTAAATCAGAGCAAGTCCTGAAAGCTCAACAGCGGGAGACTACTCTGAATTGTCATCCGCAGGCTAATTCAAAAGATTGTCCAGTGTTTGACCAAAGGGCAGTTGCTAATCCCGGCCTTGGCTGCTCATAACTTGACACCTAAATCACACGGCGGACAAGAAACAATAGAAGATTTCAGTGAAACACTCTTACAACATGCCTTCAGACACAGTTTCACCACTGCTGTATTTTTTTTTTGGGTGATGGCAAATATGTCAGCCGGACTTTGTAACTATGTGACATTGCTGACTGAGTGTGAGAAAATACAGCTGAGGAAAGACAGACACAGGGCCCTATTTTCGGATACCATCTACATCTAGACAAGCATGAGTCCGCCAAGCAAAGTGGGCATTTTAGACAGGTTTTGGTAATTTTAAGGACAGAGCATGTGCTTTTGAAAAGGACGCAGTGCCCAGATAATAGGTATTATAGGCATTAGCATCGTGGACTCCTTTGCAACAATGAACAGGCTTCCTTGCATGTCATTTAAGAGCTGACAAAACCCTGGCAAATTTGTCTGTACTGCTCATCTTTGCCGGATGGAAGAAGAAACTTGTGTAATCAGTGGAACGTTGAAGTTATGTATGCCTGGTGTTCAGAAGTACGAACAGATTTATGAGTGTGACTATAAGTGTTGAATTCAAATTACAGGCCATAGGTCTGTGCCAAGATTGAACTATCAACAGAGTGAACTGACATTGAGTACCATTTTTTAAGAAACCACATTGAGTTTCTATAATTTTCAGTAGTGTGCACGCTGAAAATAAGGCAGTGGATGACAATGTTTATGATGTTTGTTGTAAAGCTGCACACAAACACAAAAACCACTGGATCTCTTTTAACTCCTGTTGCTACATTAAATTGTTTGTCATTAACGCACA
This sequence comes from Corythoichthys intestinalis, assembly GCF_030265065.1. Classification (NCBI taxonomy): domain Eukaryota; kingdom Metazoa; phylum Chordata; class Actinopteri; order Syngnathiformes; family Syngnathidae; genus Corythoichthys; species Corythoichthys intestinalis. The sequence continues at coordinate 39,355,984 of NC_080396.1, forward strand.
TTGTAAATCATCATAACAATAGCTCAACAATGGTCCCAACACACTGAGAAACATAAATCACAGCATATGGAAGAGGAGAGAAGAAGCTATAGGATGAGAGGGAAAAAAAACAAAACAAACAACAAAGAAAAAGTGAAATAAAAACATAAATTAAAATAAAATAAAATAAAAATAAATAACCCACACACTAAAAGACTGTTGTTTTTTGTGTGTTTGAAGAATTTCAGCAGAAATGTGAGAGAGATTGTATTTTGGTGCAGGGAAGAGTTTTCATCTTAATGGGATTTGTAGGCTCTCTCTTAAAAAAAGTTTAAAACTGCTATTAAATTGTGACCATGTCAAAAAAAGAAAACTCCACGAATGTATTTTACACATAGAAAACGAGTTTGGCACTCAAATCTATCTGTTTATTTATTTATTTATTATTATTATTTTAAAAATATTTTATATTTATTGCACCCAAAACATACCATCAGTGAATGCCCAGTTTTTTCCAGCTATTCCAGTTGTGACACCACAACCAGAATTGATGATAATTTCTAGTTTTCTAGTGTTTCACTAGCTAATACATGTTGAAACAATGACAAACGATCTGGGTATGACATCATCCTCTATATGGAGATTTTTCAGTGGAAGCTAAGAAAGGAAGACTGGTTTTATCTAATTTCGTTATTAGGTCTTTTCTGTCACTTTTTTTGGGATGAATTTGTGTCAAAAAAAAGATTATATATCATTTTAAAGTCCCTTGCTGTAGACCTTTAATTGCAAATGGGTTTGTACTTTTTGATTTTATTCCTTGAATAAAATGAAATCAGGACAATACTTACCAGTTTTATTTCCTTCTGGCATGGTCAGCCAGAATGATTATTTTTGGGTTTTGGGCAGGGGTGAAAGTAATGAAATGCACAAGAAAAAACACAATTGGACTACACTTACTGTAACAAGGCATATGTACATGAGAAACTGGTTTTCATTCAAAATTGGATTTTACAAGTAGCATAATTGAACAAAATAAGTACAAAGGACTTACAGTACGTTATGCACAGTGAAATGCAATATATTTTGAAAATAACACAAACATAGACTTTTTTACATTATAAGGAAATAAGTAGCCCATAATAGGTAAATTAACAAAAATAAGTCCAAAACTCACATAAACTATACTGCCAAATGTATCACACTTGAGACAAGCATTTCTTGCAGTAAAAAAATATTGCTTAAAACCTTGTTGTGTTCAATCTCTCTTTAGTCATATTGTTTTACCACAAGAACTGCATGTCATGCTTAATGTATCATTTGTGATACAAATTAGAGAACGTATATATACAAATTAATTACAAAATATATTCAAAATGTTTTATTATGTTTAAGGACCACATAAAGCTTTCAAGTTGAAAAAAAAAAAATTCTGAATTTTCTTCTCACTATTTCTGGGGTCAGGCATTATTGGGTTAACATGACCTCCCCATCGGAGAAAAAAAAAAGTCTATTCAATTCTTTCCTTTCTCTTAAAGATCTGATCAATTTTCCGTTGCATTGCCCTTTTTTTATCGCATTAATTCAACAAGCTTGTTCATTTTTTTCTTTTCTCTTTTGTCCCAGAAAATATGTACATTTGAACCAATCAGAGCTAACTATCCATGCTGATGTCAGTATGTCAGCCAATTGAACCGGCAACTTGACCGGCCATAGAATGGTTAGCTGAGCACATGCACATATCGACACGATACATCAGACTCACGCTGGGAGAACTCCATGCTGTCTGTCGAATAAATAAATAAATAATAAATATCAGTGGAAACGTATGACGCTACACAATCATTTTATTATGCTTGTTGTATACACTTGTGTATGTAAATCTCACGTTAGTAGATTGTTTTCCTTTCGGAGATGCCTGTGTGGCAGGCAGGCAGGTTGTTTTTAGCATGGGGTTTTGAAAGTTGCCGTCATATTTTCGGGATCAAAGCACCGTTCCCCCACGTTCCAGCGTTGAACTTCTTGCCGGAATGGTGTTCCGGCCCTTTCCGGCCAAGTTCACCCCTGATTTTTGGTTCTTATTACTGTTAGTTCTTCATTCCGAATGTAGTGTGTGTTAATTGCAACTGAACGCGCTTAGTGTTTGTTCTTTAGACTGCAAGCAAAGTGTGACAGCTGAAAAAAATTGTAATGTAATGTAAATGAGAAGCCCAACAATGGTCCAATTCAGACACACTTCCTGGTTGTCGGAGGTCGGACGCCTGGGTGGGGTTTGTCATGGATTCTGGTCTTTTCAGGGTGGGGCAATGGAAAAAGTACCTTAAACTAAAATGTGCACATATGGAAACTATATTCATGCTGTTTGATATTAATCGTAACATTTTTAGACTTGGGGTTTTATAGTAAAACAAGAGGGAGCGCTCATCTGGGAATGTGAGTTTTTGAACCCCTCTTGCATTTTACAGGGAGGCTACATTTGCTCACACACATACACACAGACAAAAAACTTGTTGTCTTCCACTGTAAAACCCTGTTACATAACTTTATGGGCATAGTGACGCAGAAAAGTGACCTTTTTAACAATATGCCATTTATTGAACCAATTTTTTTGTACATCTGCCTGTCCGCCCACCCAAACCCACCAACCCAATCTATCTATCTATTCAAAAAGCCACAGTAGTCCTTGGACCCAGAATGTGTACCTTCTTTGAAAGGGCTGGTGAGGAACATTTAGTGCAGAAGCTGGGTGGAGTGCAATTATTTATACTTCCAGTACACAGTTATTGGTGGGATGTCACAGTGGAGACTTGCACTCTTGCATATGAAACAGAAACTGAAAGGGGAACATACATTCGAAATTGAACATTGTTTTTCTGTGGTTGTTTAATAATTTCACATAAAGACCAGAATTCAGGGAAGTTTGTACATTTGGCTTCAAAAAAGGGCAATGCCAGCATCTGATCTATACTGTATTACCATGTTTTCCTTAAAGTAACACATTCAACGGCGCAATGGTGTGGAAATAAACTTTTTTCCCTCCCCTTAAAGAGCACACACAACAGTGAATACATTGTCTAAATCACTTTCCCTTTTCACATTGTCAGCTTCTTTCTTCCATACGGACATTATGGCTGCCGCGTCTCCTCTCTCCCATCGCAACCCGCGTCTTTACTCTGTAATTGCTTCCAGAACCTCCTCCCTCTGACTGATGCTGAGCCGTGCTAAGAACAGAAAAATTCCAATCCCAGTCCTGGCTGTGTTGCCATGGCAACAGGAAACACATCAGAGTTGATTTTGGGAAAAGGGTCTGTGTTTCGGCAGGCTATTATTTTTACCCTCCTTTGAGTGCACTCGATGGGCCTGTTCAGAAGCCTCCTGGCAAACCCCTGCTGGATTTGACACACCACATTTCACTAGTGTGTGCAAGACCACACCGCAACTGCCGCAACTGAGTTTTTAGATTCTTCACTCCTGTGGCGTCGAACTCTTGCAAGAGATGTTTTTGGAGACAATGGGCTCCTTTGAGTGGACAGTGAAGAAAGTCCTTCAAGGCAATTCACAGTCAAGGACAAAAAGCCTGAAAAGAAGTGGGTGGAAAATGACCACTGTCTGGTCACAAGGAATGTTTAAACTAGCCAAGATGGACTTGGGAAGAATCATCCATTGATAGCAATGTGTGCAAGAGGGAGGTGTCCCTTTTTATGGCACATGATTTAAAGGACAGGCCAATAACAAGATCATCCCTTCTGCTTCCTTTTTATTCTTTATTTTATTATTACTATTATTTTTTTTAAAACCGGTCAGATCTTACGTTTGATTTGTATCATTTTTGTTCAATAGTTGGGTGCAACGATGATATACAAGAGTAACTGACAAGTCTTCAAATGAGATTTTCGTTGGTAATAGCTTTATATGCACTTCACCAGAGAATAGAACAATTATCTGTTCCTTTTTTTCCTTGTAATTTCGCACGTAAAGTTTGACACCTATCCAAAAGATTCAATATTTATTACAATAACTGTTACATAATTTTGGCCCAACACCCTTATCTCTTCTGGAACTGAGAACTAAACTTCTCCCAAAGTGATAGACCTTCCCTCAACAGTCTGTTCCAGTAGCAAGGGCGTAGGTTTGGATAAGAATGGTAGGGACATAACACTACCAACTTTTCAGGATGCTCAAATTGTCCCCAACTTTTAAGCAACCTTATCTTCATAATGTAATGAGTTCAGTTATGTAGGAAATTTATATTGCCTTCCCATATGTTGTTAGGATGGAATTGACCTTACTATTATTAAGTGAATTATTTTCCCTATTACGCTTTTCATTTGCTGAATGTGACGGTCCATTTTTCCCCCTCAAACGCACATTTGATTGGTCGATGAATTTATTTACTTTCTACATTATTTATTTATTAAAAAAAAAAAATAAAAAAAAAAATAAAATATATATATATATATATATATATATATATATACATACATATACTTTTTTATTTATTTATAAAATAAATAAAATATGTATACTATATATATATATATATATATATATATACTTATTTATTTATCTTAAAAAAAAAAAAAAAAAATATATATATATATATATATATATATATATATATATATATATATATACATATATAATGTAGAAAATAAATAAATTCATCGACCAATCAAATGTGCATTTGAGGGGGAAAAATGGACCGTCACATTCAGCAAGTGAAAAGCGTAATAGGGAAAAAAATATATATATATATATATATAAATATATATATATATATATATATATATTTTTTTTTTTTTTTTTTTGCAGCCTATGGACACATTTTTCAGATAATTAAACATTAATCAATAATCGAGGTAAGAAGTTTTCATTTTCTTGTTGAGTTTGGCTGTGCTTGTGGACAAAAGCAGTTGTGGTTTACCTGAAGGAAGGCTCCATTTTTATTTATTTTTGTCATACCCTGACTGGTTTTTCTTCAGTTATATTTATTTATTTAGACAATGTTGAGTGCTTTAAGACAAATGTTTATTTTTTTTCCATTGCTGGATAGTTAAGACATTGTTAACAAGTGTGTATTCATTGTGTATGTTAATATAATTTATGTTCAAATATGGCAATTTAAATTTGCTGATAAAATCCAGACATTTCTTCTGGAAGTGTTCAAAATTAGTGATTGAAAACAAATGTTTGAATCGAACGATATATGACTTGAACCAATACACGTGGAAGTTAATACAAGTCAATACAGATTTATTTTACGTCGACATTTTACCTATCAATCAATTAGGTTCATATTCGTGAGAAATGTAGCCCTGAACCCCCATTCACCCAATCTGTTTGGTCTTAATAATGTCCTGGTCCCAGCAAAAAGTATACATGCAGGTTATGCTTACTATATTGTCCCGACCAATGTTGAGACCAAACCTACGCCTTTGCCCGGAAGGGTTGTTGAGAGGCTTCCTTGCCATTCGCCTAGTACCACCAGGTTATCAAACAACACTATCAAAACAGACTGCATTCCAATTATTACTGTATTTCTTGACAGTACATTCAGTTAGGGCTGCAGCTATCGATTATTTTAGTAGTCGATTAATCGATGAACTACGTAGTTCGAATAATCGGGTAATCCGATAAGGGACATGAAAAATTAAAATACCTGAGTTAAGCCTTAAACGGTATACAAAAATAAATGAGGATCTATGTACAACAAAAGGACAATTGGCTAACTTTCATAGCAAAAGTCTGCTAGCTTAAATGCTATAAAAAGCTAACTTTTTTTTTTATTTTTTACAATGATCCTAATGGTTCAGACACATATTCCTGCAAAGAACGGCTAACTATGCTTATAAACTAATATAGGAATGCATTAAAAAAAAACATTAGCTCAAACAAAAACTTTGCTTATGTTGGTCTTGACAGGGAGCAGCTGGATTAACCCATGTGAAATGAGGCAGATCAGAGGGCAGTGTATCCACCCAAAGCAATAAAACTAAATGCAAACGCTTTCAAAATAAAAAATTACAACGGCACTTTAATTAAATGAGTACTCGAAGCTTGCCTGGTACGGCCAGACTGTTCTCCCTATATTTTTCAAACACTTAGAGAAAAGTCTGGGAACCAGCCCATTAACGGCCTCTCGAGCAGGTACAAAATCAATCGACAAATCAGATTCGTTTATTTGTGTGACGTGTTCTTAACGAGCAACGTCACTCTTGCACGTCGAAAGTCGTCTCCACAACAACACAGATGGTGAACGGGAGAGCCTAGAATATGTTCCAATCCACGGTAAAATCAGTTTTAAATTACCAAAATACACATCGACACGAGTCATTGACAACAGTCTGTCTCGCGCTAGCCATGTTGAATAAACTCCGCTCTCTTCGTATGTTTACTTCCGCGCGCAAGTCCCTTGTCCTGCCCTCGTCATTTTACTAACGTCACGTCTGCCCGTCACTGATTGGTCCACTCCGCTGTCTGTCTGCTGTGGCTTGCTCCGCCCTGGAAATTGTATCCGCTGAATGGTGGCCAGACTCAATACCTGGAACAGCGGTGGATCTGGTGTACCAGGCAAACTCGGAGCAGCAAAATTTAACTTGAATATTTTTTTCTAATCGAATACTCGAGTTAATCGATCAATCGTCGCAGCACTACTTTCAGTAGAAGTACTAGTGCAAAAAAAAAAGAAAAGAAAAAAGAGAGTCTTATGTAACTTTTAAAATAACACAGAAATACAAAGTTATTTAAAATTTTTGGTTTGCATTGGTTTTACCAGCCCATCTCTTAAGTGCCTTTTGAGTTCAGCATTTATTTCAGGCGACTGACTCATTTTTACCATATAATCAGCATTGTGGCTGCCCAACGACCGCCTCAAATTAAATGAGATGTGCACATGGAGCAGAGGCAGCTTGAGGGAAATCCCTCTCAAATAAGGGCATCCCTTGTTCCAGGAAGTCCTTTTGTATACCTTTCCCCTGATGGCCGCCACCCTCAGACATCCTAAACGACCATATGAGCATCTGGAAAGCATTATAATTTTCCAATGGCTTTCCATCCCCCTGTTATTTCTGTCTTTCCATTTCCCCCCTTATGCCACGTCACAGCACCCGTGTATAACTTTAATGGATTCCAAATGCTTGAAAAAGCACTGAACTCCTCATCTTTGTAAGCATTTGTGATATGGCCTTTGTGTCCTCTACAATTAGGGGGCAAACATGCTCCTGTGTGACTACATACAACACACACGCACTAAAAGTGAGTGACCTGAGTTGGAAAATGTCACATATGTATACTAGCGGCAGCATATGTATATGAAAAAGCAAAATAACAATTTTGAATCCTCCTGCAGTGCTGCTTGGTTCTTCTCTTGGAGGAATCTGTCTGTCTGGCAACCATACGTCGACATGTCACGAGGTCACTTGCTGACCTTTTAGAGGTTGGCGCTCTCCATCTTCTCAATTTGGCGACCAGACAAAAAATGTAAAGAATCCATTTTTGTCAAAGCTCACATTGTTATCTTGGTTTTATCGTAAACATGAAGTGAAATGTGTACTAAAATTAAAAATAATATAAATGGATCTCAAAATATGTTCACATCATAAGTGTGAACAGTCTTCGCTGGGCAAATTTCTTGCAGCTTCCTTGGCCAATTAAAAAAAAAAAAGGCATCCGTCTACTATTGCCAATTTTGTTTGAATGACAATGGGACTTTTCATATTTTCCGTTATGCTTAGTAACTTTCCTTTCATTGCCTTTACATATTATATGAATTGTATACATGGGAAAAGTGCCTCTCGGCAGCCTTTAACCACCTTGTCTGTATGAAGAAGGAGAATTAACAAATCTTAAATTAACATTATGCTACAAAAAAAAAAAAACAAAAAAAAACTGCCTCTGCCGTGATTGTGACATTTAGTGGCAACCTGATGAAGGTTGAGCATACATCAATCGAATCATTTTCTTTTTGTCGATTTTCTTGTAGTCCTTGTCCAGAAAATAATTCCCAGGCTTGAGCAATACTTATTGTTGAATGGTGAGGCCAGATAGAAAAAGTAGAGTCAAACTTATTTCACAACTTTCCACTAAATGATTCAAAGAACGCATTGTTTATTGTCTCTGTGACCCAATCCCATTTTCCACAAAGTTTAAGATAAAGATCAGATGAAGTGAGGAGATCTGACCTCTCGAAAAGGCTCACTCTCTCTTGGCTACTGTGTTTTTGGCGACCTGATCATTTACTGGAAATTACTCAAGCAGTGACTGTGTAAAAAAGGAGAGCTATGGTATAGCAGCTGAATCACAGCTCTGAATTAAATATAAACAAGATATTTGAAGGAAATGAAAACTATGCCATCTGGTGGGGCACTCACTATTACTTTTTCCCCCTTCATGGTGCTTGTGCGCAATTCAGCCTGACTTCAGGATTTCTTGAGCCTAGTATGTGCTCCTATTTGGTTGCATGGGATCACTTTGATTTGTCACTTGACATTCTGTCTTTGGGAGTGGCAGCTGATGACCAATCACAGTGCAGAGAAATGCAGAAGTAGCAAGACCTTTCCTGGCCTCCCACGTCCTCTATGCTGTGGCTTCCCATTAAGACTGTTTACCCCACCACTAAGGCTGTGTGCCAAGAACTAATTATGCTCTCTTTTTCTTGGTTGCCTCTTATCTCCTTCCTGCTTTTTCTCCGCGACTCCCCTAAAGTTGCAAGTTTACATTTTACTGTTACATTCTGCCACTGCTCCTTCTTCCCAGGGTCGTCTATCTTTCACATACCCAGTGATTTACTCCCCTCGCCCTTTTTCCCACCCAGAGCTTGTGTACAGTGCCTTTTTTTCTTTTCACTCAACCCTACCTCCTACACGTTCATACCTTCAAGCCTCCCTTCCATCGCTTGCTGACCTTCTAACGTCAGGGCTGTGCTCTGATCCAATGCTGCATGCCCATCTCCCCCGCAGGAATGTGCTGTTTGTACCTAAACACAACAAGAGCACTGATAAGGATGTGTCTCAACAAGGCCAGCTGAAACTGGGCCCTACCAGAGGAGCTACGGAGAAAGGAAGGCAGGATTAGGAGGGAAATTGGGAAATTGTTTATTGAATCACTCATTTTGCAGTAGATAACTAGCAAGGGACAGTGGGGTCAGCTTTTTGCTAAAGAATTCGTGAAATTACGGCAAATATCACTGGAACGATTAAAAAAAACCAAAAAAAAAAAAAACATCTGGCCTTTGCGCAGGGCGTGGTTCGAGCACAATCAGCAGGCTGGCCTTTTTCCAATTTTGAAGCCTTACTAAATTTACTTTGCATCTTTTTATTCAGATTTTACGAGTTTCTTAAAAAAAAAAAAAAAAAACTATTTTATTTGATTCAATCGAATATTTTTTTGTAATGTTGGCAGTCCCTGAAAGTGTTACCTATATCATTTAAAAAATTCTTTTTTATTTATTAAAAAAAAATTTTTTTTTAGCACTGTTCATTTTTTCTAACTCTCGCATGATGGATAAAGGATTTTTGATCCCAGTACCTATGTCAGACATGTCCAAAGTCTGGCCCGGGGGCCAAATGCGGCCCATGGTCAACTTTAATCAGGCCCCCAGCCTCTGTCATAAAATCAATAACCTCTGGCCCGCACACACTTAATAAATTGGTCAGCAGTACAGCTACCAGCATATGAAGTAGCTTACACACTAAATGCTGCTCCTCATTGACCCACTAAAAGGCAGCAGCACTCTCAGCAACATTACCCCGTGTGATCCTTTACCTCAAATTTTTTAAAATAGCGACAATCAACAAAAAAAAGTTGACTGCGACGGCCGACGCTTCAAGGATAGGTGGAAATTGGACTATTTCTTCACTAAAATACACAACAACTGTGTCTGCCTCATTTGCAAACAGACAGTCGCTTTTTTTAAAGAGTTCAAAATGTGAGGCGATATTACCAAACGAGACACGCTGACATGTACGACCAGATTACAGGGAAGATACGCAGCGAGAAATTGAAGCAACTTGAACCTAGTTCAATTTCACAGCAGCAGTATTTTGCAAGAGCCCGAGAGTCGAAAGAGAACCCCACAAAGGCTAGGTGCGAGATTGTTGAAATTATGAATTAAAAAAATAAATAAAGCAAATGGGACACACAGAATGGGTTGCTAAAATTTGCTTAAATATATTGTTCTACGTAAAGGACGTCAGCCAAGGTCGGCCCCCACATTTTTACCACACCAAATCTGGCCCCCTTTGAAAAAAGTTTGGACACCCCTGACCTATGTGGTAAATGCTCAATGTAGAAACTGGACAAATTCTAAAACTAGGTATGAAGTCATCAGAGGTTTTATTTAGTCAGCACTCTGTCAAGACACGACCCTTACCCCTGACTTCTTTTTTTTTTTTTTTTATCAATAGTTTACTAGATAATGAGAGTGTCCGTGATCCAGTGAAGAGCAGCAGCATGAAGCCACTTAGTCATGGATGCCTACAGCAATCTACTGTAAAACAGCAAGTATAGGTGCAAAGAAAAGTCAGTGGAAACACTTGACAGAAGCTGACTAAAATGGCTAAAACATCCTGTTTCCCTTAAAAATAGGAAATCACTTCAAACATCCTGTAAGTTCTCTTGTTGATTGGCTCAACATCACTGGGATATCATTCCTCAGATGTGCAAATTCCCCAAGCGAAGCATTACATAACAGTGTCAGATTACACACCCGTGTAGACTGGCTGGACAATGGCAGCTTGTTCTTTTGCCACTGTGCTCAGCAGACATCTGGAGATTGTCCACTGGACAACTGGAATGAATAGAACTCAGGAGAGAACAAACCTCAACCAGGGTAGAACCTAATTTGGTTACACATCCAACTGTAAACCTTTGCACTGCGACCTGTGATCAAATAAGTGCACATAAAACAGTCCTGATTATACTCCAATCCTCACTTAAAGCTAGTTGAAAACTGAAACAGATCACTTGCAAACCTAATGTATTGATAAAAAAAAAATAAAATATGAGTGAAGGGTAGATAAAATATCATTTCCACAAAATGCCAAATGAAACCCTCTTCTTATTAGGATGAAAAAAATGTCACTTTACTTAAAATGTTGACCTGGGTAGAAATACCTTTGGGCATCATTGTAAAAAGTTCAAGCAAGTCTTTCTCACAAAGCTATCCAAATATCTTTTTTTGCAGTAGGGGGCAGTGTGGTGCAGGTGTGCCAGGTAAGGAACGAAAAAAAAAAAAAGGACAGTACTGCATATTGTTTCTTTCAATGCATATGCAGTCTTTCTTTTCAGAGATTTAACTCCTCTTCATTGCGTAACAGTCTGCCCCCGCCTTAATGTGTGCTGATACGTTCATGTGTCTGCTGTGACTTACTTTTTGATTGACTGCAATGGTTGAGGGAGAGGAAGGGAGGGAAGAATGAAGAGAGGGAGGGGTGAGGCGGAGGGAGGAAAATAGAGAGACATCCAGTGGAGATATCCAAGTAGGTAGGAGGGAGTTTCAAAGTAGTTGGCCAGGGCGTCGGCATGTTGTTATCACACTCATGAAGTCTTATCGGTCGGCAGGGGGAGAGAGCGACATAAGAGGTGTAGCCACTGAGATCTAAAACAATGCCTCTACGAGAAAAAACAAGCTCAGAATTCCCACATGCTGTTTAAAAAAGTGTTGGATTGTTATCTTCCAGCAGCATACGCTGTGGGGAGGAAATAACAGTTCTGCTCACTGCACCCCTCCTTACTTTGCTCCCACAAGATTCATTCCTTTTCATATTACGACTAATAGAATTCCTGTGTTTTTTTGTTTTGTTCCCAAACTCTTCTATATCCTCCCTGTCTGATTTTTCTTATTAGGTGTTCTTCCCCAGGCCTCAGCACGTGTCGTCAAACCCGTCTACCTGGTTTTGTTTTCCCAAACTACAGTTTGCTCTTTGGAATGAACTCTTGATCCCGAGACCCAAAAGCAGGTCTGCAATGGGATTCCTTGTATGCGTCAGGGTGCACTAAAACAGTAGTAGATACTTTGGAATGATTCAACCAATACAAGCCTTGAATATTCATTCATCATCCATACCACATAGGCTAGGTTCATACTGCAGGTGTTAATGCACAAATCCGATTTTTCGCCATACCTGTTTTTTTTGGCGTGCCCGTTCAGACTGCCTTTGTCCATTGACACCGTTCAAGTATCACGCATGTGCACTAATTCGCAGTCCGAGATGCGCTCAGCAAAGAGACCCGCATGCGCAGAAGCATCAAAACAAATTACACATGCTAGCTGTATGTCATTCCAGAGCAGGGGTAAAAGTGGGCCAGAACGGTCAGGAACGCAGTTCCGGTATAAGATACAGGGCCAGAACGCAGTTCCGGTATAAGATTCAGGGCCAGAATGCTGTTCCGGTACACGGTGCTTTGATTCTGAAAATATGACGGCAAGTGTCAAAACGCTATGTAAAAAAACAAAAAAAAATGCTAAGCTGCCACACATACATTTCATCTCCAAGATGAAAACAATCTACCAACATCATTTTTATATACACAAGTGTTAACAACAAGCATAATAAAGTGCTTGTGTAGCGTAATCCGTTTCCACCAATGTTTATTATTTATTTTATTCCACGAATGGCATGGAGGTTTCCCCAGCTGCTGCAGTTTTCTGAGTCTGACAATGATGAGTCATGTTAATGTGCGAATACTCGCAGCAAAGCAAAATGCCTGGACTCATTTATCCGTTCAATTGGCTGTCATACTGACATGTGATCAGCAGAGATAGTTAGCTCTGATTGGTTCAAATGTGCATGTTTTCTGGAGCAGCAAAAAAAAAAGGTTGAATTGATGCGACAGAAAAGGGCAATGCAACATAAAATTGATCAAATCTTTAGGAGCAACGAAAGACATGAGGAGACTTACTTATCATATTGTTTTATTTGCTCTGATGCGGAGGTTCAGAACATCTTGAGCTGTCAATGTGCACTTTGCACTTAAATTTGTTCATTTATGTCAGACTATTTATTCATTTCCTTATGATTCAGACAAGTCAATGCTTGCGCAATCTTCAAAATATATTCCATTTCTCTCAGCATATTATGTCATTTGTACTTAATTTTCTGAATGTACGTAGCTCATATCTTTGTTATTAAAAAAACAACCAAAAAGTAAATGTTTACATTAACTTCAACTTTAATATACTGTACATCCTATGTTCCTAAGTAGTTAAAATTGAGATGTGGCATTTAGTACGTGAGGAAATGAGGGAAAATAAAAACTAGGAGCTGGAGGTTTGGGTTACTGCTGTTTTGTTGGGAAAAAAAAAAAAAAAAAAACATTGAATGAAAAATTAAGTTTTTGTATCTGTTATAGAAAAAACTGCTAAAACGGTTTTCTTTGCATTTCAATAGTGTAAAAGGTTTGAAAAGAAAGAAAAAATATAAATAAATAAAATTTCTGGCTCCATTGCAACCTTCGCGTCGGGGAGTTCCGGCAAGAAATTCTAGCCGCTTTCACCCCTGTTGAGTGATCATATTTTGATTTCCAAAAAGAGAACACAAATAACCGATATTAATAATCCCCGTTTACTCTTATATTCAAAGGTTATATGGACTGATAGAACACATACACGCACACACATGAGCCTTGACGTGTGTGCGTGAAATGACGTGGGTGCGTCAGTTTGCCCCGACTCATCCATGTGTGCAATAATGAAATATTGCTCATTCGGCGCACAGAATGAAAATCGAAAATTGTAAGGCTTATTCTTTTCTTCATTTCATTTTTTATGATTGTGGTCAAGCCTGCTTCGTGCTTAAAAGCAGAGTTCAAGCTAGGCGCTAATGCCTACATGGCTGCCGTCCTCCGTGCCTCTTGCTCTTTGCTGACGTAATTGCTGCATGAATTCCGATTTGGGAGTCTTGACAGTTCAGACCGCCAGTCACGTTCTGAAAAAAATGTGGCCCAGATCGGATTTGAACCACATACGAAAGTGACTCAGATCGGATTTGAAATGGTCCACTTCTATGCGTCTTGTCCCGTTCAGACCGTCAAGTTAATGCCTGACTCGAGTCGGAAAAACACGAAAAAATCGGATTCGTGCCTATTGTATGAACCTCGCCTTATTATCATGCACGGGAGTGCTGAAGCCTATCCCAGCTAACAATGCACATTAGGTAGGGTGCACCCTGAATTGGTTGCCAGCCAATTACAGGGCACAAGGTGACAAGTGACCAAACACGCACATATTCATACCTACGGACAATTTAGTGTAATCAGCTTAACATGCATGCTTTTGAAATGTGAGCAGAAAACAGAGTACCCGGAGATAACTCACACAGGCACTCCACACAGGAAGGCCAGAGCCCGGGATTTAACCCTTGATCGCAGAACTGTGCTCGCCACTCATCCACCATGCTGCTAAAGAATATACAGGTTAAAATGGAAAGCTCTGAGACATTGATTTTTTTCTAGATGTGCAATTCACTATAAAGTATCTAAGGCAGGGGTGGGCAATCCAGTCCTTAAAGACCGCAGCGGGTCCTAATCTTTGTTACAACTGATCCAGCACAAGCAGTTTAACCAATGAGGGGTCCGGAGAGGCAAGAAGCAGCAGACTGCAATCAACTGATTGCAGTTGTAAGACACCCGAATGGTGAAAAGGTCCTCTTGATGGGTTGCAATGAAAACCCTCACCACTGCTGCCCTTTGTGGAATAATTTTCCCAACTCTGATCTAAGCCTACGTCTACACTACGGCAGATAATGGCCTTAAACATGTAGTTAGGTAGACTGTACGGCATGTCGGCTTCACTAATGTTCCTCTTCTCTGTGTATGTTCTTGCACAGGGTAGGTAGCCATGTAATGGTATAAACTATGGACCCGCTGCTTTATATATACTGGTGTCTCCATATAATATTTGAATACTAAGGAAGTAAGGTCATGGAGCGCGCCATCGCCATTTTTAGTGTGGCATTACGGCACTGTAAACTATGGAGGCAAACGATCAAGACATGACATTTCTGCTCCTTTTTTCCTGTCCACAACCATTGTTTATAGTTTATCCTCTCGAGACTAGAACAGGGGTCGGGAGCCTGTGTCTCATGAACCATATCAGGCTTTTTTGATTAGTGCATCGGGCTCTCCGCCAACCCATAATTTTAAATGTAGAACCGGCCGGCTTGCTTGACATGAACGAGCTGTGATGAGTTGATTGTCCATTCAAACATTTTTCTTGGACCTTCAAACTTACGTCGCAATAATATGCTTCAATTCGGTGCCCAATGGTGGTCCTCCTGTTGCACAGGGATGGGCGTTATTGCAAAGCTGGTCTAGCACACTGTGTCAGCTCAGCCAGCAGTGGGGCTGGCCCCTCCCAACTCAATGCCAACCGAACTGGAGTGAATAAAAATAAAAAAAAATAAAAATAAAAATTCATAGGGGAAAATTAAACCACGAAAGTTAATTGCGTGGTACCCCAATCAGGTTCACTTTCATGACTTTTTCCCCCTTTCAAAATTGTTGCCACCACCAGAAGAGCGAGACTCACAAAATGGCTGCCCTGTGAAGCTCAACCTGTCTCGGCCACTGTTATGTACACGTCCCCGAGTTGTGGATTCGGCTGTTCCACTTCCAGGAAATATTTGCAGCGCAACACCATGTTTCTACTTGTTATTTTCCAAGTGGTGAGTGCGCAAATGAGCAACGATTGTAACATTCCAAGTAACGATGTCAGGCTTTCGTAGTTTTTTTCTACACTTGAAAAAGCAGCGCGTAATCTCAGCCCCTTCGCACTCTCACCCTGTGCAGGTGGAGAAAAAAAGAAAAGGTGACGCTTACCATTGAAATGAAGAAGTAAATGATAGCAAAATATAAGCATGGTGTGTGCATCTATGAACTGGGTCGACAATGGGGCCGTAGGATGTCGATCTCGGCCGGCGGGCCTCCTCCGTTCGCCAGTTTTTATAAGGTGACAATTCTTATTGTGGTAACATCGCCAGCTTCGTCAGGTTTCTAATCATTTATTCCATCAACTTGTGCAACACTAACGCCAGCATCAAAACAGAAAGTAAAATAAAACTGAGCTCTCTTGCTCACCGTCACGTCAGCCCCGCAGTGCGTTTAGGTACAGCAAAAAAAGTCTGCCACATTAGTACCCTATTCGTTACATTATTACAGGTATTATTATTATTTATTATTATTAACATTATTATTATATAGTTATTATTATTATGATGATTTGTATTCATAATTTATTCGTTTTGCTCTTTGTAATTGCTATTTGCAATAGTAACAGCCGTATATATGGCATACGACCATTTCGACGTACAAACAAGGTCCTGGAACGAATTAACTTCGTATGTACCACAGTATGTATATATACGGTATATATAAATGTACAAAGTAAATTCGTGAAATTCAAACATGTATAATACCAGCCCAACAGTGAGAAAGTAAAAATACAATGAATGAACTGAATAAAACTTTTTTAAATCCCTGAGTATTGGCTCTCAAAGGCCAAACAGTACAACTTTCATGAAATTATAAGTAATAGTAATTTACCACAGCATCCTGTCTCTCTATTAGCCTCCCTCTCTGTGCACCAGCAGCAACATACAGTACACATAGTCACATAGCTTAACTTAAGTCTACAGCACTGTTGAATAAGCTAGCCACCTGTCCTTTGAAATAAGGAATCGTTCCGAATTGTGAATTAAAAGTTGCGTCCCATATTGAACCAATACGGAATATATATACATAGATACATTTCTATGCATTTTAGGAGTTTGGGGATGTTCCTTTTTCTCGTCGTCTGTACGGCTTTGGGTGGGAGGGGGGAAACCCTTATTTCGATTTCTGTAAGGTGGCAACTCTACTATGGAAACAGGTCTCAAATTACTGTGGCATTTCTTTCAGTAAAAGACAATAAAAGTAAAGTAGAAATGATGAACTGACCAGAGATTGTTGCTCCGGTCCAGCCCCCTTCCTCTGGCTAACAATCTTGCTGTTGCAGCCTCAAACTCTTTGTGTTCGTTCGCATGTTTCGTCATCAAATGTTTTATCTGGTTCGAGGTATTGAAACTGGTCGATTTAACTCCACCTCTTGAAACTTTCAGGCCGCAAATCTTGCATGCAGTTATTGTACTCGATGGAGATTATAAACTGAAATATGTCCAGACCATTTTACTGTCGTTGTTTGTTTTTCGTACATGTGAAAAGCTGCCCTGCCATTGGTTGAGAGCGGCTCTTGGCCCTCTCTCATTGTTCTGGAGCAGGCCAATAGCGATTGCTGCTTGGCATGCAAAGTGATCACGTGTCATCACACAACACAGAGGGCAGTGACTTTCAGGAGAAAAAAAGCAACGTTCACTGTCTGCAGTGACTGTCAGGAGGAAAAAAGCTGCCTTCAGTGTTTACCGGTAAATGGGATCGGGGCCCTGTTTTTTGGTACTCGCCGATACCGATACCAACTTTTCGGGATGGATCGGCCCCTCCCCCGCCGAAACTGGTATCGGTATCAGTGCATCAGTAGTTTCTGTTATAATATTTTAGTAAAAGAGAACAATTGAGGCTTAATGGAGCCTACAAGTCTTTAACGCTGAGGTTCCCTTTAAACATAGTGCAGACAGGTATAAAAATAGTCTGCCGAATAACCGGGAGAAACTTATCCCTCCTAGTGTAGATATAGCTTAAGTGTATCTATCAAATGTATATAATCTATCTGATTTATCTTAGTGATATCCAAAATATTGTCTCTAAAATGGGTCTAAAAGGTTTACTTAATACCATGAAGAGTTCTGGTTCGTTAGTTCCTCAAATTTTACTGTGCTTCTGTGCCTGTTGAAAAATATCACCCAAGGTTGCCTGGGATAGGCCCAAACTGACTCGCGAGTCAAGAGGAAAACTGATGGTTGAATGAATGATGAATGAATGATGAATGGTTGATACAACGACACAATGTAGGCTTTGGGAGATTTGGTGGATGCAAATTGTTTGTAGAGTCTGCCTACACCCATGCAAACCTTCAGTTCCTTTGGCTGCATGAACTGGCTGTGAGGGTTATGCAATCACCATTTGTGGAAAGTACTTTACACAATGGCTGCATTGCAGTCACGGACACACGGCCTTGTTGAAATTTACACACCGTACACACTCACAATTTAGGCACTGTGTACTCTAATGGAAGTATGCTAAGTGAGTTTACGTTACTTGAATAAGCACATTTACCCACTGGCTACTGAGGTCATGGTTTGGCTGGAGCACTGAACTGTAATTTGCCCATGATTATTTAATGCATGCAGTTGTTGAGTTCTCGTGTGGTGTGTAACCGTGCACTGTAGTGTAGTTGCATAAATGCTGATGTAAAAAAAAAAAAAAAAAAAATCTGAAAAAAAGACATTTTTTAGATGATGAATGAAAAGAGTATCAAACTGCGCAGGTTCTTGCTTTTTTGCAGGTTTTAAATTACAGCTTTCCAAGTCTATTTTTTTATGATATTGTGATGTGTCACCCATGACCAATGATGTGTTTTTTCCCTGCTGTCTTATTGTCAACCTGTTGAATCAGGTTTTTTTTCCCACTGATGGCAGTCCTCAAAGGGCATCCTTCATTATAGCAACATACAGCACAGTACAGTACAGTACAGTACAGTAAGCTATTGTTTGGTCTGATGAACTTGAAAATCCTCTGGGAGGTTAGCCCTGTGATTTATGTTGGCTAGTTGTGTTACACAAGGAAACTCACCTTGGTGACAAATGTAATTGTACTTCTTTTCAATCAGACCAATACACATGCTAAATATACTACTGTCATATCTGTGAACACAACAATCACACACTTGCACACACACACACACACACACACACACACACACAAGTAAGCTTAGTAGAGTATTTCACTATTGTGTGTATTTAATTTTTGATACGTATATGTGCATGCCTTTGTGTGCCGGATTGCGCATGTGAACATTTTGAGGGGCTTACAAGAGGGAGAATATGCTGTACTCACCCATGAGTATCCCTTTGTTATAACAGGTGAACCTATTTTGATGTCCACATTGGAAAGTTAAACCACATGTGCTCATGTACATGTGTGTGCACGCACATACGCACACGCACGCCCACAGCCACACACACACATACGCCACTCCCTTACTGGTCCTCTCCCAATGTGTCAGGCCCACTAACTCACTCCAAATGTCCGACAGAATTATTGACCTAGGCGTGGAAGTGTTGTGGGAACGCATCAATCTTATATAACGTGATAATAAAAATTGGAAGAAGTGAAAGGCAGCAATGTCAAAGTACATGAATGTATACTTATGAATTGACACTAAATTGTTAACTGCCATTTCCTAATAACTACTTTTGAATTGATGGGTTTCCGCTGCAGGGGCCTCTTTTACACACATAAAAACACACAACCTGTGGGTTATTTTTAGTTGTGTTGACTTTGAGAATAAAATTTTGCATTGCAAGTAAACTCGGTTTATAAGGAGCTTTCTGTTTAGATTACTCCTCAGTGTGTGTTTGTGACTTGTGGTTGGAAGACAAGTGAGGAATTAGGCACCTCAAATTCTTTCCTCACTTCCATTAATCTGACTCTGTGGTCAGTGTACATTAAAGCTTTTGTTTAATGAGGCACTCCCTTCAACCATTTATTTTTCAAATGTGCACTTTCTCTCCATTCCCATTCCTCAACCTATCCCATAATCTGTTTGTACGACCTGCCTCAGTGTTTGCGTGAAACGCTTTTGCATGGTTGCATGGCCATTTCTGGAGTTCTGTACCTAATTTCACTGCTCCGCTAGCCCATTTTATTTTATATTACAGAATTAACTCACTTTATTTATTTGGATGAAAACACTTATTTTGCATTTTTCCCGGTAACATTGGCCAAAAAACTGTAACGATAATTTAAATTACGAATAGTGAAACTACACTCTTACATACCTGTCAACCCGAGGCCGTTGGCAATGTTACAAATAGTGACGTATGCCCTTACAAATTGGTGACTAATCTTACAACGTTCTATATAGCGTGCAGTATGAAACAAAAATAAAACTCAATTTTTAAATAATATGAATTTATTAGTAATATTGTAACATATAACCTGGTGCAATCAAAGAACAGTCAATATCTTCAGCTACATCATGATTACTAAAATTTAACAGTGAGTATCACTTTTGGCAATTTCTATTATGTCTTGATGGCTGCACTTCATGGCACTGCAACTCGCAATTCAGTTTGACTAAAAGGTAGTTCGTTAGTGTGTCCAATTATATATTAAAAAGGTCCATTGATAAAATTAACTTACCGATGCAATCTTTGAGTCAGGGAACATTTCTTTTGCTAATTCTGAGAAGTGATCAGCAATAGTTGCAGGCAAATTGTGTTCGGCAACAAATTGGCAGAATGAAATCTTCGCTTTTGTCACTTTTCATTCTGCAGACTTCATCTTTATGACCAGTGTTGTTAATCTTACTTTAAAAACGTAATTAATTAGTTACAAATTACTTCTCCCAAAAAGTGAGTTAGTAACCCAGTAACCTGAAGGTAAGAGTAATTAGTTACTTGGCAAAGTAACTGGTGTTACCTTTCATGTTTTTTTTCATTAAAAAAAGAAAAAAACAAAACAAAAACAAAACATAGTAACCTTTGCTATGTTTGGAAATCGTTTTACTGTTGTGAATCAACTGTTAAAGTCAATTCGCTACCGTTTTTGTATTAGTTCCCTTCTGTCTACTTTCGACATGTTAAAGTTTTAAAACTGTTTCATCATTTAAAGATAGATTCAAGTCAAGATTTTGCCGATTTAGGAGTATTTTAGATAAAAAGTTAGGTAGTTAGGTTCGCTAGGAAGGTTCACTACAACAGAGCCTTTCTGAGAAGTCTACTGCTTCAAAATGGCGGCTGTTTATCAACGCCGCCGTCTGTCATTTCGCATGTAATTCTATAAGCATATGATATCTAGGCGTAGATTGTAGGCTGTCTGCTACAGTCAGGAAATATTGGAGCCACCTAGCCTAGCATTGCGTTTGCTACAGCGTCACAACACTCTTCTCTCTCAGTGTCTCTGACTTTTCTCGCATCATTCAACCAACGTAGTAACGCATCGTAACACACATTGTCTCGTTGCCGAAACGGTGATAAAATCCGAATGGAGAAAAAAAAAACGTAATGCACGAAAAACGTACAGATTTTGAATGTACGGCATACATTTTTAAAAATCAGTGCTCACTTGTACAAATTACGCCGAAACCGTACAACTTGACAGGTATGCTCTTAACCTGCAAAAGATAAGGGAAGTAGAAGACAAGCATCAAACAAACCGATGCAACAATGCATCATTCCATGCAGTACTAAAAGGCTGTAAATCTTTATTATTATAGTAGACTTTATCTTTGATATTCTTTTAATGTTGTATCTGTTACACTGTTTGCTTTTTTATCAATGAGTAATCTTGCTTCCTCTATTTATGTTTAAATTTATATTAGGGATGACCAAAGTCTGATCTGATCACACTAAATTACTGTATGTATATAAAAACAATATGAAACACACCCCTCCATCAGAACACTGCAAAGGAGAATAGGGCCACACTGTAAAGAAAATACTGGTTAGGAGCAGTAGTGTCTAATGTTAGCCAGCCAAGCATATATGGGCTGATTATGTTGTAAAGGGGAGGGGTCTGCATGTGTGTGTGGCAGTAGTAGTACTTACGTCTACTTCCGTTGTAATAGTTTGTTTCAGTTGTCGCCCCTTTGTGTTATTGTTGTGGCAACTGGCATTTGTGTTTTTATGTCTACCTGTATTAGTCAGCTTCTGTTGTCGTCATTTTGCATCCATGTTTTTGCAAATGGCATGTTTTTTTCCCATTTTTAAAGCATTTGGAAAAAGCTATTTGCCTGACACTTCTCAACCACCTTTTTTATTTAATTTAATTTTTTTGGCAATAACAACGTGAAATTAATCATTTTTCTTTGTTGCCAATAAGACAATTCTGATATGTAAATTGTATACTCCTGAATTAGGTCTTGAATTAATTCCAATAAATGCAATTTTTTTTCAAACAAACAAACAAAAAAAATGTTAATGCTATCGATCATAAAAACATGTCTTAATTCACAATATAGATTCGATGACTTCAAACTGCTTTTACTGTGTGTCCATTTACTTCACATAACTTCCGTACATGTGCAGTAATATTATCATGGTCATCCAATTCTTACATTCCTCTCTACTCAAAATACCCCTTGAAAGGTGCTCTTAACTTTCCAAAAAGAATGAATAAGTTTAGAGTAGGGCTGTCAAACGATTAAAACTTTTAATCAAGTTAATCACAGCTTAAAATTTAATTGATCGTAATTACTTGCAATTCAAACCATCCCTAAAATATGCCATATTTTTCTGTATTTTTTGTTGGAATGGAAAGATAAGACACAAGACAGATATACTGTATACATTCAACATACTGTACATAAGTACTGTATTTGTTTATTATAACAATAAATCCACAAGATGGCATTAACATTATTAACATTCTTTCTGTTAAAGGGTTCCACAGATAGAAAGACTTGTAGTTCTTAAAAGATAAATGTTAGTACAAGTTATAGTAATTTTATATTAAAACACTTCTTAATGTTTTCGTTTTAATAAAATTTGTAAAATTTTCAATCAAAACATGAACTAGTCGCTCGCCATTATTGACGTCGCCGAGTGGTGACGGCTCCCTGCCGTTCTTCCACAGTGCCTTTAACTAAGTAAGACAGTGATTGAAATACACCACAAGGTGTCAATGGGGAGTTTTAAATTACTTAGAAATCAAGCCAATGAGAGTGTTTTGTCCCTCGACTGATGCTGTAGTTCCCTGTTTACTTGTCCATCCATTGTGCTTAACGTTCATTTGAGTGCTGGCTTCACAACGTACGAGACCTCTGATAGTTTGTGTATTGTGACTAAATATTGCCATCCAGTGTATTTGTTGAGCTAAATGAGAGCTACCGTCATTTCCCGAATATAACGCGCACTTTTTTCCCCCAAAATCAACTGGTAAACTCATGGTGCGCATTATAAACGGGTACATGGATGGAGACAGAAATATATATGTATTACATATATATATAAACCGATTTTTTTCATTGACACGGCCACGTTGTGTTGAAGAAACGTATGCGGCCACCCGTTGCCGACCATTACAGTACGTGACGTCACCGTTTTGTTTCGGTAATACTTCACTCTAATCGGCCAAATGATTTCGTCTGTGTTAAATTCTGCTTTTTTCACTCTTCATAAAGCACAGAATTTAGTTTCTTGAACTCATTTGAGTCGATGTTTATTGCAGCTCCGCAATTCGGACTATAACAAATGTAAGGACACACACTTCCTGTGTCCGTCAACTATATCGGTCCCTCGGGAAACTCAAACCCAAATAACAATAGTTCCTTTTGTTACTAGTGTCGTGCTGAAAGCTATGAGCTCTCACGGATTTCCGACTTACGTTCTCACTTTCATTTTACCGTATCAATCCATGGAAGAAACATTTATTCATCATGAGGAAACGAGCAAGTTATACAGCAGCCTTTATAAGAAAAGTCACATCTGTTTTGTTTTCTCCTAGATTCTGGTAAGTTGGAGAAGTTGTCAAATCATATTATTACCGTAAATATTGTCAGTTCACGTTAATGTTTTGAACTACCAATGTGCTATGCTTGAGCTGTGTTTCACCAGTCAGTAAAATGACATCTCTGTATCTGTACACAAGCTATGTTTTCTTGTATTCTTCTATTTATTGGTGCTAAAATTAGGGTGCGCGTTATAAACGGGTACAATAATTTTCCCTAGATTTTACAAGTAAATTTGGGGTGCGCATTATACACGGGTGCGCCTTATATTCGGGAAATTACGGTAAACGAAATGTTTGAATGATTTGTCCAAAGTCTGAGTAAGTTTTATGTGTATTTTGCATAGCTATTTTGATTGGGAATGCCAGTTCTCTTTGCATTGTTGTTTAACTGTGTGAGAATAGGACCTCATTAATACAGATTGAAGCGCTTTTCTTTTTGTGAAAACAATTTTTTTTTGAGCGATAGGAATATTATTTTTGTTGTGCTTTCACTAAATGATACTTATGTTTGTTGTGAAGGAGTTGCCGAAGCTTATGCCAATAAACGGCGCGGTCCAATGAACGCCTGTTTCCACTCGCCTTTCTCTGCCTCTTAGCTCTCAATGTGCAAAAAAAACGGCGTTATTCTAATCTGTTTGAGGCAATGCACGAGCGGGTCATTCCGCGCATGCATTAAATGCGTCAAATATTTTAACGTGATTCATTAAAAAAATTAATTACCGCCCGTTAACGTGATAAATTTGACAGCACTAGTTTAGAGTTCATAATTTGGAGCTTGTTGAAATTATATCTCTGGTCCCAAGGTTTCTAGACCGTGCCTGTCTGCTACGGCGCTAAATGTAAAGCTAGTGCATTTTTCATTCTCAAGTTAAATGAGTTATTTTTTGCCATCATCACATTTTACAGAAATTCCAAATGTCATGATTATAGAAATCAGAGAGAGTCTGCACAGCATCCAGAAGAAGCAGGTATGCAAGGAGACAGTTTTATGTTGCACCGGGAGCATGTGTGCACTTTTAAAACCCTTCCCAAGAAAAATTGGCTAAGAGCTGTTTACTTGTTTGTATTTTCTTGGTAAGCTGATAGACTGTTACATGGAATACTGTCTTCACTTACTGTGATTCAAGTTTAATGATTTCCAACTCTGCATTAGCTAAATAATTTTGTATCATATTTGTTCCACAAATGGTACGAAGACTCGCCTCGGTGTTTGGTGAAGTGTCTATGTGTAGTTCAGTTGTATTTCACTTGGGAAAAAAATACTCAATAATGCTCCAATTTGGCCAAATTATCAGCCTGTGTAGCCTGCCACCGCCGAATCCTACAAAAGATCACATGAAAAGCGCTCTGTCCATGCTGATTATTTATCATTTTGCTAACAACTGCTTCACAGCAATTTTTTGGTGTTAGTCTGTCCTGAGGTAAAACTATGCTAAAAAGAAAATCGTGTGAGACACTTCCTTTGGTGAACTCTGATGGTGATAGGACAGTCCAAATGTGGCAAAAAAACCACAGAATTGGCTGTCTAGTTGTCAATTCGAGAATAGTTTCAGATCTCTATGCTTAAACAGAATCCACATTATTTTGCATTTAAAAACTGTGTGGGAAACTAAAGCCCACTTGTCATGGAAGAGAACATGTTGTTTTAGCCTGACCCAAAGCTGCACTGGCCTGTTGTCTTCCCTCAACCAGCCATCCTTCAAATCCTTTCTCCATTCCCTATCAGCGCACCTCCGCCCTTCTGCAGACACTCCTCTACATACTTAATGACTTTCGCTCCCTTTCTCTTTCTTCCCTTGCCCCTTTTGCCCATTCGGCCACATTCCAATCCTCTGCAGTCATCAACCAGGCACTGACTGCAGCGCAAGGGTTTACTCCGCTCCAATAAACTATGCTTTGGACAAAGACTTTCTGGTGTTACTCTGTTCACTGTTCCCAGTATCTGCACAGAATGAAAGGCCATAGATTGAATAAAATACCCAACGTAAAAACAACCATTTGATGTTTTTAAGCATTTTCCATTTAATTTTTATCCCGTAACAACGTGTAGCTTGTGGGCTTGTATTCCGTTTCCTATTCAATAAACAAACAGACCGAATCCGCATTCCTGATGCACAAAGAAATAACACTTTATGAGTCATCCTTGGTCAGGAGACCACAGCCAAGATCATGATTGAGACTTTATATTTTGTCTTCTAATTAATTTTTCCAAGCAGTAGCCACGAGGGCATGAGTCATATCAGTTTTATTTCCCTATTGAGTGTGCCACACCATTGTGTATACCTCGTTTGTTCCCTTTTCAGTGTGCTTTGGTATTTGATGCTTCAAATGAAAATAATAATAGTCATGAAGAAGAATATAAAGTTTGGTTAAATAGGGTTTCTAGTTTGGGAAAGTTTTGAAAATGCAGAATAAAAAATGGAAGTCGAAACAATCAAGCAGGATAAGAGAATCAAGGATATCTGTGTCATGCATCTTATTGTGCCAGTGTCAAGGTGACAAACCTTGATAAAGCACAGTAATGCAGTTACCCTTACACTTTTTATATTTTGTTCCTAATGTCACACTTTTCCTATAATGTCATACTGCGACAACACGACCATAAAAAATTCGGCACATGGCGCCAAACAGATTGTATGTTTTTACAATAGACTTCACTATCAGTTGATGTCAAACGGGGTGCAGGGCCTATTTTCAAAAATTTAAAAATCAAATATTTTCAAAATCAAAGCCGCCAGCGACCTAAAATAAAACAGGCACCTCCCTGAGGCATACTCTATAAAGCCCCTTTTACACACATATCCCGGTAAATTCCCGTGTAAAGTGACGCAGGATTTACTCGCCTCATTGCTTTCATGCATGGAGAGATATCCCAGGAATGACGTGGGTTGGACACTTTCACTTTTGCCCACTGGCGCTCTTCGAGCGGGAGGGATTTTATAACCCGGACATTATGTCATTTTTGGTCTGCATCGGCTGTCAAAATGTTGGTCAAATCGTGTTTTTTGACAGAGCCGTTCCCAATGTCGTAACTGCAGCCAATTCAAGCTTATCAAGACTGTATTTAAGCCTAGACGATCCAAGAGAAGGACGCCGAGATATTAACTTGCTGGGCGCCATTCGACACCTCTGCCGCCCTTGTTTTGAAATCCCCTACGTTGTGCTGGTATTTGAGTGTATTTGTTTTGTTGTCTTATCGGCTCTCTGCCTACCGTTTAGGTTAGTATCATTGATCCCCGTCGACCTACTTTCACGGACCTATTGTTATTCCCCCTTTTCCGCGATCACATGTATTTTTGTTTGTATTTAATAAACCCCTTGAACGCATCCCTCTGTTGTTTTCTTGTTGCGGACCATAACATCGGCAACAAAATAAACCACACATTTCCAAAGATGGACGATGGACTCTCTTCCTTGGCTCTACGATCTTGAAATAATTTCATTTTGTTATGTTTTCAGTTTAATTTAGCTATTTCCAGCTTGCTATGTTGATAATTGCAATGTTTACCGCTTTTCGTCTTACTGTGAAGAAAGAGGAAGTGATGATCGGGCCGCCATGATATTTCTGTCATCAGCCAACGTGCTGTGACCCAGGAATTTAAAGCTTGCTATCAAGTAAGCCTCGTCCCGGGACTTTCCCTGAATTATACTAAGACGTGACCCGTGAAATGTCCGCGTAATCTCCGTGCCAGTTGACCCAGGAAATTGCGTTCACATACAAGGGCTGCCCGTTTAAATCCCGGGATTTTCCCAGTGTTTTAGCGTGTGTGAAAGGGGCTGAAGAGTCTCCATGAGCAGCAGCCTTCCGTAATAAAATCCTGCTTAATTATTTTTTTGTATAATTATAACATAACCTAAAATGGCTATGAAATGCTCAGATTTTACGCTAGATACACAAAAATCACCAAATTCAAAGATAATCACCTATATTTTCAGGATCTATAGAAGTTTCCAGGGTACTTTCGCTTTACTTCCTGCTTTCTTCTCGCGACTTCCATTTTCACGATATTTAACATTGAGAGCAATGGCACTGGAGTGCCGTCACTCACTAAAAACCCTGAAAAAAAAAAAACACTTATTCAGAAATGCCGCATCCTTCTGCCATCTCCACATGGGAAGACAACATAAAGAAATGGCCGAGTGTGAGCGCAAATAAAATATTATCGTTTTTTATTGACTCTATGGGAGTGGATGGAAAAGCCATTAGTAACCTGAAAAGCTCTGAGGCATTCCAGTACCTACACAGCCACAAAGTTGCATGTGTCCCGGGCGTTGGTGTAGTCATGCTGCCGCTGTGTTATGAACGGTATGTTCTTCAAAAATACGAAACCTACAATCTGGCGCATGAATCGACTTGTTGCCTTTGCGATTGATATTAAGATGATGATTGTAATTATGAAGTTTAATAATTTTACTACAACTACTGCTGCTGCCGTAGCTGCTACTACAACAACACATGCCAACTACTAGGCTAGTAAAACTGCTGCTAGCCTGCTACTACTCAGTAAGTGACACGTATGTGTAGAATGGTAAAATTATGTTCAATTTAAATCAGTGGGTTCCTTTGATTTGACTTTGTCACACTGCCAACTTCAACCGCAACTCTTGTTGTTTTGTCTAAATCGGTAGTTCGGAGCAGAAATTTTCCAAGATGGCGCCGCCCATGTTTCACTCAGGAAACTTGTCTATAGCAATATTTAACATATATAAATTTTTGGCCGAAATACCAACTTAATTTGTTTTATTTAGTGCAATTTTGGCATAAGTTTTCAACAGCTAATAAATCACTCAATTTTCACATCAGAAACTTAATACTTGGGGAAAGCGTGCAGAAACAAACAAAGAGCTTTTTGAATGGAAAATCCTTGTAAATAACTGCCTAAATCCCGGAGTATGAACGTAAAATAGTCTAGATTATTGGTTAAAAGCAAAAAAGACAAAAACAAAAAAAACCAGGAAGTTATCATTGATTTTATGTAACTATTTCAAGCAAAAGTTTATTGCTAAATTTTTCAATTCATTTAATTTTTTCCCCAATGTTTTAAAGTGCATGCATAGTGCTATTATATATAATAATTACCTTGAATCCTCGTCCAGATCACTCTCGAGAAACTCCTCCCTGCTTGTATGCACTAAAACTTTCGTCCTGTGTCCACCTAAATCCGGCGTTACAACGCTGTGTTTGAGTTTATCGCAGTGAAAGCTCCACAACGCTCTGCCTGCCCCCGGGACCCTGCGGGAAGCCGTAGCGAAATGTCTGTAGGAGCTCAACTGATAGTGAAGTCTATGGTTTTTACGTTCACTTTACAGCACTTTGTCTTTAGGTGCTTCTGTTTTTAAAGTGTTTTATGGATAAAGTTGAGTTCAGTAGGTTGGAATAACGTGAATACATTCTTCAATCGTGTTTTTTTTCCAAGTCAAAAGCCTTGTTCTTTAATGGTGCACCATGTGAGGTGGCCATTTGACATTTTTAGCATTTTTCTCATTACACTGCTATCATCTCACAGAGAAGAAGGCTTCAGAATCAGTGTCTTCATTGTTTCATCATCGATGCCATCTCTATAAAGGGATTGAATTTATATCAGTGTCATTGTCACTGACTGCCAATGGCAGTGATTAACTTATTACGGCAACAATGGTCTCTCCAGACCAACACTAAGGGGCTGTTTACACGGAGACGCTGTGACACCAAATCAGCAACAATTGTGTTGTGTATTGGCCTCACGTTGTCACAGTGGAGGGTAAAAAACAGAAAGCAAAGTTTGCAAGCTTTTGATTGCGGCTTCCAAAGTGGAACGATGCAATTATGGGTTTTGCTCCGTAGCCGTTGAAAGGGAATAAGAAACCTGAGCTGAGGATGATGTGCCAAGAAAATGTGTGTGTATCAGCTGTGGCGCTGTAAACTGCACTACCCTTTATTGTATGGATTAATATTACATTGTTTCCATGCGGAATTGTGGCATTATTCAAATGGAGAACGTTGTCGTGTGCACGCAAAACTGCGATTGGGAGTTTTCTGTTGATTCGATCGGACTGTCTACGTGTAAAGTGCCCTAAAAGTGTTGTTATAAACTGCTTCTAGCGAGAAGCCAATGACATTGTGGACTTGTCTCCAGCCAATCATAGGGCACACATTACTATTTGGAAACCCACTCAGCCATGGAAGTCAGGCAAACGACCAACATCAATAAACTTCATCACTGTATCCTGTATTTGTGTGTTTACATATATGTTCAGATCTTTATGTGTAGGAAGACCTATACACTTGCCATATTTGGTAGGATATCACTCAAATTCAGCATGAGTTTTATACTGACCACAATGGATCTGCAAGATCTAATAATTGAAGTATACATGGTATGTAAAGTTCTAATTTGAAGTCTTCTCACCACTTTGTGGTATCCATGCAACCAGAATGGTCTCCCTGATTATCTACAAACATATTCCTGGCCAAAACGGCTGAGCACTTGTCACTAAGGGACAAAAAATCCCTTGTATTTATGTTTATGTTTTTGTCCGCATTAAACACTTCAGTTAATTTATTGAATGCTTGTTTGAGCTGGTGGCCCCAGTGGGCAATAATCAGTCCCTGAATAGCACACACAATACAAGCATCAGTGGATATCTAAGATGTAAGAAATTTAGTTTTGGTGATATCGGAGTAATGTATGTTTGGTTTAATTTGCTTGATTACGCAATAACTCTTCTGTATGTAACCTCAATTATTTACATTAAATCTTTGAATCGAGTTTGAGTGAGAATGAATTGTGTTCGCCAGTTCAGATTGATAATATTTGCACATATGCAGGAAGCTGTTGAGGCCTGTTGGAGGTCTGTGCTTTCGCAACAGCTTCTGATAACTTGATTATTCATTTTTCAATCCACCACTCCAAACTATAGCTACAGCATGCTTCAGCTAGTTTTTTTCTTTTACACTAGAGAGAGCATTTATATCATAATTTTCTGTCTAATAATACAAAAGGCAGAAATAATTTGTGGCCTGAAATGTTTTGTCATGATGTCTGAACCTACTACTACTAAACAGTTGCTTCCTAATTTGTATTTGAATCCAAATAAGTTTTATCACACCAACATCTCAAATGTAATTCAATCATTTTTTTGTATATTTCAAACTTTTGTAAGCCTGTTTAAGCACAGACACACCCTGCAAGCATAAAGAGCAAAATGACCCATCTAGTGAATTTTTATGAAAAGACAAGAAATGTGACACTGAATCAGTCATAATCAATTGTTGCACTCAGTCTGCAGATGGCCTCCTGAACCTTTGCAGATTGTAATCAGTCATACAACATTTAGCGGTCACATGCAACTTGTTCTAATGCTAATCTTCCTGTTTGTAGGACAAAAATGGCATTTATTAGTGAGGAACATTCTATTTGAATGACATGCTCAATTACTGCTCATCAAAATGTCTTGAGGCTGCATAGTATGGGAGTATGGCAGTGAAGGGAGAAGAAACGTTACTCGTTCTAGCATAGACGGAGTTTGACTTATGGGGCAGGGGGGGCACAACATGGTAATGACCCCAAAACGCAGTATCAGCAATAAAAAAAACTTACAAGAATATTTATAATAATAAGTTGAAAATGAGTGTTTTTTGTTTCCCATCATTCTTGAGGAGATTTCTAAATCAGGCTGCTTAGGACAGCTATGCTTTTCGCCAGATCGTTATCCATTGATTATTGTACGCCTGCCGGTGTCGTGCCAATGTAGTTACCCCAGTCAAAAATTGCATCCCCTGCGCGGAGCTATATGGAGGTAGATTTGTTTCTTCATTATTCGACCCCCCCCCCCCCCCCCCCAAAAAAAATAAAAGTTGCTTCAATCAAAAAAAGTCACTTAAAAAAAAATGTTTGAATGCAAAAATAAATTTGAAACTCAAAAAATGCATTTGAAAGCTATTTTTCTATAATTGAATTTTTTTTTTTGATTGAAGTAAACAATTTTTTTGATTGAAGCAACTTTTTGGATTGAAGTAATGTTGTTTTGCATTTGGGTCCCAGTTTGGCTAGGACATTTGTGTCTTTATTATTCAATCAAAAAATAAGTTGCTTCAAACAAAAAAAATACATATTTTCAAAAGAAAAATCACTTCAATCAAAATAAGAGAAATTTCAATCATAGACAAAAAGTTTTTGAATGCGAAAAAATATTTGAGACTCAAATATCTGCATTTGAACACAATTTTTCATTAAAAATTTTTTTTTAGATTTTAGTAATCCTTTTTGTGTTTGGGCAATATTATCAGTTGGAAATTTGTGTCTAAATCATTCAATCCCCAAAAAGTTGGTTCAATCAAAAAAAAAAAAAAAAAAAAAAACAAACAAAAAAATTCAAACAGAAAAAAATTATTTGTAAAATAAAATTGCCCTTCCCCTATTTTTTATTTTTATTTTTTTTAAATAATATGCAAAGCAAATGACCGTCCAAGGTGCTAGTCACATGATGTGTTCGAAAAAGAATTTTGACCCATAATGAAAATAGCTTTTGTGGTTCATTTCATTCATTTTTGTTGTTTTTATTTTATTGCTTTACAACTTGTATATATATAGGAGAGTCAATTACATGCAATGACACTTTTTGGCCACCAGAGGGGCCTGGCTCCCCTTTAAACTCCGCTTATGCGTTCTAACGACGTTGGATCGCAATAGCAGTATACTAGTGTATATATATATATGTCGAGCAGGATTTTCCCATAAGAATACATTATATTTCACTTAATTCGTTCCACAGCCCAAAAAACTACGCTTAGTCCTTAATAAATACTGCAGGTACAATTACTTATAGCAATTACAAATAGCAACACAAATGAATTATGAATACCGTACAGATTTGAATGATAATAATAATAAATGGAAATTTAAAAATTGTTTTTATTTTCACCTTAACTTATAGAGACTGGCGAAAGGAGGTGGGAGGAGACAGCGGTTGCATGTGGATACAGTGATCCGAGTTCTGTCTAATTGAACATATGAATTAAATAAGACACATGTAAAACAAATGAATTATGAAAAAAATAAGAAATAACAAAAATGTTTTTATTGTCACCTTAACTTACTTTTGAACGGAGGTCTGAGGGAGGAGACAGCGGGTGTGTCGGTAGGTAGGTGATGGGAGCGGGTGGGGCTACAGTTAAAAAAGTTTTTAACATAAATAAAACATCAAGAATTACAGTTTACGCACCACTATCTTAAATCCTCTTGTGGTTTTGAGTGGCTGTTTGTTTGTTGTCCTCAAATGAGCCACTGTATTCACATTTTCAGAAATACACAGATCAAAAAAATATCAAGAATTACAATTTTCACACATGATGCATGGGCAGGCACTTCAGAGACCAAAATTTGTGTAAGCAATGAAACAGTCAAAAATTTCCAACACATTCCCTTTGACACTCACAACACTTTAAGGTAGCAGCTTTGCCAACCATGATCACAATTGCGCCTTTGAAGATTTCAACTGGAGCGTCACACACTTTCTTTTTCCAGCTTGACATCCCAAGTCGTTTTCTTTTTCCGGACTCTTTTCAGAAGTACCAAAGTATTTTCCGATGTGCTGCAATGACATTTAAACTGCACAGCACACATTGGCACTATTGTTCTGTTCTGTGAATCCTTTGAGAGAGAGTGCAAGACTTTTGTCACTCAGGCCTTTATTGAATATTGTGTCAAAAGACAGTAATCTGTTCATGTGCTTTGCTTTGAAAGATAATGTGATCTTGTCAATCTCTGTTGAGCAATCATCTGTGTTGATACTTGTGCTCACATGAGTTCATTCTGCAAGCGCAAATGAAATTATTGTTCTCAATTTTCCTGCGCTTGATTATTTAGTCCATGCTTAGACATACTGCTTGAAATGACCGAAGAGCTCTCTTTTTTTTTATTTATATATATTTTTTAAGGCAGACGATGTAATTTGGCTGTTCATATGAGACAAAGGCACTTAATTCAATAGCATATAGCACGGAAGCCAAAAAAAAAAACAAGACTATGCACTTCTTTAAATCAAGTAGTATATCAAAGACCAGGAATTGCAATAAAGAATTAAAATACCCAAGCCCAGAAACCCAAATACTGGGCCACCCATCCACTGAAATTTTTTTTACAGTATAATGGCAAGTTGATTTGCTCTTAATAACTATGGTTTTAAATATCTTCCCATTTTTTTTTTATGGCGCAATGTAACCAAAGTTGAACATTTTGCCCTGAAATCCAAAATATATATTTGGTAAAAATACTGCACATTACCAAAAGAACACCATACATATGGTAAAATATAGTTTGGTTATGTCCACATCACGCCTTTCTATTAAGATGGAAATGGGGCCTTAGTTAAATTAGGTGGACGGAATTATGATGAGTTCAGAAGTGACCTCAGGCTTTGGAAGAAAGCAAGGAAAAGACCACCAGAACAGATGAAATTAATCTTGGATTAATCAGAGGTACTTTGAATAATGTCAGGTGTTGCCTGACTCATCGAACATGGCTTATAATGTAAATGGTCAATTCTTAGTACAGCCACATCCCAGTTAGAAAAGGCTATTCGAAAATTTGAAAACACATGATTTCAGTAATTTAGTTTGGTTTTTTTTTCAGTTGAGACGAACAGGTTATTGAGCCAAGCAACATGTTATAATTATGTTAAAAGTTTGGCAATTATTTAAATTATTTATTAATTAATTATTTATAAAAACGGGCCTTTGGACAGGGGTAAGTAGTCTATTTTAAATCCATTGTAAATACTGTATCATACTTGTATTTCACTCTACTGCTATATGCAGTTGGGTAATGGACGGCCAGATGTTAAGTGAGTCATAAATAAGTCCAAAGACTGCATTTCCATGAGTCCCTGAAAACAATAACTGCACAGTGTAGAAAGCATTACTCAGCATTTTCCCCAAGTTACGAAACAACCCAAATGTACTTATGGAACGTCAGCACTAGTCTGCCTCGGGAAACCTCCGCGTCTAGATCAGTTTAGGGCCCGTTTACATGGTTACCAGCAACGTTAACGTGCGATGATCGTGTTGCAGATTAGCCTTGCGATTAGACGCCGACTGCGAATGCTGAGAACAAAGATGCGAGCTTTCTATTGTTGGCTCCAAAGTGAAACGATTTAATTGCGAGGCTCCCTTCACAGCCTTATAAACAGAAACCGCGGAGAATTATCTTGCTAGGATCAAATCACCACGCGCCACACATCTTTTGGGCATGCATAATCGCCAC
The DNA here is from genome assembly GCF_030265065.1 of Corythoichthys intestinalis. Classification (NCBI taxonomy): domain Eukaryota; kingdom Metazoa; phylum Chordata; class Actinopteri; order Syngnathiformes; family Syngnathidae; genus Corythoichthys; species Corythoichthys intestinalis. Next base: position 39,390,804 of record NC_080396.1, read on the forward strand.
TAATGGCAGCCCCCTTGTCTTGTCTTGCAACATTTGATCGCGTCTTTTTCTATTTTATAACAAAAGTTGCATGCAATACTATGAGTATGTCATCAGCAGAAAAGCATTGAGCACATACTGAACAAAAGTCTACAACCTTTATCCAGGTGTAGGGCGTCCAGATGTGTGGGGATTAGACCTGGAAGAATAGTCAGTCAATAATTCAATCAGTGTTGAATGACTGGATGAATGAAAACTGACGAAAGGAGAAAAGTTTGGAATATCTAGAGTCATTAGTGGCTCTTCCAGAGGAGCCTCTTTTACACATAACCCTTAATTTTCTTGAAGCTTTTGTTTCTATACAATTGTGTGGTATACTGGTCCTTTTAAAAAAATAGCATATTGTGATAAAGTTCATTATTTTCTGTAATGTACTGATAAACATTAGACTTTCATATATTTTAGATTCATTACAAACAACTGAAGTAGTTCAAGCCTTTTATTGTTTTAATATTGATGATTTTGGCAGAAAAGTCAAGAAAACCCAAAAATCCCTTTCTCAAAAAATTAGCATATCATGAAAAGGTACTCTATAGAAGATACTAATCTAATCATCTGAATCAACGAATTAACTCAAAACCCCTGCGAAAGATTAATGAGGCTTTTAAAAACTCCCAGCCTGGTTCATTACTCAAAACCGCAATCATTGGCAAGACTGCCGACCTGACTGCTGTCCAGAAGGCCATCATTGACACCCACACAAGAGGCTAAGACACGGAAATAAATTTCTGAGCGAATAGGATGTTCCCAGAGTGCTGTATCAAGGCACCTCAGTGGGAAGTCTGTGGGAAGGAAAAAGTGTGGCAGGAAACACTGCACAACCCGAAGAGGTGACCTCACCCTGAGAAAGATTGTGGAGAAGGGCCAATTCCAGACCTTGGGGGACCTCCAGAAACAGTGGACTGAGTCTGGAGCAGAAACATCCACAACCACTGTGCACGGGCGTGTGCTGGAAATGGGCTAGAGGTGCCGCTTTCCCCAGGTCAAGCCACTTTTGAACCTGAAACAGTGGCAGAAGTGCCTGACCTGGGCTACAGAGAAGCAGCACTGGACTGTTGCTCAGTGGTCCAAAGTACTTTTTTCAGATGAAAGCAAATTTTGCATGCCATTCGGAAATAAAGGTGCCAGAGTTTGGAGGAAGAATGGGGAAAAGGAAACGCCAAAATGCCTGAAGTCCAGTGTCAAGTACCGGTATGGTACGGTACAAGTATGGTCTGGGGTGCCACGTCAGCTGCTGGTGTTGGTCTAATGTGTTTTATCAAGGGCAGGGTCAATTCAGCTAGCTATCAGGAGATTTTGGAGCACATCATGCTTCCATCTGCTAAAAAGCTTTATGGAGATGAAGATTTCATTTTTCAGCACGACCTGGCACCTGCTCACAGTGTCAAAACCACTGTCAAATGGTTTACTGACCATTGAATTACTGTGCTCAATTGGCCTGCCAACTCTCCTGACCTGAACCCCATAGAAAATATGTGGGATATTGTGAAGAGGAAGTTGAGAGACATCAGACCCAACACTGTGGATGAGCTTAAGGCCGCCATCGAAGCATCCTGGGCCTCCATAACACCTCAGCAGTGCCACAGGCTGATTGCCTCCATGCCACGTTTCGTTGAAGCAGTCATTTCTGCAAAATGATTCCCGACCAAGGATTGAGTGCATAGCTGATATTAATTAATTGAAGGTTGACTTTTTTTGTATTAAAAAACACTTTTTTGTATTGGTCGGATGAAATATGCAAATTTTTTGAGATAGGTATTTTTGGTTTTTCTTGACTTTTTTGCCAAAATCATCAATATTAAAACAATAGAAGGCTTGAACTACTTCAGTTGTGTGTAATGAATCTAAAATATATGAAAATCTAATGTTTATCAGAACATTACAGAAAATAATGAACTTTATCACAATATGCTAATTTTTTTAGACGGACTAGTATTTGACAAATAAACAGATTTGTACATCTTATTTTTCTTCTCTTTTTACACACATACACAAACACTCTTAAATGCTAAGTTAAGACAAAGATAGAAGTTTATTTATGACTTGTGTAAGAATAAACAACAACTCCTCCGTGTCCTCCGTCAAAATTTACAGTTAAATTGGCGAGTCTCCTGGTCAACATTGTCTTGATATTTTCATGTTTTGTTGTCCATTGTAACATAGCAGTATTTCTGCTTTTCTATCCGCTCAAACAAGAACCACCAGGTGCCATTAAAATTTTGCTCTTATAAGTATTGAAGAACAATGTTGATTTTCTGCATTGACAGCCAGAGCTAAGGAGAATGTTGCAAGTGTGTAAATTGAATGTATCGTTGTAAAACTGCACTGCCCACTTCTGCCTGGGATGAATTCTGCATCGTATTCACGGTTTTCGTTGGGACGGAGATTTCAAGTTGTAGTGGATTATTTTCGGTCAGAGCATCTTTGTGTTTAAGAATCTAATCAATGCCCTTTAAAAAAAGCCATTTTATCTAAAAACTTGACTTAAGGAATATGTCTATAGACTTAAGGAATATGTCTATAGACATCACTACAGTAGTTGGTTAAGAACCTAATTGTTCTGCACAAGAGACATGTGAGAAAGGAGTTTATTGGGAGTACATTTGCACATTTCTTTTACCCCTAGGTAAAACAATAAACAAACCATCTGAAGTGCCTAGACTTCCCTTCACTGTCAAAACATTCAGTGTTTATTTGTCTTTGTATTGTTCTGTGGGGACTGTTTGGTGTTAAGGCAAACATTCCTCACACCATAAAAATTGACATAGGGAATCAGCCCCTCCCTCAAACACACAAACTTCCAAGTTTGGTTCTCCCAATATTAATGGAAATTGTGTACAGAGCTGCCTGTTGGACATCAAATCTCTTATAGTTATGCTTCATAAGTCAAGCTTCTTTGTATATCTGTATCCATAGCAACCAAACTCAAACTATTTCCACGGCAGTCACATATGCTTCTGGTTTGGTCATCAACGCTCTGTGGTAAACCCCGTTCCCATGGTGACCGTGGGTGTGGTTATGGGTTGTCAGAATAGTGGCGGCCAGAGAGAAAAAAATACTACGCAAGAGGGATCACAAGAGGACAAACGTGGAACATGTGCCGGAACGCACAATGTTAACTATTAAGAGTCACTCTTTGTGGTTTTTTTTTTTAAGCACTAAATGTTGCATTTTAATCAAAAGTACAGAGAGTATCAAATTAGGAGAGCAATGTTTTCTTTTTATGTGGGCACTACTACTACCACCAAGTTTTTCCATGGAACATTTTAGTTTTCCCTTCTCCCGCACTTCATCCAAATCCAAGCATTGCTTTTATTGGTTCAAGGCGCTGCTAGGAATGGGCCAGTCATGAATCATGACTTCGTGACATCTGTGTAGAAAATGGCAGCATTGTCATGTGGACTTGAAAAAAAATTTCTTCAATTCTGACATTTGCTTCAAAAGCTGGGTGTAAAGACTTATGACGTAGCACATGTAGTCTTGTTGTGTACACTGGTTACTGACTGTGTACATGTATTTCAATTACTTCCCTATGAAGGGTTTAAAAGCGACTTCCTCTTTACCAGATTTGTTGTCCTGGTGACAGTAACGACACAAGGCCAAGTCTCGTGCTTTCATGCAATGTGGGGTGGAATTAATTATTGCCGTTGTAATTTGTAAAACCTTTTCCGACACAGCACAGAGACTGAACAGAAATGTTTCCCTCTCTTTTAAATTAACTTAAAGTAAGCCGTTTCGTTAATCATTGTTTTTTAGTATAACACCATAAGACCATATGTGTCAGTTATTTAGAATTTCATGAGTGACATATTTGTACACTGTTGATTGTAATTATTTTGGGGGGGAAGAGAGAAGCAAAATGAAGCTTATGCATTGTGGACGTGTGTCTTCATAAAAAAAGCGACCACACCCACCACTCCATTTCATGCTGAGCTAGGACTGCTTCGTCCAAGGCCTTGAATGAATAAATGTCTTTGTTGTCATTGTACAATTGAACAACGGAATCGAGAAGCCCTTTAAAGTACAAAATAGCAAAAGTGCAAAATAGTAAACTATAGAAATTTTTAAATATTTACCAAAAAAAAAGATAAATAAAATAATAATAGTATGGAAATACTGCTCATTCAAGCTAGACCAGAGCTTGCCAAATTGTTCCAGTCTAAAATAGTTGACTTGTCAAAATACTGAGTGACGAGTAATGTTAGGGAATCATGTCTGCCTCATCACCAAAACACTTGAACTTGACATCTCATCCTCTATATTATAGAGCAGGGGTCCCCATCTGCCGGGCCGCGGACCGGTACCGGTCCGTGGCGCATTTGCTACCGGGCCGCACAGAAATAATAATTTAATAACGACCGCATTCTGGCCGAATTAACCCTGTGCACCTGATTAACACACCAATATCTCTCTCTACTCTAGATATAATACTACGGGATGATTACAATGTTGTCATTGAAGTCCATTGATTGGACTGCTAGCATTACATCTTGTTTGTGTATATAATATATTTATGTGCGCTTGTTCTCGATAATAACGTATTACTAGGCCGCGGGCGCAGCACATTTGTTCCCGGAAATAATTAGCCCCCACACGAGCGAAGATAACAGGAAAACAGACGTCTTTGGAGATATTTTTACGGCGAAAAAGGCACCTGACGAGCCTACAACCTCGAAGACCCACGAACTGCGAAGGAGTGGATTCGTGATCCGTTTGTGAATAAACACAGAGATCGCAAATGACGGCAACCTTATTAAACGTACATTTGAGACAACAACTCTACCGAGGTTCTGGATTAAAGTCATTCTGGAATATCCTGACATCGCGACAAGAGCATTGCAAACCTTGCTACAATTTCCAACATCTTATCTTTGTGAAGCGGGCTTCTTAATTAATGTTTAACGACAAGGCGAAGTCGTTAATGGTGAGCGCAGTGTGCAACTGTTGTGGGCAGCTTACATGGCAGGATGAATATGAGGAGAACTTTTCTACAAGTCCTTCCATGATCAAACGTAAGTTAATATTCCTTTCTATCCAGAAAGTTTGTAGTGTTTACTTGGGAGTCGCTGCATTTGCGCATTTTGCGGCTATGTTTAATGTTACGCGCATGCGCAGAACCGCATCGTTGCAACTTTTGATGGGTTGCAAAATTTGTCAAAAACACCGGTCCGTGAAAAAAAAGACCCAAATAACACCGGTCCGTGGTGCAAAAAAGGTTGGGGACCCCTGTTATAGAGCAGCAGTTCACAATCATTATTTATCTAATAAAACAACAAAAATCTAAAAAAAAAAAAAATAATAATAATATTAAAAAAAAAAAAAAAAAAAAAAAAAAAGATTTCAAATGAAATACACTGCACTCACAGGAGAAGAGTAAGCTCCAATCACATTTTACTAATTTTTTTATGTGGGACATTCGTTGTTGTAGCCACTTCAGGAAGTGGTTAATAAATTTTTACCATGTGTTATTAGATTTATCCTCACAATGTATGTTTGTCATGTCAGACTTGAAAATTAATTCAATTATGTCTGACAGCCATATTCAGTGGTGTTTTCAGTTAGCTGCTCCCAATCGAGTTGGTCTGAACCAATCGAAGGATAGAGAAAATAGCGATAACATTCAAATGATTCGCAAATGCCATAAGTGATGAATCGGACATGTGACTGATTAAAAAAGTGGAACCTTAATTACGGGTATGTCTACAAGGCAGAAGCCACTGTTCAGGATTCTGAGGTCTCTGGGCACATTACACATACGTAGCAGCACATAGAGATCTAAATCAACCTGACAAAATTAAGTGATCGGGGAAAAAGAAATACAAAGACAGGAATGAAAGCTGGGTTATGAAATGAAGTCAGTTTTGAAAATAAGTTAATACAATTCCATCTGAATTTTTAAATGCAGGTCAGTGAAAATGAATGTCTTCCCAGCACACCACTAGAAGGACATGACCTTAGTAGAACAAGGTCAGCGCCATGTCAGCATTTGCATTTGGATCTCCCACCTTGTGTCACTCCCAACTGAATAATTGTATTTGGGATTACACTGCATGCTGTCATTACGTCACTTGGAAGGGAAGTTCTGTTCTGATTCCTCTAAAGAATGTGTCACGCCTAAAATGATTCACTTGGCAGAAAGTGTCAATGTCGCAGACATTCCAAGACCTATCTTAGGAAAAAATGCAAAATTCTAGGGAAGCACAACTTTTCATTGAATACAATATTTGACAAACAAAAATAGTACAGTACACATATAATGATGATGATGATTATTGTCCATCTATTTTCTGTACCTCCCATCATCGTGATGGTCTGGGACCCAAACGCTGTTTTAGGTGAGAGGCCCCACCTGAAATGGTCACCAGCCAATCACAGGGCACATACAGTGCCCTCCATAATTATTGGATTCATAATAATTATGTGTTTTTTAGCTTCTAATATTTCTTTTTCTAAATAATATGGGACCTTAATGGAAAAATTTTCAGCATGCGCATCTTTCGTGGCACGCCAGACCCACTTAGAGTGTTTTTCACCAAAAAGCTCAATCTTGGTCTCATCTGACCAAAGCACACGGTCCCAGTTGAAGCCCGCAATACCGCTTGGCGAACTCCAAACGTTTGCGCTTATGATTGTGAGTGAGGAAAGGTTTTCTCCATGCATTCCTCCCAAACAGTGGCGTGTAGACAGCACCCCATACCCACTGTGAAGTATGGGGGTGGGTCAGTGATGCTGTGGGGCTGTTTCGCATCCAAAGGCCCTGGGAACCTTGTCAGGGTGCATGGCATCATGAATGCTTTGAAATACCAGGACATTTTAAATCAAAATCTGTTGCCCTCTACCCGAAAGCTGAAGATGGGTCGTCACTGGGTCTTTCAGCAAGACAATGACCCTAAACATATGGCCAAATCTACACAGAAATGGTTCACCAGACACAAAATCAGGCTCCTCCCATGGCCATCTCAGTCCCCAGACCTCAACCCCGTTCAAAACCTGTGGGGTGAGCTGAAGAGGAGAGTACTGAGGAGAAGACCCAGGTCTCTGGATGATTTAGAGAGATTCTGCAAAGAGGAATGGCTGAAGATCCTTCTTTCTGTCTCTTCCCATCTTGTGAAACACTATAGGAGAAGATTAGGTACTGTTTTGTTGGCAAAAGGGGGTTGTACAAAGTATTAACACCAGGGGTGCTAATAATTGTGACACACATTATTTGATTTCAAATAATTATTTCTTTATGTGGGATTTTTTCCCCACTGAATAAATGCACTTGTATTGAAGGTTGGATTTTTCTCTTTTTTTCCATTAAGGTCCCATATTATTTAGAAGAAAAAAAAAAAATTAGAAGCTAAAAAACATAATTATTATAAATCCAATAGTTACGGAGGGCACTGTATAAACAAACAACTATTCACACCTGCATACAATTTAGTGTTTTTAATTAATTTACCATTCATATTTTTGGAAAATGGGAGTACCCTGAGAAAAACCAGGAACCTGCCACAAGACTCAAAGGCTGGAATCTGGATTTGAATTATTTGAACTCACAGCCTTTGAACTGTGAGACAGATGTTTTAACCAGTCGCCCTCTGTACAGCCTACCGCCATCATTCATTGTAATATATATATATATTTTATCTATAAGAGAAAGTTATCCGAGAGTTATCTGTAAATTACTTTTTAAACAATAACCGATATCCTGATATTGTCCAACTCCAAAAATCTGGTATCAAACCGATACCGAAATACTAGTATGTTGTTGTGGACTTAATATGTTATGTCTAATTGTATTCTGATACCCCACTGGATGATTTAATAATGATAAATGTAACAACTTCAAGGTTTTTCCAAATAAATAGTTTGTGAAAAATAAGAGAACTTTAACTGAAGATACGGAAAAAGTGCCTATATTGCACCACTATATTTATCGTAGAAAAAAAAAAAAGGCCGATAAGCATAACTGCTGTGCTAAGCTGCGACCAGCCCTTGTACAAAGGCAGAAGGCTTCTACAATCACTTTGAAGGCAACATGCATTTTCGCCTAAAACCGATGTCACTATTATCAAATATCATTTTAAGATGCTTTTATAATATCAGACAATTTTTTTCTCATGTTATGATTTTTTTGCACCTTGTTACTTTTATTATTGTTGCTATTGTTATTGGCAGTTCTGCTAGATTACCTGATTAAACAATAAAACAAACTCATAAACCAATGTATATTTATGCAATTGATGTTCTACATGAATAATTCATAATGGTCAATATAAACTGCTTAAAAAATAAACATTTAATAATGATGGTACATATGTTTCCAGTCCAGGTTAATATTAACAATAATTATGAATAATAGTCAAATTTGAAATCATAACTACAAGATCATACTACTGTAAGTTTCTATGAATCTAACTTGCTCACTCACACACCAACTAATGAGAAATTATCATTACTATTAAAATTGTTATTAATGTTAATGAATGATTTTGATGAAAAATAGATGCTCCATTTGGAGAAACATATTGCATATTCAATTAATTTCTCACAGATCCATTATTGACACATAAGAGTTCAGTCAGGCCAAAGCTACTGTTTCAAAAACTGCCCCGTGTTTTTAATATTTCCTCAAGTTTCCAAAGAACCTGCTGTTTTAGAGGAAAGTATAGTAAAAGAGCTACGAGCCATCATGGAGGGTGGCTCCTTTTGCACAACTTTAATGGTGTGCAATGTTCAAATATGTAACACAATGGGGCTTTAAAACACAAAGGCTTGTTATTTGCATGGTGATTATAGTGTATCCTGAAAGGAAGGGCTGCTGGACAACCTGATGTTATTGTGGGCTTGGAAAATCTAATCAGGTTGTAAAAAAGAGATCTCCAAACAAAATGTGTTTATTGGCATTTGGAGCAAAAGTACAAATATAATGACCTTAAAGCATGTGTTCTCATAGAGAGAGCAAGGTCGTGCAATTTATGGGGGAAAAACATATGAAAAAAATATTTCATTTATCATAATTAGTCATCAGGCTCCTGCAGAGTTTGCTGATGTGCTGATCATTGATTCAGGTGTGTTAAAGGAGGGAGACATGGGAAAAAAATGGATAGGGGTTAGGGTTAGGGTTAGGACCCCTGAACTAGAATTTGTCCTTGTGTTTTTTTTTTTTTTTAAGATACCCCAGGCCAGCACCCTTACATATTTCAAACACAATTAAACTGAAGAATGAATTGGAGTATGAAAGTGTGCATCCAGTGCCATTTATGTTATATCCGGAAAAATAATCAAAATCATCGTTAAAGTGCGTATGACACCAAAAAGCATGTTTATTTCATATTTCACGCAGTATGTTATGCTCCTGAATGAAATGTACGGCTTGGATGTGTGTGGAAGCAATCGTTTTATATATTCAATTTTTGAATCCAGCGCCATGAAAATTAGTGACTTCCGGGTTCAGTCTTGGGTTTAGGACGAATGCGAATGTCACCTGTGTCAGCATCTCATAATACAGCATTGCTTTATAGCATGCAGATGGATTTTGGATTCAGCTGATTTTGTGGATTATTTAATTTATTCTTCGCATCACGCCAGCCAAACGGCTGCAGAAAATTGTTGCTCCACCAGGAAGAGGCGTGCGAGCCTTTTTGGGTTTCAAAAGGTTCCCGTTCACCGTGGATATTGGCCAAAACAAGCCCTACTACTGTGGGACCTTTGGACTTACGAGGAAGTGAGTAAACATCGTATTTTGTATTATGTCAAATACTGGGATCATGGCACGTTTTAATACGGAGGTAAGTTGCATTTTGTGGCTGATTGTCCACCGAAAATGCCACTCGGCTGACGACCGCCAGCTTGTCGCACACCCCCCGACCGGGAGAGCGCTATACTCGGCTTATTGCCCTCTTCGTGTGCCCGGTGTTTTGTCAAAATTTTATCCCCATCAGAAATTGCAAATTTGTGTTAAAAATGACTGCGAATACAACGATTACAAAGTGAACACTACAAACTTTCTTTAAATAAAGGACTATTTACTTACGTTTGATCATGGACAGACATGTAGAAAAGTTCTCAGACACATCCTGTCATGTTAGCCGCACAATAACTGCTCTCTGTTTACGTCTTCACCGTGTAGTAAAGCATTATTTTACGCCATCGTGTTGACCATGTGGCAGCTACGCGCGCCTCCAACGTCGGCCGGTTTGTTCGACGGTACTATGCAGCTGCTTTCCCAGCGAGCTCTCTTGTCCGTCGTTGCAGGGGGACGAGCTGTAACTTGCTCGCCGCCGGGCGGGTTGCCGATCAGCAAAGACAATCAGCAACCCCGCCACTGTGTGACATGATCCTGGGTAGTTTTTAACGATTTTTCGCTTCGAAAGCTGAGAATAGACCTTGAAACATCACTCAGTTCAGGTTAGCATGTCGGTTAGCTGTCAAGCCTCTTGGATTTGTTTACATTCTCCAATTGCCGGGGCAGGGAAATGACAAAAGCCTGACAAACTACGGTGGCATAAAACATCATTCGGGAGGTGCGACAGTAAAGGTGAAGTCGACAGTTTTGACTGTTATGGAGTAATTTTGCAATGTCGTACTGAATAAATGGATTTTTATTATTTCATATTGCATTTAGTACAAGACTGTTATTTGTCATAACCATACCATTTATTTAGCAATTGAGGAAAATACTTCGATAAAAAGAATATCCTGTAAAAATATTGGAGTAGAGAGACTGAAACAATGACATTTTGCGTCGCATTTTCCTCATTCTGAATAATTCCTCCTCAATGAATTGAATTCTAAATCAGATGAAACCATGACCAAGCCGACGTCATCCTCTTGTTGGGGATGCTAGAGCCCTATAATGGTAGGTGTGGCTAAATGGCGGATTAAAAGACTAATTTCTCGTCATCTCCGCTTTGTTGTTGTTGTATATAGTCGAATCATCTCAAAATATGATTCTAATTCACATAATAATGCTATTTAAGACTTTTTTTTAATCCTGTCATAAACACTTTAATCTAGTGGGTTTAAAGTTAATTCAGAAAAGCTAGTTGTATTTTTTTGACGCCATGACCGTTCATGTGGATATTTGCTTCTTCTTTGCCAGCAAAGGGCCGAGTCGTGACGCAGCTTTGATGAAAAGTGAGTCCCGGCTTGCACTGGGTTTTGAACTGTCATGGCGCAACGTGTAGATGTTGCAAAAAAAAAATAATAATAAAACGGGGACAATTTGCGCAAATACAGGACTAGCCACACAAATATAATAAAACAAGAAACCGTATTTATCAAACTGTACAAAATTGCTCCAGGAAGCATATATACATTTTTAGGTGACCACCAGAGGTATGCTTGAATTGTTGTTTGTACTGTATGCACCGTGCAAATCACTGGCGACCAGTTGGGGGTTCACACTCCGCATCAGGACTCTTTCCTGGAGTCAGCTGGAATATGCTCCGATTCAACCATGACCCAGTAGAGAAAAGGGAACTAAGAAATTGATACATTAAAGTTAATTGTAAGTAAAATGAGGAAAGGTTGCTTTCTTATATATTTTTTTGTTTTCCCTAGTGGGTTGGATAACTAATAACATGCTGCCCCTGCGACTCGACCCCGGATTAAGCGGTAGATGATGAATGGATGGATGGGATTTTAATAAACCATGTCCGCAATAAAATGGGGCGAGGGTTCACTATTTCTTGAAGAACTGTACAAAGTTGTGTATGGACACCTTATGTTCTGCCAGAAAAAAAACTGCATTTAGGCCAACTGGAGCAAGGCCTAACACACTATTTACGTACACTCACAGTCAATGAACCTAAAAAAGGGGTGTCCAAAATGGTCCCTAAGGGCCTCTGTGGGTGCAGGTTTTTGTTCCAATTGATCTAGCACAGAACAATCAATTTAACCAATGAGGTTTCTGCTGAAAAAGGCAGTACCTGGCTGCAATCAACTGATTGCAATTTTAAGACACCAGATTGGTCAAAATGTGCCCTCTTGATTGGTTTGAATGAAAAACTGCACCTACTGCAGAGCTTTATGGAATAGTTTGAACAACCCTGCCCTAAAATATACCGTATATCATGGGTCTCCAAACCGGTCCTTGAGGGCCGCTGTGGGTCCTGGTTTTTGTTCATACCGATCAAGCACAGACCTTTTAATCAATGTAGTTTCTACTAAAATAAGCAGCACCTGACTGCAATCAACTGGTTACACTTATAAAACACCAGATTGGTGAAAAGGTGTGTTCTTGTTTTGTTGGAGTGAAATCCTGCCCCCACTGTGGCCCTGTGTGGAATAGTTTGGAGACCACTGCGGTATATATTTTTGGAATGTGCAATGAAGTCAGAGAAGCCCAATGAAAATTCTCACAAACTTCACACAGCCAGGCCAAAGACAAGAACTCTTATGCCCTTATGTAGGCATGCAAGCATATTGATTGCTACAGCTTTTAACTTTGTTTTATTTTTTAAATTGATTTATCTAATCTATTGAAATATGCCATGACAGTCATGCAAACCTTTGACCGAACGCCAAGCAACATCAATCAAAACTGGTTTCAGCATACCTTGATGTCAAAGTTCAGATGGAGTGCAGTCAGTGGTTAAGGTTTCTTTTATTTAATTATTATTTATATTTTTTTCTTAAAAATGACCTTCATTTTTTCTCTTAAGTCTTGTGAAAAATAATGTGGCATATCACAAGAAGTCTGACCTCAGCACCCATCACATTTGAGTGGTATTAATACTCTTTACATACTCTTTCACCATTTAGAGGTTGAGACTGGCTACACCCATAAGCACATGGTGTCTGATACGCACTCCCACAGAATGGAGCTTGCAACATACTGATGAGCTGAGTGAGATCTGGGATGTTTATGGATTTTAGGGTAAAGGTCCATCTTGTGTGTGTGTATCTACTCATGTTTGGTGTGGTAAATTCCAGATACCTGCCTTGTTTCCGGTCACAAGAAACCTTAGCCCCATGCATGTGATTAGACAGATGATACACACTCATACAGACGAATGTGTGAATGTTGCAATGGGCAACAGTGGCAACTTTCAACATCTGCCATTGATTTTATCAAATCAAATTTACCAGCAAAATTGTCGGTTGAATTGCCACTAGAACGACTTTGGGGGTGTTCGAACTCTGAGTGTCTTCCTTAAAGAGGAATGAGGTCTAACCTCTGCACACTTAACAAGTGTTATTGCTGCGAATAACTACAGTGTGATGTGACCCATACCTTGTCTAACAATGGCATTGATAGGAGCCAGTTTTTCCTCGCTATGTGTACAGTGTTGAGAAACCTTCTGAAATATGTACAACAAGCTATTTTGATTGGGGGGGGGGGGGTTGGAAACTGATATGGTGAAACCTAACAGATTGAACAAAATACTTGTCCAAGTATTGCCATCATAACACATTTTAAAAACACTTTCAAACAATAATATTACTATCGCTTTAGAGGCTTTTTTTGAATAATCAATGAATCTTTTTTTCCCATAATTATATTTCTTACATTCCTCTACATTTTCACTCAGCAAAGCAACCACTGCTAAGGTTAAAAAACTGCTTGTTCAATGTTGCTTACCAATTCATTAAGGAGAAAAAAAAAAAAAAAATGCTGATACTGTATGGCTGCTGTGAACCATGAAGCAGCATTTACCTCAAAATATGGGAGTCCACATTTGACTACGGTACATTGTGATTCATAAATCCCTGTTGAGTCAGTGAAATTCTTCCAAGCACTGTGACCTGTGAAACAAATGTTTCTGTTTGTAAATTTGGAACCCCTCCCCCAATGATTGATAACCTAATGTTTACTTACAATTACAATGGTTGCACTGCAGTCATGTGATTGTCACAGCATTACTCTTTTATAATCACTTTCAAGATTTTTGTTTTTTTTCTCCAGTCACATGGTACATGTTTTCGGGCTATGGCTCAGATCCCTCTTTGCTTTCGCAGGCCTGTGTCGAATGCCTCTGCTCTCGCTGGCATCCGCTGTGGTTCAGGGAGGATGGGAGTTGTATTTTGGTATATTTCCATGACGATGATGCCGGCCGAGGGCCAATGGCGGGAAAGTGGAATGATAGAAAAAGAAAAAAGATGGAGGAAAGAGCTTATGGTGTTGGGTCTTGGACTGGTTCATAAGAGACATGACTCATCGTGGCGAGGAACTGGGGGAGGAAGGAGAAGAACTCAGGGCGGGTCTTGGGAGGTCACAGCCTACTGAGGAAAAAAGTGAAGTTACATTTCTGGAAGTTATGAGCGATATACTCTTAGCTTGCAAGAGTTATGAGTTGAGCACAAGATTACAATGCACTAGGAATCTTATGCAATCTGTAGTGGAAAAAAGTGAAGTTTTAACTGAGCTTTACTGTTAAAGAGTAATATACAGTACAATTTGAAAACATAATATCATTTAATTCTGATGGATAATCCACTTGTATTCCTGATCAGGAAACGATATTTTGGTGTTATCATTGATTTTTTTCCCCTTAAATTTTTATATAAAAGCCAAATTCAAATTGAAATCTCCCCTTTTCCTGGTCCATATAGTGAAACATTATGAACCACCATAGTAGTCTGCATCAAAGCATTTCTTGATGCTGGATGCTTCTCATTCTTATGATGAATTTGTGGTCAGTTTATGATGAGTTTGTTAAACACTGTAACTGAATCTAATTCATTGTTATATTTTTAAGACCTATGAATAAAAAAAATAATACTGAATAAAAGTTCATTGAATTAAAGAATAAGTACTATATTTTTATCTCCGACTGATGTGGAATTAAAGGGAATACAGATGCATTACAACTTAAGTGTAATGTGGCACAGACACTAAGAGTTAGCTATTGTCTATAATAGCTTTATAAGAATTCTGAAAAGTTCATGCTGATTTGCATTGTGCGCATACCACCATGCTCTATGTTCAACTGTAATGAAAGCCAGCTGGTTCACAGTGCGGTTCACCTGGTGTGCATTTGCTCACTCTGCTATTGAGAGCTCAATGGTAATAACCAAAGAATCTTAAGCTCTAAAGCCTCCAAAAACTGTTAACACCACAACGAAATATCTACTTGTAGGATGCCACAGAGGTGATGGATGTTATTTGACCAGAATTGGAGACTGCCGACCTCGCCAAAGCCAACAAGTCCAATCTCAAGTCAACTTTCATCACAATCCACCCGAAATCTTACATCAGACATCAATAGACAAGCGTACAGAGCTAGAAATATGCAACATCCAAAGGCCCTTGTTATGCAAAGAACTTTGTGCATTTTTATTTTTGTTAGAATTATTGGATTAACCTTTTTTTCTTTGGCATTCTTGTAAGTATAATACATACTTCAAAAGTTACACCAACTACAGAAATGTGTCTTAAAACCGGATGACGAGATTTTAGACAAGAATGGCAATTCATGAGAAAATGTGCCTATAAAACTTAAGATACAATTGATCTCATAAATTTGACACACGACTGATAATTTTGAATTATTACCAGTATTTTTAAATTTTTTTTGCGTAATTTATTATATTTAACATTGCATATGAATGCATTTAGGCTTGTCACATGTACATACTTAATTGTGACTGCTTCCTTGTAGGTGTGGGTGTCCAGCTCTCTTTTCAGGTAAACATTAAGCTGACACATAGCATACTGTCGAATCCACACAGGTTAGTGTGGCTCTGTGAAAACAATATGAAGAAAGGGGATGACATATCAGCAAATTGCTATTAAATGTGATTAAACCATCCCTAACTTTTTAACTAATTAACGTTAACATATAGCTAATGATTGGATGTTTGTAGTTTTATAATAACTAAAAAAAATCAATATGCAATAAATAGATATGATAGAGTAAAATTTTGAGACATCAATGTTTCTTTTCACACAAAGCACATTAATGGGAGCTACCACTGGAAAACCCGTCTTAATAGTGTACTTGGACATTTATAAAATGTGAACGATAGCCTGCTGTAGTATTGAAATGCATGTTAATCTTTGTAGCATAATGGTAGTAAAAAGGATGCTAATTAGTGTAACACAATAGCTGGAGAAGGATGTTTGGTTACTTGAATTTTGTTTAAACTACTGTTGCATGTTCTACTGTACTAGTTTTTTTGTGATTCATTATACCAATGACCAACCTTCGCACAAAACATCAAAATTCCTGTCAATTCACTCCAAAAAAGGTTTTCTCTGTCGTGGGGGCCTACAAGAAGGTCAGGTAATGGTTTTCAGTGGCTGACAATGTGTCATAGGAGTGTAATATTACAGCCCTGCCTCCAGGCCCTTGCCCAGACCTGCAGCCAATGGCAGTTCTCCCTAGTCTCCTCCCACAGCAACAGGCACTTTAAAACTCCTGACTAGTCCCATCTCTTCCTATCCACTCTGGTCTCCCTTTCCTTTGCCGGCCAGCCCGCCCGTCTGCCTCGCCACACTTTATCCAAAAAGAAAAAAACTCCTGCTTGCAATGGCATCCAGTTATAAGACCAGCTCATACACTGTGAGGAGCTCGGCTGCACCAAGGAACTTCAGCAGCAGCTCCTACTCCGGATCAGGAGGAATCAGCTCCCGCAAGACCTACACCGCCAGGAGCTCCTATGGGGGTGGCAGCAGGGGCTTCGGAGGGGCCGGCATCACCAGCTCCAGTGTCTACGGACTCAGCTCCAGCATGGGCGGTGTGGGCATGGGCTTCGGCGGTAGTATGGGACTGGGACAGGCACCCATTAGCGCCGTGACTGTCAACAAGAGTCTGTTGACCCCGCTCAACTTGTCCATTGACCCTACCATCCAGGCTGTTCGCACCCAAGAGAAAGAACAGATCAAGACCCTCAACAATCGCTTTGCCTCTTTCATTGACAAGGTAAGCAAAATACTTTAAAAGAGTTACAGCAGAGTAGAGGATATCCATTTGAACATCATGTCCGTAAAACGCATTCATTTAAACGGTTGGAATCCACTCATGCAGTAACAGAGAGGCTTCCAAACACAAAAGAGCGTAAGCGAGATAGCAAAGGGTGTGTCAGGCCACAGCACAAGTTACCTTGGGACTGCTATCCTCCGTTTAACTGGGTGGGGCCCTTTCTTATTGCCCTTGTGGCGTCCCCCTTTCCATTGGCCCCCACCACTGGACTTTAGCACAGAAAGTGGAGCTCTCCCCACCCTCCGCAGCATTTTATCTAGAGAAACCATGTAACTCTCAGGACCGCGTGGCACCTTAAGGCCTTTGCATTGGGTTAATATTTAAAAGGGCTTGCCGGTTTCATGTTCTGTGCAACAGCAGCTGTGAGGCCACAAGAAACTTACTACCTTGTATGAAAAGTAAAAAAATAGGCTCGAATCTCTCTGACATGTCTGCAAATTATGTTCCCGTGGACCCTCAACTCCCGACCAGTTCTGTCGCAGTTTTAGCTTGGTTAAATATTTACTCTCTCTCTCTCTCTCTCTCTCTCTGTGCCTCTCTCTCTCTCTCTCTCTCTCTCTCTCTCTCTCTCTCTCTCTCTCTTTTCTTTCTATCTATCTGAAACTTTGCTCCAACCCAGCTTCTCCTCTTCCTCTCCCATCATTTGCCTGCAAAGCTCCATTTACAAAAACAGGAAGAGATGGGGATGATGGGTTAACGCACGCTTTTCCTCCATCACCAGTATTTTCCAGCGAGGCTGACTTCACCCCCTGTTCCACCCTCGAACCCCACTCCCCCTCATCTCCTGTCAGGATGCATGCACTACGTCAAGCCTTCCTTTCAAGGCAACTTGCAAAGCTCCAATGACCGATAAGATCAACAAAGACTATAGAAGGCAAACAGGAGGCATGGCGAGGTTGATTAATGTCAAGAGGAGGCAGGAATATGCGTAATATTCGTGGTTCTCAGAAAAGTTCAAGCAGATACCCTCCATCTATTTCTTAAAAAGTTGCAAATCTTTATTCATAAATATGTATTGGAATTTGTGCTTCAATCAACTCATTGCCTGCCATTGACAGACTCCAATTCATTTACACAGGAAAGATAAAAATGTTTATGTTTCAGTCCAACTGACGGCGCTAGAAGTCGAATCCATTTCGACTGGAAGGGGTGGCAGCGAATCGTAGTCTCGGCGGCAGGCAATGAGTTAAACCCAATTAATCATTATAAAAAAAGGAAACCTCTAATTTTCACAGTATACTCTATACACATACTGTACATACAGTACATTATAAACTGTCCTTGCTTCAATCCTCACGTGTCTTATCGTTTTCTTTTTCCTCAGGTGCGTTTCCTGGAGCAGCAGAACAAAATGCTCGAGACCAAGTGGAACCTGCTGCAGGGCCAGACCACCACGCGTTCAAACATTGACGCCATGTTTGAGGCCTACATCACCAACCTGCGCAGACAGCTTGACAGCCTGGGCAACGACAAGATGAAGCTGGAAGCTGACCTTCACAACATGCAAGGCCTGGTGGAAGACTTCAAGAACAAGTGAGTTCCACTAAAGCAAAAAATAAAATAGACAACAACAACAATATTTTGCACGGAGAAGAATACAGGCCTGCACAATGCAAGCACATGTTCATTTGTTTCCTCACATCAACTCAGTTCAGGGGACTCCCAAGGGAGCTTTTAGAATGGTTGACTTACACCTCCTAGTGTTAATTTTGTGTACTAACACTACAATCAAAATCATACTAACAGTATTGTACATAATGAGTGGTATTTTTTGTCTTCCAGGTATGAAGATGAGATCAACAAGCGCACAGAGTGTGAGAATGAATTTGTACTCATCAAGAAGGTCAGTGGAATTCAATTTTATTGCATTTATAGATTGAAACAAATAATGCTCACAGGAAGAATTTTTCATATTGCAAATAATCAGGAATAGACACAAGTACAAAAAAAATCCCAAAATATGAATTGGAGACTAAAATTGTGAGAAGAAAAACGAAAAAAAAAAGGTGTTTTTTGTCCTTTGCTTCATAAATGTTTTTCATTCAATTATATGCAAGATTATGGTTTATATTACTAATACATTTATTTTAGGTAATTTGACTTAATTCAACTTTTCGTCTAGCAATCGCCTGGCCAATTTGCTTCCCTGCATTTAATCAGATTCCTGCACATGGATTGTTTTAAATGTTGTTTCGGTGTCCAAACTGACTGAACACAATCATACATTGTCTCTAGGATGTTGATGAGGCCTACATGAATAAGGTGGAGCTGGAGGCCAAGCTGGAAAGTTTGACAGATGAGATCAACTTCCTCAGGTCCATCTATGAGGAGGTATGGTAAAACAAAAGATTCTCATAAATTCTTTTAGCAGTTGCCACTCATATGACCACTATCAAGCTTTGTGCTTTGCTAGATTGTTGTTCTTGACATCTGTAGTATTTGTTCGCATTCCTAAGGTGGGTTGAGATAACTACTTTCAATTGTTCTTCTAGGAGCTGCGCGAGCTCCAGAGTCAGATCAAGGACACGTCAGTCATTGTGGAGATGGACAATAGCCGTAACTTGGACATGGACTCTATCGTGGCAGAGGTGAAAGCTCAGTACGAGGACATTGCCAACCGCACCCGCGCTGAGGCAGAGACGTGGTACAAGACCAAGGTAAATTGGAACTTTTAGTCCATATTTCAGCAATGTTCGAATTATTATAGTAGGGTACTTTTTGTCAGACATGATCACCATGATTTGTTTTGCTGACATTCCTCTAGTATGAGGAGATGCAGACATCTGCCAACAGATACGGAGATGACTTGAGGGCTACTAGGACAGAGATCGCAGACCTTAACCGCATGATCCAAAGGCTGACAGCTGAGATAGATGGAGTCAAGGGACAGGTATGAATAGACCTTCAGGATCACACATACATACGATACGATCACACATAGATCGGAACAAGGTCCTTTAACATTTCGTTTTGATCCTCTCCTAGCGTGCCAACCTGGAGGCTCAGATCGCTGAGGCCGAGGAACGTGGCGAGCTGGCAGTTAAGGATGCCAAGTCCCGTATCAGAGAGTTGGAGGAGGCCCTGCAGAGAGCCAAACAGGACATGGCCCGCCAGATCCGCGAGTACCAAGACCTGATGAACGTCAAACTGGCTCTCGACATTGAGATCGCGACCTACAGGAAACTGCTGGAGGGCGAGGAGGACAGGCTGGCAAACGGCATCAAATCCATTAACATCTCCAAACAGAGCAGTGAGTGTTGCTTTGTTCTGCAAACAATTTGCCAACTCACCAGCTGGTGGGGAGTCCCCACTACAGGAAAATGCTAGCGCTTTCTTTTTCTGTCTGCTGCTAATTTACTCTATATCAGCACAATAGAATTTATTCATTCATTAAAAGCCTTCAAATTATATTAAAAAGATTTGCAGGGACCACTTGCATATTGTTATATTGGACCAGCTAGCTGGCTCTATGAGGTGAATTTTTAATGTGATTTGACAAAAAAAAAAAAAAAAAAAGTGTATTTAAAAAAATATATATCCAACATTGAAATGTACATAATCATGGAAGCAAAACAGACGAGAGAAATTCTTCAAAAATTAAGACAACTGTCTTTGAGGAAAAAAGAAATATAGTGATTTAGTTAGTAAATATGTAGGTTGGTGCTGCTGATCATGTTTCACCTATAGCAAAGAAGACACTGGTAGCCCAAACAGCTCATCACTGCCTGTTTAATCTGTTTACAGCAAGCTACGGCGGTATGGATGCCCTGAAGAGTGGCTACTCCAGCAGCTACTCCAGTTACAGTAGCGGCGGCGGCTACGGCAGCAGTGGCTACAGCAGTGGCGGATATGGCAGTGGCGGCAGCGGCTTCAGCGGTGGAAGCGGCTACAGCACCCAGAGCAAGAAGAACGTGGTCATCAAGATGATTGAGACCAAGGATGGCCGAGTTGTGTCCGAGTCCTCCGAAGTCATCGAGGATTGAGCTTGTATAATTTCGAGGCAATTCAGCATGCCCTGAGTTTCCTTTGCCCTTCTCTGGTAGTTTTTACATTTACACTTCAACCCCCACCTAACTTTTTGTTATTAACATTTATGAAGCTTGCAAGTCACTCTCCCACAGAGCCTTAAACAACAAGCAATAAAGAATCCTTAGGCTACCAATGACCTGAAAGGGACCAAAGAATCTACGTATGTCTGATACCTGAGTGTTGTCTCTGAAAGTGACGTTAAAGTGAAGGCAAATCCGAAATTTGAATCTACATAAAAGCTACTCCACTCACAAAGGACTGCTCTCCCTGTGGTGAACAGTGGTGTTGTCGAAGGAATGTGAACGTGCTGAAGTCAATGGTCTAACAACTAATGTCTATAAAATACCTGCCACAGTAGTAGGTTCTTTAGTGCATGTCTTTCCCGTGCGTGTCCTGTAATCATGTGACCTCCCAGGAGAGCGCCCAACAATAGTGTTGTTCCGAGGTGCTGTTTTTGCTACCACACCAAATAAAAATGTGTCTCAACATGCTGTGTTGGTTTTCCATATAACAACTCACAGATCACGTTCATTCATTCATTTACAATGAGGAAAATAAGTATTTGAACACTCTGCGATTTTGCAAGTTCTCCCAATGATGGGCAGGTTTGAAATTTTTGTGGTAGGTGCTTGTCCACTGTGAGAGACAATCTAAAAAATATAAAAATCCAGAAATCAAAGTGTATGATTTTTTTAGCCATCTACTTGTTATACTGCTGCAAATAAGTATTCGAACACCTAAGAAAATCAAATTCAATATTTGGTACAGTAGCCTTTGTTTACAATTACTGAGGTCAAACATTTCCTGTAACTTTTCACCAGGTTTGCACAGACTGCAGCAGGGATTTTGCAAGACTGCTCCACACAGATTTTCTCTAGATCAATCTGTTTTCTGGACTTTTACTGAGAAACACATAGTATGAGCTTCCTCCAAAGATTTTGTATTGGGTTTAGGTCTGGAGACTGGCTATACCCTTCTAGAACCTTGATATACCTTTTACGAAGCCACTCCTTGGTTATGGCTTCGGGCCATTGTCATGTTGGAAGATCCAGTCACGACCCAGTTTCAATGCTCTAACTGAGGGAAGGAGGTTATTCCCCAAAATCTCATCAATTAACCCTGTAGTGGCCAGACATAGAAAAACATAAAAGAAAAAAAATTCAACCACTTATATGGTGTTGTAGGAGGCCTTTGAAGATTAAAATGAAGTGTTTGCAAAAAAAACATGTTTTTGTAAAGTTTTATGAGAACGTTGTAATCTTACAACGCTGGGTAAATGGGGTAGCAGGATTTCCTGACTCTAACCCTAGTTGTACTCATTGTCAAATCAGAAAGGTACAAATGTTTATATCTCAGTAAAAATAATACACTATGGGTTAATTTGCACTGGTTGATTGCTTGTTACATAGCCCCAGAACAGTACATAATATGAATAATAATTTCAACAGTAGTAATATTTTTACGAATAGCATATTTATTTAGAAACATCACATCAGCAACAGGTGCATGCCTTGTATCTGTCTCCCAGTACATTCGCACTTCAGCCATTTGTACCAGGCCCATCTTCAGATAAATGCCCATCATTCGTTCTATTTCTTCTTTGTTTGTGTTTATGGATCTTCCATGTGTTTGAAGGCTATACTCATTTGTGTTTATTGTGAGTGACTCAATCATGTCTTCAGACAAATTGTCGGAAGCATTCCAATGATGTGTGGAGGGAATGAACATTTTTGTGAGAGGTGGGCCAGAAATATCCAAATCAGGGCTGATGAAAACTTTTTTCTGCCAGCGATATCTGTCATGGGACATGGCATGTTTGGCTGGTCAGGGCTCAATGTCCTTATTGGCTGAGCAGTCAGTGGGTGGATGGTTTTCTTTGTCCACTTCTTCATGGGTTTCGTCATCTGACTCTTTATGAGTTTCATCAAAGTCTATGTCCACATCACTCTCTTAATTTTGGACAGCATCGATGACCTCCTGCACAGTGTAGAAGGTTTTTCTCCTTGCTGAAGACATTCTGAAATGACAAAAACTAATGGAAATAACATTAGTACATGAGTGGGGGGCAAAGTAACCTATTTACACATCTCACTAGTCGAACAATACTGTCTGGCCAACTTATTGTGCTCTGATTATCAGATGAGAATGTTCAAGAATGTGAAACCATCATCCCAAAAGGAAGGCATGTTGCATTTCTACAAAGATGATAATGTCTGCAATGGTAATGTATTTCCGAACGTTGTCACCTTTTCTGGAACAATGCAACAGACACCCTTCAGCATCCCCCTAGATCTAACTGCTTAGGCGATGAATTGAGCCAACATACTAGGCACATATATACAAACAGAATAAGAAACGGAACTATTGTAGGTGATTACAATTATAAGCAGTAGAAAGTGGTATGCTATTGCAATATATTTCGGTGATACAGCTTCTTGTAAAGTGGGTTCTAAATAGCACTGGTTTGGAAATTAAAAATAAATATAAAGCCTATATAATACAGTACAGTATATCTGGAAAGTGTACTAGATGTGTGTAATTTTAAAATATATGGTGAAAAATAGAAGGTCCCTGTCATAATGTCTATTCAGGCTACACTTAGCCAGGTAACTTGTAAACCTACACCATGGCCATTTTGACTACCCAAGGGCCAGAGTTGTAAAATTACAACATATACACAAGATGCGCTAATTTACATTTGATGAATATATTTCGCAATAATTGCATATGTACATGGTCTAGTAAGTGTAATGATTACTATATATATATATATATATATATATATATATATATATATATATATATATATATATATATTAAAGGCATTATACTTACTTAAATCTGATAAATCCAGTCCAAGGAACCAAAGTGTTGTTGCACAGCCAAAGTTCTGCAGATTCTGAAAGTCCTGGAACTGTGGGCAGGGCTTATATACAAATTTCCTATCCACACCTATTGTGAGACTGAACGGTAGGACCGAATGACTATATTAATGTAAAAAAAAACAAGAAAAAAAAAAAGAAAAAAAAAAAACATTTTGCCCTGCGATTGACTGGCAACCAGTTCAGGTTGTCCCCTGCCTACTGCCCGTAGTCAGCTGGGATAGGCTCCAGCACCTCCGCAACCCTCGTGTGGAAAAGCGGCACGGAAAATGAATGAATGAATGAATGAAAAAAACATTTCAACCCTTTTTTACAAAAAATAAAAATGTTGTAATTCTACAACCCTGGCCTCTACAGGGTTTTAACGGCCCTGGTCATCCTCTCCTTAATACAGTGCAGTCGTCCAGTCCCATGTGCAGAAAAGCACCACTAAAATATGATGCTACCACCCCCATGCTTCACAGTAGGGATGGTGTTACTGGGATAGTACTCATTATTCTTCTTCCTCCAAACACTAGGAGTGGAATTAGGACCATAAACTTCCATTTTGATCTCCTATGACCACATGAATTTCTCCCATGGCTCCTCTGGATCATCCAAATGGTCAATGGCAAACTTAAAACAGGCCTGGACATGTGCTGGTTTAAGCAGGGAACCTTGCGTGCCATGCATGATTTTAAACTATGACGTCTGTGTTACCAACAGTAACCTTGGAAATGGTGGTCCCCAGCTCCTTTCAGGTCATTGACCAGCTCCTTCTGTGTAGTTCTTGACTGCTTCCTGACCATTCTTAAGATTATTGAGACCGTACGAGGTCAATCTAGCAAAAAGCCCTAGTCCAAACAAGATTGACAGTCATGTTTAGTTTCTTCCATTTTCTAATAATTGCTCCAACAATGGGTCTTATATCTCCAAGCTCACCAGGTTGGATGGATGGATGGATGGTTCTGTGTCATTTTGCTTCGCTGATCAATTTTTGGCCCCTGTGAACTGCTATTCTATTCCAGGACAAATGGGCTACATTGCACTATATTTGGGATAGATGGTGCAGTAGGTGATCCCATTACCACTGCTTTTGCATCCTATGGAAACGAAAGCTTTCAAGGCCAACTTATACCGGATGCGTGTACGGTACGGATCCTCCAAACTCTGTGTTGACTATTTGCCCAGCAGTACGTAAAAAATAGGACAAAACATATCGGCTGCGTCAAAAATTGTATCTCCTGAGCGGAGCTATATGGAGGCACATTTGTGTCTTTATTATTCAATTTAAAAAAGTGTTTATTATTAAATTAATTAAAACGTCGCTTCAATTAAAAAAAAAAAAAAAACTGTTTGAAAGCAAAAGTAAATTTGAAACTTTAAAAAAAAAATGCATGTGAAAGCTATTTTTCTTTGACTGAATTTTTTTTTTTTGATTGGAGTCAAGTTTTTTTTTTTTTTTTTTTGATTGAAGCAACTATTTTGATTTGAAGTAATGTTGATTTGTGTTTGGGCCACATTTTGGCTATAGGACGTTTTTGTCTTTATTATTCAATCAAAAATAAGTTGCTTCAAAAAAATATATTTTCAAAAGGAAGAATCACTTCAATCAAAAAAAAAAAGAGAGAGAAAAATATCAGTCATAGAAAATGTTTTCGAATGTGAAAAAATATTTGAGATTGAAAAATTTGCATTTGAACACTTAATTTTTCATAGAAAAAGTTTTTTTTTCTTTTTTCTTTGATTGAAGCAATCCTTTTTGTGTTATATTATGGGTAGGACATTTGTGTCTAAATCATTCAACCCCCCCGCCCCCAAAAGTTGCTTTAATCGACCAAAAATAATAATAATAATAATTTGAAAAAAAAAAAAGCCCTCTCCTAATTCTTTTATTTTGGGGGAAATTATATGCAAAGCAAATAACCGTCGAAGGTGCTAGTCACATGATCTGTTCAAAAAATAATTTTGACCCATTATAAAGATTTTTGTGTTAATTTGATTCATTTTTGTTGCAGTTTTATTGCTTTACAACTTTTATATATATGTAGGAAAGTCAATTTCATACAATGACACTTTTCGGCCACCAGTGGGGGGGGGGGGGGGGCTGCCCCCCCTTAAAATCCGCTCATGGATGTTGCAATGTCTTAGCTGCTGATTTACTTAAGTTTACAAAGACACTCTTGGTGTTTACAAGAAGGGTTCTTTAGAGAAGGCCGGAGTGCCAGCTCAGGAACCACCATATGTCTGCACATTAATCTTTCCATAGCTTTGTTGCTTTTTTCTTTAGCCGTGCCTCCAGAAATATAACTCACAGGGGTCCCTGTAACAGAAATACAAAGTGAACTTTGTGTGTGCCAAACTGTAGTTAAAGCCTTCAGAACAATAAAAGTTCCCTTTACTAAGAAATATGTCCTTACAAAACAACTTTAAAGATGCAGCTGTGAGCTGGATTATTTTTCATTTTCCTGGGGGAAAACAAACCAAGAAAGACAAATGTTGCCAACACCAAACAAAATGCAAATTGACACAGTCGTTTTTTAATCAGCACCATTTAAAAAAAAAAAAAAAAAAAACACTTATAAACTATGCATTCAGCCAAAACACCTGAAAGGTTTTGCCATTGAAAATAAAAATGGCTTACGGACAGATCACCCAGAACCATTGCAAAAATGGTCGCGTTCTAGCGCTATAATGTAAATTCATAACTAACTAAAGAATTACTACTGAAGATATCACGATAATGTCCACAAATTGGAGGGGGAAATACAGTGTCCCTGAAAAACAGATGGGAATCATTATTTGCTGATGGTCTGATTGAAGTTTTACATTTACAGAAATGGCGACTAGGGGGCGGCAACTTACCGTCAAACTGGAGTTCAGTTGTCCTGACGTTTATGGGAACGTTGTGCTCTTTGTTTTGTTTTGCTTTTATTGGTTTTAACATCTGCAGAGGGTTTAATTTCAACAATACAATTGTCACTGTGGTCGAAGTTTTCAGAAAGAATCAATTTTTGTAAATGTAGATAAGAAAAATACTAGCGAATACTAGAACAATTGAATTGATAAAGTTTGACACCAATGCAAATTATGATTATAGTTAAAGAAATGCTACATTGCTGTCAAAGCCAGTCGAAAGTGTGTAACGCATGTATATACTTTTTTTAAAGCCATATTATTTGCATAACAGTGAGATATTTTATAAAATAACGTTGGCCAATAAGTCTTGCAAGAATATAGCTCAAATGCTATCATGACATGATCAAGTCATTGCACCTTAAAAATGTCAACCCCCCAAAATATAATTGTACACGTAGGGTAATTACAACTGTGATTGGCTGATGACCAATTCATGGTGTATCCCGCCCTTCGCCTGAAGTCAAGTGGGCGAGACTTTAGCGGGACACCAGTGAGGATAACACAGAGAATGGAATCTAATTACAAAAAGAATACCTTAAAGACAAATACCTCAAGGGTGGAGCAGAGCATGTAGAGGCCTGAATGCATGTAAATATAATTCTGTTCTCTATCCAAGATGAAGTGAAAGCATAGTCATACCATCTTGTCCCATAGATCCTAAAAGAAGAGAATTCCCGAAGCCTCAAAAGCATGGATGACATATTTAATGTATGAGTCATGAGCAGGGGAGGGTAGGGTAACCAAAGGTTTTACTCAAATAAGGGTAGTGCTACTTCAAAATAATATTACTCAAGTAAAAGTACAAGTAGTGATCCAAAAAATGTACTCAAGTACAAGTAAAAAAGTATTAATTGAAAAGAATACTCAAGTATTGAGTAACATTGTGAGTAATTGCTTACAATGTCAGATTTTTTAATACAATGGTATATTTTATATCAGTGGTCTATACTGTATATCAGTGGTCTCCAACCCGGTCCTCAAAGGCCCTCTGTGGGTGCAGGATTTCATTCTAACCAGACAAATGACAACACTTTTTTCACCAATCTGGTGTTTTACAAGTTGAAGAAGTACAAGTTTACAAGTTTACTCAGTTGATTGCAGTCAGGTGCTGCTTGTTTTAGCAGAAACCTCATTGGTTCAACTATCTGTGCTGGATCGGCACGAACAAAAAACGACCCACAGCGGGCCTTTGAACTATGTGACATAAATATGAACAGTTATTATTATACTGTACTATAACCTAATACATGAACATTTTAGGCCAAAAAAATACAAAATAAAAAAAAAATGAAATCATCAAATTCCAACTAGAAAAATCTACAAAAATGAAACATTGCCTGTCCAAATAGCATGACTGCACTCTAGTGGAGAAAACAAATTTCCCACCATGAAATTAAAACAATGTCATCTCCAATTTTACAAGGTCTATCTGTCCTAAATAAAAACTGGGGTAGAGGCTGAAATCCACGAAAGACACCACATAATTAAACATGCTTGACATCATAGGACTTCCGACTGCAAGCTTGTGTGTGGTCATGTGACTGTATTGTTATGTCCCGATAGGTAAAAAGGAGTATGACATGGTAAAACTACTCTTAGAAGTACAATTTTCTCATAATGTTATTTCAGTAAATGTAATTGAGTAAATATGATAAATGCGTTACTACCCTTGGTACTGTATGTTCCAACAACTATACATTTATTCCTCTGCACAACAGCAAATTGTTATGAGGATAAAAAAGCATTTACATGTTGTCCAAATCCTTTCGTGAGTTTTCCTCAGGTACACTGGTTTCTTTCCACATTCCAAAAACATGAGGTTCTTCAAAGTCTCTAAATTGTGCACAGTTATCATTATGGTCATGTGAAATAGCTGCAGCCTGCTTCTGACCCAAAACATGAAAATCAAGTTAAAAAATTGATTGATGGGTGATGAACTGCAAGAACAATTCCTTATAAGGTGTGCAACATCCTACTGTGCTTATTTGCTCACATTGGTCTCGACGCAAATGTAGACAGACCACACCCAAGCTTGACTCCAAAATTTGGAGCGGTAAAAATAAAAAAAGTAAAATTAAAAGGGCTAAAAGGGAATTATTTAGCATTTCCTCTCTTGTGGAGAACTAAAGTAAATTCAAAATATTATGCCCTTCCCATGTCTTTCTGTTTGGTGAAAATCACAGTGATCACAGTTGTAGAAAAAGTTGTAAACAAACAAACAAAAACAAAAAAAGGACCAAAAATGAAAAAAAAAAAAAAAAATCTGTTTAACATATATGGATTCGGCTACGTTTTTTTTATTTTTTTTATTTAATTTAATTTTCTACAGATACAATAGGTACTTTGCAGTGATTGTTGCTTGGGCCCCGATTGAGTAATGCCTGGATTGATTCAGGAATCTAGCCTGTATTTGACTTTGTAATGGCACTGATGTGCCTTCTGACTGGTTGCCTCCCACCCCACCCCCCTACCCTACCCCACAACCCCTCCTATTTAGACTGTGTCAGCAGTCCTCTTACAACTGCATTATTTCCTGCCCGGTGCCGCTGGGCAAGGCTTGTATTTTTAATGGCTCTGCAGCATAAAACAGGTCTAGGCAAGACAACATGATTGCTCAGCTAGCTCATACATAGAAACATAGTAGAAGAAGGAGTTACCTGGTCTAACTTTTGGTTGTAGTTAGTCCCTGCAGACATGGCACCAAAATGATAGTGACAGAAATGGAATGAAATGATTGATCATAATGCCTAACACATTCAGACCTGGAGATGTGACCTGGTCCTCATTGAGCTTGAGAGCCGACCAGCGTGATGCGATAAAATTATGACAAGCTTTACTTAGAGCCAATTAACTTTAATTAATTATATTAACAATTAATGCTTGATTAACATCAACTGACACAACAAAATTGCCATTACTTTGAAGTGAAATGTAAAGAAATAAACATAAAAACACCAATTCAAAATATAGGGCATTATGCGGCTCCCACATTAACTCCAAGCCTTTGTAAAAGTGGGATGTCCTCTTCATAAGACCTCATTGAACGTGCATTATTAGCTTTGTAAAATCCGAGCAAAAACACATTTGTCAGTGCATGGCGCTGTTCTTCATTACCTTTATTCCGCCACTTGTCCATAGGGCGAGTGGGGTCCTGTCTGACATCGATAGTTTGCTTAACTGCCACATGCTCAGTTTTTTTCGTGCTTTTCAAAGTTTGGGTAGCTGAAATTCTTTGACCCTACATAAAATGCGCTGCTCTTATCAGCGACATTGGGATTCTCACGGCACATTTTGTACCGCATTTTCGTGCGAGCATCATTTGCTTCTAGCCATGGTACCTCCTGCAGCCACTTTTCAGCAAAAGTCCTTTTTTTCGGTAGCTCTGGTGACGTCTCTCTCGTCTGTCTGTCTTTTGACGGGGGTGGGCGAACACGGAAATAATTACTCAGTGGGGCCTGCCTCTTCGACATTTTGAGAAGTTATTTTCTCGTGTCCGCCGCAAAAACTGGTCAGCCATCGGTACGCAAAAGCGTATGGAAGCCGTTGAGGGCCAGCGCGTTTGTCTACGTCCAGTACGCATGCGCGCATGCGGACCACTTATGTGCACCCCTGTATATAACATATCTGAAAGCATGCAAGATGTTATGGTGTCAATGCCATGTGACATGTTGCATTCAAACCATTCTGAGTGTTTGCAGCAAGGCAGGTTGTGTGTAAGATGAAATATAACAGCACTTCTCTCTTCATTCGCTTATCTGAGAACAGCAGCTTTAGCAGGGAATTCCTGACTTCCCTTTCTCCAGCCACTTTGTCCAGCTTCCATGGGGACCCCGCGGCATTCCCAGGTCAGCCAAGAGACATAGTTTCTCTAGCTTGTCTGGAGTCATTCTCCATGAGACGTGCCTGGAACAACTCATCAGGGATATGTCCAGAAGTCATCCTGATTGGGCATCCAAGCCACCTCTTCAGGCTTCTTTAATTTCAGAGAAGCAGCGGCTAAACGCTGAGTCCATCCTTGATGTCCGAGCTTCTCAACCATTCATCCCAAGGCACCCTGAGGAGAAAACAAATTTTGATTTCTTGTTGTTGTTATGATTACAACCCTGCAGCTTGTGACGTTTGGTGCGAGTTGGAACAATGATCAAGCAGTAAATTGAGAGGTTTACCTTTTGGCTCAGTGTAAGCTCAGGGTCCTTTGCCACGTCACATTGGTACAGTGTCTGCATCATTGGAGATGCTGCACTGATGTGCCTGTTGATTTCACTCTCCTTTCAGCCCTCAATTGTGAACATGACACGGAGATATTTGAACCCCTCCACTTAGGAGAGGGCACTCCCCCCTTTTCCAGCTGAGGACCATGGTGTCAGATTCAGAGGTGCTGATTTTTATGCCAACCACTTCACATTCAGCTGTGAAACTCTCCAGGATGGTGTCCGGCCTGATGAAGCCACTAATACCTTCTCATTGGCAAAATGCAAAGAATCAATGCTAAGCCCACAAAACAGGACCTTTTCAATACCTTTGCTGTGCCTACAATACTTTCCATAAAGGTTATGAACAGAATCCATAAGATGGAGTCCAACCTCACTGGAAAGGAATCTGACTTACTGCCAGAATTGGCACCATCCCTAATGTGCACACGATGTTGCAGAGGCATGTCAAACATGACTGCCACAAGCCTTCACCAAAGAGCTTTTTAACCAACACCCTTCTACATTAGAGATGGGGGAGCCCGCCTCAGGGTCCCCAGACTGTGTTTCTTCATGAGAGGTATGTCGGTGGATTTGAAGAGGCTTTCGGCAGTGTTGGGAAAGTTCATTTTCTACATGAACTAGTTCAAATTGCAGTTCACAAATTTTAAAATGAACTGTTCAGTTCATAGTTCATAATTCAAAATTTTGAACTAAAGTTCATGGTTCCAAAAAATGAACTTTTGTAGTTCAGTTCTTTTTGTTCGCCAAAAATTTTTGCAAGCTATTATTGGCAGTGTCCATATAGAACCACAGACAGCAATTCATGTATCCTTTTTAACACTGAAACTATGTGTCAGATTCATCTTCATATTCAATTTCAAATCCTTGTCCAACCAGGGTTTACACTAGCAGTGAGGGGGCAGCCTTCAGACTACTGGGATTTCCATAATGCTTTGCTGCCACTCATTCAGTCCACACATTAGCAGCTCTACAGCTTTTATCTACAGTATATTTTCATGAGCATAAGCAAAATCTTGCTGTATACTGCAGAACTAGGTTGTCTAGCTGCGGCAGGGAGAGACAGAAAACGGGGCCACTCTGGTATGCTGTTAGCGGTATTTGGGTGGCAGAGGTACTGCTCTGGCCAACCGTTGCCGTCTCATTCTTAATCGCACATGCTCGCAGTCGCAGATACCTAGCAAGGCTTGTCGCATGCTTTATATCGATGTGCCGTTTAAAGTTGGCTAAAGACATTACCGACGTACGGACGGTCTTCTTCAATCCAGGTGGACAAAGTTTACAAGTAAACGTTATATTTTTTGCCATCCGGGTCGGTACTGACCTTTTCGTAAAACTCTTTTAAATGCTGGTACTGTGTAGAAAGTTGCTCTGAGCGGGCCGGGTTTCGAGCGCTGCCAGCTTCTGACTCCATGCTGCCGTTGTTGTGATGACGTATTTGCTTAAACAATACGGCCGTGACAGGCAGCTTGGGTTGCCAGGTTGGATAATTTTCCGCTATTAAGGTTAATTTTTTTATTGTGTGTTTTTATAATATGCAGTTTTGTCGGTAAGGCTCTAAATGTGATGAACTCATGAACGAAGTTATGAGCACCGCTCACAACCGCTAGAATCACAGTAACGTTCATGAGACAGAAATATGATGCGTTCAATTCACGTTCGCCCAAAATATGAACGTGTTCATGATCGATCGTTCATTGAACGCGTTCATGCACAACACTGGCTTTCGAAATATTTGGGCCACCTACTAAGCTGCGCCCCATCCCCACTATAGACATTAATAATGGTGCCCTCATGAAACACCGGATGGTCTGAATGGTCTCGCTGAAAATAAACCAACAACTACTCGGAGCCTAACTGCAGCTAACTCCAGAGTTGAATCGGGTCCAACCTCTCACAAGAGGAGTGGTATTAGTGCCCAAGCTGTGTATAGAGGTGAATCCAACTGTATCTAGACAGAGCTTTTCAAATTCACTCACCAGCTCAGACTTCTCTACTCCCAAAGAGATGACATTCCTTGTCCTTCTGGCTCCAGGGATTGGATCAACAAGCCACTTTCCTTTGGGCACCACCGAGCTCCCCTTGCACCCGACCCTTTTGGCCCCTGACATAGGGGGTGTCACTGGTGAGCCCATGGGAAGGGTGACATGCGTTGGTTTTTGGGCAGGTCAGGTGCTCACCAACAATCACCCCCTCCATACCTGGATCCAGAAGGGGAGCTTTGTGACCCACATCATGGCAAGGGATACATTAATCCATTCGTTTTATAGTATATATCAAAAGGAGTCATTTGAACCTTACTTGGTTGAGTACCTCACCTAGGACCTGTTGGTTCTGCGTGACCATGCCAGGGGCTCAAGGCCCTGGTTGACTCAGCCCCTAAGAACATTAGGACACAAAAACTCCACCACCATGATAAGGTAACATTTGAGGGAGTGGTATGTAAAAGACAACAACTTAAATAGCAACTATTATCAGAGGGTGCATCGAAAGTAGTCGCTGGCCCAAGGTGAATAGTGCATAAACTGCTTGTTTTGCCTCAGGAAAGAATTCCATTGCAAAGTCAATCAGTGAGTACTGAACATAACTTTTGAGTGGTATCACAGGGCCCTTACAAGACAAGCCATAGCATCTGCATTTGCTTCAGGAAAGGTGCAGTCTCTTCTGTACTTTGGCACACCACTGGCGCCCTTCAACGAAACTGCATGAGAGAAATTTTGTTTTAAGAATATCGGCCCTCATGTGTACTGCCAAGTTTATGTCAGCTACCATGAACATTGCTGAATTTTGTTGACAGTATACAGTGGTACTTCGACATACGATCGCTTCGACACACGATTTTTTTCGACATCCGACGTAAAATTTGACTCGCCATTTGTTTCTACACACCAAGACATACTCGAAATACGACGATTTTTTGACAGCGGCGCAGTTTCCTTGTTTTCCCGCAAGATGGATGCCTGGTGAATTTTCTTGTGAGAGAAATCAACATGGGTTCCAAGAATGTTAGTGCAGGTGCTGAAAAAATGAAAAATATAAGGAATACCATTGAAATGAAGAGGAAAATGATAGAAAAATATGAGCTTGGTGTGCGCGCCTGTGAACTGGCTCGACAATACGGCCGTTGAATGTCTACGATCTCGACGGTCCTCCTCCGACCTCCGTTTGCCAGTCTTTATATGTTAAGGTGACAATTATTATGATTGTAACATCGCCCAAAAAATCGCCAGCTTTGTCAGGTTTTTAATTATTAATTTCAGAACTTGTGCAACACAACATGTCTACTGTCTGGCGCAGCTGAACATGAAAAGGAAAAGTAAAAAGTCCTTCTCACTCTGGCACGTCAGCCACGCGGTGCGTTCAGGTACACCACGCAAAACACATTCGCTACATTACAACCTGATTTGTTACATTATTACAGGTATTATTATTATTATTATTACTACTATTATTATATTATTATTCCTATTTTTATTCCTAATTCATTTGTTTTGCTCTGTGTCATTGCTATTTGCAATAGTACCAGCAGTATTTATTAATGAGTTAGTGTAGGTTTTTCAGGCTATGGAATGAATTACCATATTGGCCCGAATATAAGACAGCCCTGATAATAAGACGACCCCCTCTTTTTCAAGACTCAAGTTTGAAAAAAGACTTTTTGAACACCAAATTAATTTTTATACAGAAAATAATTACAGTACATCTGAAACAAATGATTATAACCAGGGGTGCACATATTTTTTTTGCCCAGGTTCTCAGAGGAGGACCTGGAGATGTGACTTGGTCCTCATTGAGCTTGAGAGCCGACCAGCGTGATGCGATAAATTTATGACAAGCTTTACTTGGAGCCAATTAACTTTAATTAATTAAATTAAAAATTAATGCTTGATTGACATCAACTGGCACAACAAAATTGCCATTACTTTGAAGTGAAATGTAAAGAAATAAAAAGCATCAATTCAAAATAAAGGGCATTATGCGGCTCCCACATTAACTCCAAGCCTTTTTAAAAGTGGGATGTCCTCCTCATAAGACCTCATTGAACGTGTATGTTTAGCTTTGTAAAATGCGAGCAAAAACACGTTTGTCAGTGTATGTCGCTGTTCATTACCTTTATTCCGCCCTATTCCGCCACTTGTCCATAGGGCGAGTGGGGTCCTGTTTGACATCGATAGTTTGCTTGATTGCCACATGCTCTCTGTTTTTTTCGTGCTTTTCAAAGTTTGGATGGCTGAAATTCTTTGACCCTACATAAAATGCGCTGCTCTTATCGGCCACATTGGGATTCTCACGGCACATTTTGTACCGCATTTCCGTGAGAGCATCATTTGCTTCTAGCCACGGTACCTCCTGTAGCCACTTTTCAGCAAAAGTCCTTTTTTTCGGTAGTTCCGGTGACGTCTCTGTCGTCTGTCTGTCTTTTGACGGGGGTGGGGGAACACGGAAGTAATTACTCAGTGTGGCCTGCCTCTTCGACATTTTGAGAAGTTATTTTCTCGTGTGTGCCGCAAATACAGTGGTCAGCCATCGGTACGCAAAAGCGTATGGAAGCCGTTGAGGGCCAGCGCGTTTGTCTACGTCCAGTACGCATGCGCGCATGCGGACCACTTAAGTGCACCCCTGATTATAACAATAATTTTGAGAGAAAAAACATGTTATTTTGTGTCATTCAAATCTTAATATCCGAACATTTAAATATGTAAAACAAACTGCAATCTTATTCGTTAATGAATGGCTTCTGGTTTCTTAAATGTAAATAAACCAACAAAATTGCAATAACTGCATTAACCATCAAAGCGATGTCTAACTGTAACTGTAGTCTTGAAACAAATCTGAATAAGGAAAAACATTGGAACAAAATAATGCAAACTGGTTAAACTTGAGAGTAGCTGAGATCTGGCATGACAGAACATTACTCCTCAAGTTCAGCATTCGCTTCAATGATATCTGGCGCCATCTAGCGTGGTGAATGGGTATAAAGTCTAGACCGTGAATATAAGACGACCCCCACTTTTTCAGTCTTATTTCAATGCAAAAAAACACCGTCTTATAATCGGGCCAATACGGTAATGGAGTAATAATGTATTCTTATAGGAAAATCCTGCTCGACATACGACCATTTCGGCTTACAAACAAGGTGCTGGAACGAATTCACTTCGTATGTAGAGGTACTACTGTTTTAGTTACCATGAAAGGAATTAAATAATGACCACATATGCTAACATACTTCATATACCATAACATGCTTTTTCTCTCAAATATATTGTTATAATCATTTGTTTCAGATGTACTGTAATTATTTTCTGTATAAAAATTAATTTGGTGTTCAAAAAGTCTTTTTTCAAACTTGAGTCTTGAAAAAGAGGGGGTCGTCTTATAATCAGGGCCGTCTTATATTCGGGCCAATACGGTAATACGTACATGTTAAGTAACCACTAACTCTGATGCCATGATTTATCCTCCACTACAACAACATAACTTGCTTGCTTGCTTATGACTCCTGCGAGGGTGGGGGGTGTCCCATCCCTGTGTGTTAAGATGACCAGAATTAAATCTACCAATTATCAAGTCCCCCATGTTGCAGCAAGGAGGGGATAACACAAGACAAACAGTACTTAGGTCGTCCCGTCACAAAACATGGTGTTGATGAAATTCAATTGGACAAATCACAATTTAAATTCCATAAAATATAGTGAAGGTAATGTTGTGCTCTTTTTATAAGGAAAGGTCAATAGTGCAGGTCCTGAAAAAAGGAAAAAATATAAGCCATACCATTGAATGAAGAGGAAAATGATTGAAAAATATGAGCGTGGTGTGCGCGCCTGTGACCTAGCTCGACAATACGGCCGTTGAATGTCGATGATCTGTCGTGTGCCTTAAAAAAAATTCTAACAAATCCACTCATATTATATTGATTCATTGTCATTACCTAAACCTGAACTAACATTAAATTGGATCAGGAATCAAAAACAGCTTTTCTATTCCACATTAGCACGACATTTTATTGCATAGCAGAATTGGAAATCCAAAGCTTCTTGTACACAAGTGTCGCACAGGGCTCGGGATTGGTTAATTGGTGATGACCGAAGGTGTACCAAATTGGGGCTTTTCTGGTTTTTGGTTTTAATTCCTAAATTTGTTAAACTTTTAAATATCGTATTATTGTAGACATAGAAACATAATCCGCTGCTGAATTTTGTTCTTTTACTGTATACTATAACTGTGGATGTAAAATTTGTTCTATACTTTAATTAAAACGAGAATATTTACCCACTAATTTCAATAATATGGTAAAATGTAAGTAAGCTTTAAGCATTCCAATACATTTCTGAAACATATTTTTGTTATTTAAAATCAACTGTATTTCATTTTTTAGATGTCTCTCTTGCAGTAATCACAGCTCGCAGATGTTAACAAAAATGATGGAAACATTTAGTGTGTTCAATTCTGCTACGCTTGGAGGTGGGGTTTCACCTTGAGGTTGTTCGCATTCTTTCATGACAGTTCTGGCCTTTTAGTAGCCCGCCTCCCTTAAATCAAGCCCTAAACTTAATGTTGAACTAAAGGAAGTGGAAACTGAAGATGACTTTAAAAATCTTCCATGGAAAAAGAGTGACCTTAATCAAATATGATTATCAAATATGATTAAGTAAAAACCATGCAAAAATATTTTGTATTTAGATTGAAAATTATACCTCCTTCTTTGGTTCTTTAACGTCTTTAGACAAATTATCTCACAAAAGATTAGTAAACCAGTTGCAGTCCATTTCATTGACAATTGGCTGACAGACCACAGTACAGGTAGTCCCTGGGTTACAAACGAGTTCCATTCCTACGCTGGCGACGTAACCCAAATTTCCACGTGAATCGGATTGAATCCTTTAAGTACCCTTAAAAATCTCAAAATAACTATTCAATAACATGTATTCTACGTCATTGTACTGTCCTCACCAAAATGTTGGAGCTAGTCCATGCTCGAGAGCGAGCTTAAGCTCCGAAATGATGATGTCAGACGTCTGGATGGTTAACTGACTTTATTCAGCTGCTCATGACATTAGCATTTGGAGAATGTACTAAAGTAAAAATGAAATTACATCAGTTTCATTTTCAATAACGGCAATTCAAATTTGGGTTTATAACTAGCTGATGATACAGCAATACCAATCCACACAAACGATTAGCATCTATCAGTTAGGGTCCGCACATTATTATAAAACAATCACATGAACTCACCCCAAGTATTTGACCACAATTTAAAATGCAAAATAAACAGTACAAAAGATGTTATATACAGGTGCTGCATCTGTGGATGCTTCGCATGCAACAAATGTGCGTGCAGGCTTGCAGGCTTTTCCCTCTCTCTCACTTGGCTGCGCGACTTCTTCGTTGGAATAAATGCGCTCTTCCTTGTGCGTTTACGTGCTCGTGCTCGCTTCTTCATGTGCGCAAATACATTCTTTTTAGTGTGTAGATGCGCTCTTACTCACGTGCCATTAGTACTAGCTTCTCTACACTCCTGTGCCAAGATAAAAACACTAAACATTATTTTTAAAAAAAACATAACCAACAACACGTAAACAAAACGTAATCCGGGGACTGCCGTGCCTGTACTTTAGAAGCCACTTGGAGATTTCAATGTGTAGGACATCTTGATAAAACTGAAGAAGGCCATCATCAGTAACTGCACTTGATCCTGCAGATGACTAATCATTCTAGATACGCATTGAAAGCAACTTAGGACTTTTTGAGGCAAAGAAAATGAAATGTTGTTCAATGGCCAAGTCAGTCGCTTTATGGCAAGTCAACATAGCACACTGTTGTGTTCACGACTTGGAGACAAAAGTGAAAGCAATGAGGTCCACAAACATGAAACAAGGTAATGAGACTGCATAAAATGAAGCAAACCTTAGCCAAATACACAGTTTTCACAAATCAGCCACACAGTCGTTCATCCAGTAATACAGTAAATTATAAATTATAACTGTCCAATATAGAGAGTGACCCAAAACATGGGAACTTCTTAAAAATCCAATAAAACTAAGGGTGATGGAAGAAAAAATATTTTATTAATAGTAATTGAAACCTTAAAGAAACAAAGATGGATTTTTTTTTAATTAAAAAAAAAAAAAAAAAAAAAACTTTAAATGGTGTCCTTCTGTAAGAAAGCATTCTTGAAATCTACTGTTGAGATTCTTTATTGATTCTTCATCTGAGCTGGGATACTGTGAAGTTTTAAGGTTTCAATAACGATGAAAAAAATATTTTTCTTCCACCGCTCTTGGTTTTATTGGATTGTAAGAAAGTTTTTGGGTCAGGGTATAAGGAGGTTACACTGTTTGTACAATAACAAAACCACTAATTCCAAATTCAAACATCCTACTCTAAGCGGTACTGTGCTTCAGTGAAGGAATGAGTACTGTAATATTACTTGTCTCTTTGCAGAT
The DNA here is from genome assembly GCF_030265065.1 of Corythoichthys intestinalis. Taxonomy (NCBI): domain Eukaryota; kingdom Metazoa; phylum Chordata; class Actinopteri; order Syngnathiformes; family Syngnathidae; genus Corythoichthys; species Corythoichthys intestinalis. The sequence goes on from NC_080396.1 coordinate 39,430,223, forward strand.
GTGACTCTATTCTTTACAAGAAGCAGCTGCAGCTGCAATTAAATGTTATATAATAACTCAGCTTCAAGCAAGTTCTCTCAAGCAGCTGTACTGAACAGGTAGAGGCACAGCAATGTTGAGCCAATGGCTTAGTAAATGATCTCGCTCTCTCCTTTAAATTCACAAAATCATCATGATTTACGATGTGACAGCCTTCTCAGATTGCCTGGGGTGGCTGCTATTCTATCTGCTAAACTTTTTTTTTTTTTTTTTTTTACAATCGTGCAACATTGTTGGCAATGTGTCACAGATATCCTCCCGCTTTGCAGAAGCATTTTTATACACAAGAATCGAGCAACAGCCACTATACTGACTGGATACAAAAAATAAAAAATAAACAACCTAGTCTCTTATTTGCTTCTGATGACTTTTAAAGACTGAGTGTGGGACCTGATGCAGTTTTAGCCTGACCACTTTTTCATGTTACATACTTATCTAGTTATTGAAGGAATAGTTGCAACCAGTGTTGTCACGGATTACTTAAAAAAGTAATTTAATTACTGATTACTGATTACACCTCAAAAAAGTAATCTAGTTAATTTACCGATGACTTTATTATCAAAGTAACTAAGTTACTTTCAAAGTAACTTATCAGTTACTTTTTACCAATTTTTCTCCTTTAGCTGCCTCAACATAAAAATAACAGAAAAATTTAATCGCGTGTAATTGAGTTTCTCACATAAGGCTTAATCTTTGAGTTAGCAGGGGTTTAATTAGGCGATGGAGTTGATTTCAACCACTATTGACTCGCCCTAGCTTAGCCATTCCCAAGCCCTAAAACTAACAAATAACTGACAAACTGTGCGAAATTTCTTTAAATCAACTCCAACAACTAATTAAACCCCCGCTAACTCCAAGATTAAGCCTAATGTAAAAAATTCTGAACTTCCCCTTTAAAATAAAGACAGCTGTTAAAATGTTGTCTATAAAAGTTGTAAAGCAATAAAACACACAACAAAAATTAATGAAATGAACAAAATCCTACAACGTGCAGTTTTCATAATGGGTCAAAATCATTTTTCGAACAGATCATGTGACTAGCACCTTGGAGACTATCCTTTGCTTTGCTCAGCCAAAACTACACCAGAGGAGGCAAGATGGATATATATATATATATATATATATATATATATATATATATATATATATATATATATATATATATATATATATATATATATATATATATGTATACATATATATTGGCGAAATGTTTGGAGACACTTCAAAGACGGATACTTTGAAGAATGTAGAATACAAAACCTGTTTTCAGTTATTTCACTTTTTTGCCATTCCACATGTTCGTTCATAGTTTTGATGTCTTCATTGATAATTTACAATAGTAGTGAAAATATATAAAATGCAAAAATGATGAAGTGTGTCCAAACTTTTGACTTTTGTTTCAGAGTCTTCTCCCCCAGTCCCACAAATGTAAAACTCCGCCTATGATTACAAACTCTAACTATAAAATGTACATAATTACACATATTATAAAGGCTGGTTACAAACTGTAGAAGTGCTGGCTGTCTCGTTACCTGTCGGCTTTGTTTTGAATTTTTTCGCGTTGTGCTGTAATTCCAAGTGCTTCCTTGTTGAATTGGATGTCGAGTTTTTAGCGGTCGACAGTCTTTCTGAGCCAGCACAGAGTTTGCAACGCGAGATATTTTTGTCATCTTTACTGGACAGAAATCTGAAGAATTGGCTGTATTTCCATTGAGCAAATGCAGCCGTTTGTGGTATATTCTGACAAGGTAGCCAGGCTATGTTGTTGACCGCCGTGGCAGACAACGCGCACACAGCATGGTAATACATGTGACCCGTTTTTTTCCGATGAGAAAACGTGAGATGTGATGTCCCTCCCAAACTCATGAGCAGTATTTTCTATTCAAATTCTCTTCGTACATGACTACAGTATTATTCATTCTACATACAGTATGAGGCAACAACAAAATAGTAACGCACAGGCACTGAGGAAACTAACTTTAATCAGATTACTGGCTTGGAAAAATGAACGCGTTAGATTGCTCATTACTGAAAAGAAAGTAATCAGATTACAGTAAATTGCAACACACATAATTTTTGGGAAGTTCATTTTCCAACATTGTCATTTAGGACTTTGTGTATAACCATGAAACTTCAACGGACGTTGAGACCCAGAAGCGCCATAATGGGGGGAATAACGGATGCCCTCTTGAAGGGCCTATATGATTGGCAGGGGCACGAAAAAAATATACTTTATTTCCAAAGTGCTATTTTTTCAAGGGCCTCAAAATTCTGAGTGTCCAGTGATGCCAAAATGAAGTTTCGAATCTCTTTCTCCTTGTTTCACCTGCGTGTATTTTTTTCTTGTTTGAAATAAAAGAAGCAAATAAATATTTGAGGTAGGCTCGTATTCTGCTCTGCAAGTTCAGCTTTGCCGCTTTGCTGTGGGCTACTGTGGTCAAGGGTGTGGTTCGTAATGTTTGAGTTGATGAGAGTCAAGTCGGTTTATTTTAGAATTGAGTTGCTTCTGTTGAAATATTCTGAGAGAATTGACCTGAAATCAGGATGTAAACATGTTTATTCAAAATAATGTCTATCAAACGGAATCATTCCATAGGAGTAATCCTCTATTTGTCTCATAAATAAAAGTCAAAATCCCCAAACAAGGTAATTTCGTGATACCGATCTGGTGATATCTTTCGAATTCAAGGTGTGGCCACCATTGACATGTTTCTCTAGGTATTATTTAGCCAACGGTAAGTCCTTCTTTAGGGTGGATGGATGTTTTGAGATCGTGCCACAAACACGCCCTAAGATCACTGATGAACATAGTGATTTAATCCATGTGTATGTAAAAGAGAAGCTAATCCCTCTTTGGGAACTGGTTCCGCTCTCATGACCACACCTTGATGACAGGGCCTGACTGAATTCACAGCATCACCAAATGTGAAGGCATACTACAGTGAGATTTTAACAGTGCCACTACAGTGAGATTTTAACAGTGCCACATCCCTTATTAAAAAATTAAAAATCTATTGTATTAATATTAGGGTTGTTCCTATCATGTTTTTTTGCTCCCGATCTGATCCCGATCGTTTTAGTTTGAGTATCTGCCGATCCCGAAATTTCCCGATCCGATTACTTTTTTTTGCACCTGATTCAATTCCAATCATTCCTGATAATTTTTCCCGATCATATACATTTTGGCAATGCATTAAGAAAAAAATGAATAAAACTCGGACGAATGTATACATTCAACATATAGTACATAAGTACTGTATTTGTTTATTATGACGATAAATCCTCAAGATGGCATTTACATTATTAACATTCTTTCTGTGAGAGGGATCCACGGATAGAAAGACTTGTGACTTTGTATATTGTGACTAAATATTGCCATCTAGTGTATTTCTTGAGCTTTCAGTAAATGATACTGTAGCCATGGCCAAATGCATGATGGGAAGTGGAACCATGACTGTGCGTAGTGCTACCAATTGATATATATTCTCTGCGTGGGGAAATAACAAAAGGTGTTAAGAAAAAGATCAATTGCTACCTTGCTTCCCCACATTGCTTCCCATGATATTTCTAATCATAGGGAAAGGGATTGTAAGGCTTTAGCCAATTAAAAAAAGGCTCCAAAGGCTGCCAAAATTCACTCTACTCATTATACGCTGCCTTTTATCTCTCTATATAGGTAAAACAGCGCCATTACAGATTGAGCGCGACAATGCGTGATTGGGTCATGCAGCGCATGCATTAATTGTGTTATATATTTTAACGTGATACATTTTTAAAAAAAAAATAATTACCACCGTTATCGGGATAAATTTGATAACCCTACCTTAAGCCTAAACTAAAGACTCTGGATGAGTGTAACATATTATGTTTGTAACGTTAAATACAAATAGAAAACGATTTAATTTAAAAATATATATATATTAAAAAAAGGCATGGCCGATATTTTTTGCCGATTCCGATACTTTGAAAATGACATGATCGGACCCGATCGATCGGCATGTTGATCGGGACATGTCTAATTTATATTGCTCTTTACAATGTTATTTAACAATGACTGTGAACAAAATTTGGGGCTGAATAACAAAACAAAGCAAAGCAAAGCAAAACACAACAAAACTTACAAACATAAAAGCCTTTTAGAGTAATTTTCATAATTTGTTCCTAAATACATGAAACATGTTTGACTATGCTCTAAGACAAGTGCTGAAGACGTGCAATAATATAGTGCTGAGTGAGTGAGAGTAAGAAATTCTTTCACTTCCTCAAGCAGGCATTTTTCTTTTAGGGGTTGGGGGGTGTGGCCGGGGGCAGGGGGACCAAACAGGGTGTCTACTGTTGTATGTAAAACTGACATAAAAATGAATTGCTGTCCGTGGCTATTAAGCGCAATAAACATGATCTTGTTTTTATTACAAGGCCCATCTAGAGCAAAATGTAAAGCAAGGCAAAGCAAAGTGAGGATTTATTTGCTGAAGTTTACCACTTGTATTCTTAAATACTGTGTGCTTGACAAATACCCTTGAATCTTTGGTCAGTTGCCTAAGCAAATGGAAGAAAAGCAGTAGAACACAAAACCGCACAAAGTAATCAGTTTATGCTGAATTATTGTTTCTGTTTGCCAGGATTAATCAGGGTAAACTCCCACCTCCATGACAATTCTCACAAAGAACATTAGCCTACAAACATTCCACTGCATGTGGTAACAGGACCACTTGAGAAGCTACTCATATCATTTCCACCATATAAAATCCACATTTTAAAATTTTCAGACAACATATTCATAAGGCAAGTACTGTCAATCATGGTGGAGTATACAAAACAATAAATTATATATACATTTACTACAAATGGTTGGAAAGACATGGCTATATCTGCTCAGTTTTATATGTGTGTGTGGGTGTGCGCGTGTATATGGGGCTGGGGGTGTTTTTGTGTGTGTGTTTTTTAATGCACAGCGGTATGAAAAAGTATCTGAATCTTTTGAAATTTCTCACATTTCTGTGTAAAATCACTATCAAATGTGATCTGATCTTTGTCAAAATCACACAGATGAAAAAACAGTGTCTGCTTTAACTAAAACCACCCAAACATTTATAGGTTTTTATATTTTAATGATGATAGTATTCAAACAACAACAGAAGGTGGAAAAATAAGTAGGTGAAACATCACATTTAATATTGTGTGCCCCCCCACCCCACCGCCTTGGCAGCAATAACTTCAACCAGATGCTTCCTGTAGTTTCAGATCAGTCTGGCACATCGATCAGGACTAATGTTGGCCCATTCTTCTCTACAAAACTGCTGTAGTTCAGTCAGATTCCTGGGATTTCTGGCATGAATTGCTGTTTTTAGGTCATGCCACAGCATCTCAATGGGGTTCAAGTCTGGACTTTAACTTGGCCAGTCCAGAACGTGTATTTTGTTCTTCTGAAACCATTCTGAAGTTGATTTACTTTTATGTTTATATCATTGTCTTGTTGAAGCATCAATCCTCTTTTTAGCTCAACTGTCCGACAGACGGCCTCAGGTTTTTTTCAAAACATCCTGATAAACTTTTGAATTCATTCTTCCATTAATGATTGCAAGTTGTCCAGGTCCTGAGGCAGCAAAACAGCCTCAAATCATGATGCTCCCTCCACCATGCTTCACGGTGGGGATAAAGTGTTGATGTCTATGAGTTGTTCCATTTTTCTCCACTCATGATGTTGTGTGTTACTCCCAAACAATTCGACTTTGGTTTCATCAGTCCACAAAATATTTTGCCAAAACTTCTGTGGAGTGTCCAAGTGCCTTTTTGCGAACATTAAACGAGCAATAATGTGTAATGGGCCGGATAGCGACAGTCAAGATGAAAATATTACCACAAATTATTACTACTCAAAAATGGTTTCAAGACCTAGACTCAGCCGTAAAAAATTCTACTTTAAGAACAAGAAAAATAAAATTAGCCTTGTCAACTTGCAAAGAAATAAACCAGAGGGGGGTTTAGAAACTCCCAATTTCCAACACTATTATATAGCAAATCAGATACAATATCTTATCAAGTGGTTAAACCTTAACATTGAACAACAGTCATGGCTAGAATTAGAGCGAACAGACTGCGATCGGATACAACTGGCAAACCTCACCTTTATTAGTCCTAGTATTAAGCGCCATAGCTGCTTCAAGAATCCTATGATAGCATGTACCTTGAAAGCCTGGTGGAAAGGTATGGAAATTACGCAATCACAACAAGCCCCGTGTAAATTTTCACCATTCTGGCACAACCCAGGCTTTGGAGTTAATAAAATTCCTATTTATTTCAGAACATGGGAAGATACATGAATAAACCAGGGCAGCCATCAAAAACAAACTCCCATCACTAATGGGTACGTTAGACCCGGCACCTTTCATAAATAGAATAGGAAATATCCATCCTCAACAACAACAACAACAAAAAAATACTTTCAAAAGTATATAAAGCTTTCTCATGTAGCAACTCTACTTGTCTACCAATATATAAAGCTTTCTCATGTAGCAACTCTACTTGTCTACCAATCGAAAAATGAAGTAACGACCTTCCGGTAACATTAGATAATAAATAGTGGTCCGACATCTGTAAAAATACATTTATAATGACAAAGAATAAGAACCTTCAACTTATACAGTTCAAAATACTGCATAGATGGCATATTAATCAATCTAAAATGCACAAAATGGGGTTCTCCCAATCCGATAAATGTACAAGCTGCAACGAAGATACTTCAGAAACATACTTTCATGCTCTTTGGCAATGTAAACCAATACAAGATTTCTGGTCACAGGTAACCAATAAACTTTCTTTCCTATTGAACTGCAGGATTCCATTGTCTCCAATTCTTTTTCTGCTTGGCAATCTGAATACGGTTAATAACTCAAACCATCAAGCCTGTCCACTACTAGCAAGTTTAACGATAGCCAAAAAAACAGTATTGCTGAATTGGAAAAACAAACAAAACGTTAGCATGAACCAATGGCTAAATCTAATCATTGAAGATATAACATTAGAAAAAATATCTGCCAAACAGTCAAATAAAATGGACAAATATGAACAACAGTGGGAAACAGTCGCAAGAATGATGAACATAGAATAAGGATTCTCTCTTGTCTGCGAAGGAATGCCATAAAAATAATAAAAATGTATACATAAATTGATGTACGTGGGGTGTCCAGGGAAGTTGTACGCATCCTTCTGCAGCTGAAAACTGGACATGTTTAAACCTGAACCGCTTTATACACTCCCAGTAGCATGTGATAAATAATTTTCTTCCTCCTTAAGATTAGTCAGTCCATGGGTTTAATCTACAAACAAACCCATAGACAAATCGGTTGCCAGTTCTGGGACACCCTATATATTGATTACAAGATTCAGAACATTAAGGAACTATGCTTTAATAATACACTTTAGTGGTCCTTGGCATACATCTAAGGGTGTTTGATAAACCTCTCCTTCTGTCAGCTTCACAGGGGGTGTTTGTTGGCGTCCTGCCCTGTGCCGTCCCATCGCTGGTCCTGGCCCCGGGGTTTTCAGCTAGGGCTTGTCTGGTGGCGTCTGGTCGTGCGTGGGTCCCGTCGGGCGCGCACTGGTCTCGTGGGCGGGTGGATGTGCCGCGCGGGCGTCGGTCGAGGGCCGTGGCCCTTCCCAGGCCGGCCGGGGTGGGGTGGAGTGCGGCGGGGGTTGAGTGGTGTGTGCGGCGGCCATAGTTCCCTCCCGGGACGGCCCGGCCAGAGCCGCGTCTCCTTCTACCGGATACCGGGGGGGTGCCCGCAGGTGTCATACCGCACATCCCTCCTGGACCGGGGGTGGCCTGGGGGGGTTGCACCTCTGTTCCTTAGTCTGTCTCCGGACCTGTCCGCCTCCCAGGGCCGCTGCGGCTGCCGCTGCCCTCCTGCCGGCAGGGTCGTCGGAGGGGGCCTTGTGGGTCCTGCGGGGCCCTGGGCGGGGCTTGCTGTTCCTTGCTGGTGAGGTGGATATCCCCTGATCTCCGGTGTTTGGCGTAGCGTCTGCTTGGGGTGCGGGGTGGGTGCTTGGGCAGCGGGGGGAGGGGTGGGCGGTTGCGGGTGCGCCGTGGGGGGTCTGGGGCGGGGGTTGATCGGGGCCCTGGCGCTTCTCCCGCCCTGCGGCCGGTTGCTCCGGTGGATGGGGCTACGCCCACAGGAGCCTGCCTCTTAACTCACGCACTCCTCACTTCAGCACTGTAGATATCTTTCACCCTGGCACTTACATACACATTAATTTCTCCGGGGAGAGTTGGGACGGGGCCATACAGTCCTGGCCTGGCTCACCCCTGTTTTTAATGCATCACATACCAAGGTTGTGGGATGGTTGGAACCTGGTGGTGTTGGGGGGGGGGGCACGACACACACCATACTCCACAGGAGAGCTCTGGCAAAGGGCTGTGGGACGGGCAGCTGGCCTGAATTTCTATGCTGCGGTCCCACTGCCCCAAGCCAAGATCTCCTATTTTAATGCATACATTGCACTACCCCCCCCCCCCCCCCCCCCCCCCAATCCCATCATGGTCCTGGGTTATGGCTGCCAGCCGGGAACCTGGCAGCCACAGTAATAGGGTGGTAGGTGGGTCCCACACGTTTTTCTATGGCATGGCTCCCAAGGCGTGGCCTCCTCTCTGCCTGGGCTGCCGGCCGCGGGAGTGGGGAGAGGTCGGGGCTCCGGTCTCGCGTCGCCCCACGGCGGCTCCTCGGCGTTCTCCTGCCTCCGTCTTCCCCTCTCTTCTCTAACTGGGTATCCGCCCTGTGCGCCGCCGTGGAACGCTGGCTGGGCGGCGGTGTATCGGCTGGATGTTGCCTGCTACGGCGGGGGACCCTGCCCTGCCCTGGGCTTGGTGGGCCACTGGTTTCTTCTCTTTCTTCTCTTGTGTTTGTTTTCTTCTGTTCCCCCATAACCCCTTCCTGTTCGCTGTTTTGTCATAATAAATGAGGTATGTTAAATGATCACAAAGGGAGTATGTCAGACTCTCAATGTGAAACATTATAACTGTTCAGACTATCCGGGCACTTAGACTTCCATTCTCCGTGTCAAACAGCTGAACAGGACAGGTTTAAAAAAAAAACCCCAAAAAAACCAAGAGCAATAATTTTTTTTAGGCTCCCTCTGTGGAGTCCTCCCATGAACACCATTCTTGGCCATAGTTTTGCACATAGTTGATGTATGCAAAGAGATATTGGTGCCACTGTGCCAGTGATTTCTGTAAGTCTTTAGCAGACACTCTAGGGTTGTTTTTTTACCTCTCTGAGTATTCTGCGCTGAACTCTTGGCGTCATCTTTGGTGGAGGGCCACTCCTTGGGAGAGAAGCAACAGTGCCAAACTCTCTCCATTTGTAGACAACTTCCCTGACTGTCGATTGATGAACATCCAGACTTTTAGAGATGGTTTTGTATCCTTTCCCAGCTTTATACAAATCAACAATCTTTGATCGCAGGTCTTCAGACAGCTCTTTTGACCGAGCCATGATGCACATCAGACAATGCTTCTCATCATGACAATTCTTACCAGGTGTATGAATTATAGTGGGTAGGGTAGCTTTAAACCACTCATCAGTGATTGGGCTGACTTAAAATGTTTGGTAAAAATTGGTTTCAATTGCTCTTTAAGTCTCATTAGGCAGAGGGTTCTTATTTATTTTCCCCCTTCTGTCATTGTTTGCATGCTCTCCTCATTATTATATGAAAACCTATAAATGTTTGGATGGTTTCAGTTAAGTTGATACTGTTTTTTCATCTGTGTGATTTTGACAAAGATCAGATCACATTTGATGGTGATTTTATGCAGAAACGTGAGAAATTCCAATAGGTTCAGATACTTTTTCTTACCACTGTATACTGTACCTGCAGAACTATGAATTGAAAATTTTGGACAGGCATAGTAGACTTTTAAGTATTGTAATGTATTTAGGTAATAAGGTATGTATTACATTCATCTTAGGAACAAAAGTGTGTTTCTTAGGGGGAAAAAAGTGACTTTTTTTATGTTGAGTATATTGTGCAACTCTTCATTCTTGCTGCTGTGGGCAATTAACTTGCAGCTGGTCCAAAAGGATTTTCAGAATTGCATTGCACCAATGTGTAAAGAACTTCAATGAAAGAATTTTGGGCAAAGAATGATAAGCCCTAGAAAATTTTGTGAGATAAGCCTTGCCCTCCGGCATTTTAGGAGGATCATTTAGGGAAGAAAGATTATGAAGACAAGACCTCAGCCTGAGTGAATGTGATGTGTTTCAACAAGTTAAAACAGAAGAGTGTCTTCTTTTTACCTCTGCTGTTCGGTCATGCGTAAAGTTACAAAATTGAACTACTAAAAAGTATTCGTGGTGTTCTGTGATAGAACATTTTTATTTCTAAGCCACTCTACTAATAGGCTGGTTTAACCCTTGTCTTGTGTTAGAAATCAGCCCATATTTTTGCTAGTGAATTAAATTTGATCTGTAAATTAATTAAGCATGAAAATACTGAACTTTTGCAGATTTTTTTTTTTTTTTTCGGGTCAAGATTGACCCGTTTTCAAGTTTGGGTATGTCAAAAGTACCATTGATTTCGAAAATTTGAAAACGGGTCGATTTTGACCGAAACACAATATGAGGGATGATATGTCCATTTAGCTTTATAACATGTATTTTCTTTTTCTATTTTTATGGTCTTAATATTTTAGTGTTAGTTCATTCATGCAAAACATTCTTATTTAATTTGTTTGTTAAGCTTGGTCTTAAAAACCAGAGGGTCTCGGTTTCAGTTCTGCTGTGGACAAAATAAGTAAAACAACTATCTGTTCGAGAAATGCTAGTCTACTTACCGACTACTGTTGAGGATCAGAGGGAGATAGACGTGGGTGAAAGCACCCTGGACTGCTATTGAGACAAGACACAAGAGAGACAGACATCTATTCACAGTCTCATTACTATTAAGTAGGAACTGAAAAGCTTGGCCTTTTCGATCACAATACATGAGCGCATAAGTGTCTACTTGTATCCTCTATTCATACCATAAGGACTACTAAAAAGTAGAACAAATGAACGTGGTAACATTAAAATTCAGGGTAGGGTGAGTCTCTGGGATCTGTTAGCACATGATCTGCGGGCCTGAAGACATAATTATCTGGGTGTGCGATTAAAAGGTGAAAATGTTTAACCTGGATTTGCACAAATTGAAATAATTTATAATCTCGTAATGAGATATGCCCTATTAGATGCTGGAAACCTTGTAGGGGCTGTTATTATTTTCTGGTTGTAACAAATTTGCATTTGGAATGCAGTGGTACATATGCTGTATTCCTAGCTGTCGGGTCTGCTTCCTAGTTACTCCTTCAAGATCTAACCACTATACAACAAATGGTTTGGTTGCATGAGGGTGTAGGTGTTTTAAGACATCTCATTTTACTAACAAGTACAGTATTTTTATGAAAGTCCGCCTTCCTGCAGGTGTACCCTCCATGTTCCATATGATTGGAGCATGGGTGAGAGGTGTAGAAAAAGTGTAGCTCAGTTGGACCTCCCTCCCTGTCTGAGGCCAATAAAAAGCCATCGGGAACAGAGAGCAGGTACTTAGAGGGACTTGACTCACCTCTTAGTGGACTCCACAGCTCTGCCAAACCTCTCTTTCTTCTCATCTATTTCTGTTTTTTCCTTATCTTCAAAATGTCCATCCGTACTTACCGACAATCCTATGGGGCCGGTGGAAGCAGCAGCAGTATGGGAGGTGATTATGCCTTTGGTGTTGGTCAAAACAGAAACAGACGTGGATTCTCCTCGCAATCTGCAGTTGTTTTTAGGTCGGCTCCGATTGCGTCCTCAAGTGTCTCTATGCTTAGGTCAAGCATGGGTGGTGGTGGTGGTGGTGGTGGTGGGGCTGGTGGAAGTTATGCATTTGCAGCTGGAAGTGGCGGAGCTTTTGGAAGTGGTGGAGCTTTTGGGACTGGCGGAGGTTATGGTCTGGGCGGTGGAGGTATTATGGTGCCCCCCATCACAAACGTCCAAGTCAACCAGAGCCTGCTCACCCCAATGGACATTAAGATCGATCCTAGCATCCAGGTGGTCCGTACCCAAGAGAAAGACCAGATTAAGGGTCTGAACAACCGCTTTGCCAGCTTCATTGAGAAGGTATGTGATAGTTTAAGGTTGGAGGCTCATTTTCAGGGAAAACTTTGAATGTGTTTGTGCAAAATTGGAGAATAACTTTCTGTTAATTGGAAATTTAACCTCTTTAAATGCTCAGCTGAATTTGAATACTTCATATAGTATGTATGAAATACTGTATAAACATATTAATGGTTGTAATATTCCTATTCTACATATTCTTCATCACAATGTACAGTAGATGCTGCAAAGGAGGACTCTTCTCATTTGCTGTATCCATGACCATAGCTGGCCCTCTGCCACCTGTCTCTACAGCGGGAGGCAGAAACACTATAGTGGTCATATCCAGTGTCCGATTCCTCCAAACTCAAGGGGTATCAAATTAGCAATCATTTGGCCTAGAGCCCTTCAGAGTGATGTGGCACACCTGGTCTACGTGTCACCACTAAAATTATCTTAAATGGAAGGTGTAATCTCATGTTCATTTAATATTTTGAATTCATATAATGCAGACACACACACTGACTATGACTAGCTAGGTTGTCATCAGGGTAAAAGGTAGCAAACACTACAGACTGACTGACCTCTGGTGAGTTGCAGTGTAATACTTAACAGAAAATTGATCAGTAATATGAACCATTTCACCACCAGCGCGCCAAGGACTTTTAAAATAATTTTAAAGGATGAACACTAGATAAACGTATGCTCCCATAAAGCAAAAATGTAAACTGTGTTGGGGAGGGGCTAAATGAGGTGTGGAAGCCAAAATGAAGGGATGGGCTTCAACCTCCTCCGGGCACTTTACTTTAGCCCTCAGTTTTTATGTTCACTCTCCCAGGAGGCGTTCAAACATGTTTGCTCAGATTGGCACATGCTCTCAAATGATCTCATTACATTTCTACTGCATTACAGTTCAAAGTGGATGGTGTGTTAGGATGCCATGAGTGGAATTTCAAATTCCAGTGACTGATAATATAAAATAAATGATAGGTCCTTTTTGGGGTGGTAGTGTGATGTACATGAACATAAAACATAAAATTAAAAAAAATGTATTATACTATTTTCTTACCATAAACAAGTGACAACCTCTGCTCAACTAAGACAGAATCGGAAATTTTTTTCAGGTGCGCTTCCTGGAGCAGCAGAACAAAATGTTGGAGACCAAATGGAGTCTTCTGCAGGAACAGACCACTACCCGCTCCAATATTGATGCCATGTTCGAGGCCTACATTGCTAACCTGCGCAGACAGCTGGATGGACTCGGCAACGAGAAGATTAAACTGGAGTCGGAGCTGAAGAACATGCAGGGCATGGTAGAAGACTTCAAGAACAAGTGGGCTCCATTTACAGTATTCATGTCTTAACAGGATTTCAGAAGCACATTAAATTATTTATTAACTAACATTTCCACGCTTGTCAACTTTCAGATATGAGGATGAAATCAATAAGCGTGCTGCGATGGAGAATGAATTCGTTCTCCTCAAGAAGGTGAATGAATCTTGAAATACAGTAGATTTAGAAATGGAAAGCCTATCTGTTAAAGACATTTAAATTAGGTATTAGTTTGTCTCTATTGTAACCTCTTCCTTTTACAGGATGTTGATGGTGCCTACATGAACAAACTTGAGCTTGAAGCAAGAGTCGATGCTCTTCAGGATGAGATCAACTTCCTCAGAGCTGTCTACGATGCAGTATGTAAAACAATATTTTTAAACAGAAAATAGAATGCCTATACTTAGCGTCACAATTATTAATGCCAGATATATTTTGTACATATCAGGAGCTGCGTGAGCTCCAGAGCCAGGTCAAGGACACTTCAGTTATCGTGGAGATGGACAACAGCCGTAATCTGGACATGGATGCCATCATTGCAGAAGTGAAGGCTCAGTACGAGGACATTGCCAACCAAAGTCGTCAAGGCACAGAAGAGTGGTATCAACAAAAGGTTGGTGACAAACTAAATATCAATGGCAGACCTCTGCTAAAATCAGCAAATAATTAGCCAACACTGGTAGACTCCTCCCTCCTAGTTGTTATTCTGTATGTAAAATAAAGGTTTTCCTGGAATTCGAAGAGTGGATACTTCATTGTGACCTTGTTTTGTTCATCAGTAGAGAAAATTAAATTAGAAAAAAAAAGTAATAAAAAAAAAAAAAAAAGCCCTCCCCCAACCCCCAGGGGTAAACTGAAGCAGTACATAAGTTTAGTTCCTGTCTATAAGTTTATAGATGCCACATGCATCTAGAAAGTATGATTAAAATTTTTTTTTTTTTTTAATTAGAATGAAATTCATAGCCAAAGCCTTCCTCTCTTCTCCCTCCAGTACAGGGACATGGAAGCCTCTGCTGGTCAGTATGGAGATGACCTTCGCAGCACTAAGAACGAGATCTCAGAACTCAACCGGATGATTAGCCGTCTCCAAAATGAGATCGACGCAGTCAAAGCACAGGTACAGTATATTGTGCAATATAAGTTGACTTCTGCATCTAGCTATTTTTGTAATGTTTCCAAACACTTTCCTGAACAAACGGTGTCTAACTTTCCATTTGCAGCGTGTCAACCTTGAGGCTCAGATTGCTGAGGCTGAGGAGCGTGGTGAGTTGGCTGTTAGAGACGCCAAGTCCCGTATCAAGGATTTGGAAGATGCCCTACAGAGAGCCAAGCAAGACATGGCCCGCCAAGTTCGGGAGTACACAGAACTCATGAACCTCAAACTGACTCTTGACATTGAGATTGCTACCTACAGGAAACTGCTGGAGGGAGAAGAGGAAAGGTACTTTGCTTGGGAGCTCTTACCCTTTAAAATGCATGCGATTGATGTGCAGCACAACACTTCAGTCTTGAACTTCTTTGCAGGCTTGGCAGTGCAAGTGCAACTGTCCATATTCAGTCCTCAGGATCCATGGGCGGCTCTGGTAAGTACTGACATTCTGCTATGTCATTTTCGTATGATGACAGATGTTTTTTTTATTTTCAGCCGTGTTCTTGCGATGATTTTTTTTTTCTTATTGTGTATTGAATAAAAGGCATTGATACAGTTGATGAATTATTTTTTACACGTAGGCTAAATGATAATTCCTGCCAATATTTTATCCAAGGTTAGATTCTTTTGTGACATAAAAAGGGAACATTGTGAGTAACATAACGTTGGACATTTTAACATGGACATATAATTTAAAATCAAAGATAAATTTAATTTTCGTTTTGTGTTTTAATGATATGTTCCATTATTTCCATCTCATTTCCCATTGCTATCACCAGGTGGTGGTGCAGGGAGCGGAATGGGAATGGGAATGGGCATGGGTGGCATGGCCATGGGTGGAGGCATAGGCATGAGTGGTGGCTATGGCACCCTGAGCCGCATGAGCATCGGCGGCGGCGGCAGCGGCGGCGGAGTTAGCAGCAGTACCATGATGACAACAAGAACCAACCTCAGCTCTCGCCGCTGATCACTCCCCTCCTGGGCCTATTAAGTCTCTTTCTGTCCATCAGAGGAAAAAAAAAAGTTCTTTCACATATTAATGCATTTACTGTTCTCTATACTTCTACGGTTCTTTGTTTCGAGCAGCATACACACTCAGAGAGTCAGTGGTTCCATCAAAGCCCAAGCAACGGCAGAGCCATTGTGAGAGCTCCAACAAATAATAGAGCAACCAAATGAGTCAGTCCTCTCGTGTGCTCATGGCTGTCTTTGAGTTGCGAGACATGCTGTCCTTTAGACATGCGCATACTTGTAGTCACGTGACAGAAAATCCCTGCAATGCAACTACTCAGCGCACGCTAACGTGTTAGGCACAGGAGGGGTACAGGAGTCTTAGAATCACAACAAAGAATGGAATAACCTGGTCCTCTTTTCTGCAGTCTTTCATCTCCTTAGCGTGTACGAAGCAGCCACACACCATAAATCACATTTACACAATTTCTGACATCTGCGTGTTCGACAGAGAGAGTAAACTTGACACTAATGTGTTCACTTCGCATCCCTTTTTCTTTCATCTGAATGGAAGACAAACCAATTTGAAGGTGACAACCAAGTTGTCTCCACAAAGCCTGAAATAAAGCTGAGTTAACCTGAATGTCTGTTTCTTGAGTGTTTTTCGATAATATTCACTCAGGTGTGTTACCTGGTTCTTCAATGTCAGTGGGTATTTTCACATGACTGTATGAATTTGTATTTTGAAATACGAAGCACAGAATAGCAGAAAAACTCTAAAGTCAATGAAATACAATTCCACCAAATAGCCTGTAATTTTGACCAGAATCTTTAAGCAGTAGCTATTGGCACATAACACTACAGAAAGATTAAGATTGATATGCGTACTCTATACATTGGCACACAATAATTGCATTCAATGACAAAATTGAATTCACCTCACTATCCCGTCAACACTGAAAGAACATACAGTGCACTGTATCTCGAATCATATCCTCCTGGAAAATGTTATTCCTCTTAATTTTATACAATCTTTAATATATAAACAAATATAAAACATACAAATATATGTATGTATGCACAATGTATGTACATAGACCAAGAGGCTGTCATCAGATGGAACAACAGCCATACAAAACCATTCAAAATTGGGAAAGGGGTGAGACAAGGATGCATTCTATCACCACACATTTTCTCTTTGTATACAGAGAAAATAGTGAGAGATGCTGAAATGGACAGAACAGGCATTAAAATTGGAGGAAGACAAACTTCGAACTTAGGATACGCTGATGACACTGCACTATTTGCAACAAACCATCAAGATGCAACAGACATTATTAACTCTCTAAGCAAAAAAGGACAAGACCAACACCTGCAGCTAAATGCTAAGAAAACAAAACACATGCACATTGGACAACAACAGACCCAACAACTGACGGTCAACGGAGAACAACTAGAGACGGTCGTAGACTTTAAATACTTGGGTTCAATTAAAATCAACACAGCAAACTGCACAAAAGACATCAATAGACAAATTGGAAAAAAAAAGGAAAATGATCGAGCTAAACAACATTTGGAAAGATAGAACATAAAGCAATGCCCTTGAACTCAAGATACTAAGGAGCCTCATTTTTACAGTGATAACATACGGAGCAGAAGGATGGACCATCAAACAGAAAGAGGTAAAGAAAATAGAGCAGAAATGTGGTTTTACCGAAGACTACTGAGAGTCAGCTGGAAAGCAAGAAGAACAAATTTAAGCATTCTCAAAGAACAAAACATCAAGAGAGAACTTCTACCAGCAATATTTGAAAAGAAAATGTCTTACTTTGGACACATAAGTAGAAACAGAAAGTGCAGCATGACGAGAGACATAATTCAAGGAAAGGTAGAGGGTCGACGCAAAAGGGGAAGACCAAGAATGGCATACAAGGACAGCATCAAGAAATGGAGTAACAGCACAATCCAGGAAGCTTTTAGAAAGGCAGAGGACAGAAAAACCTGGAGACAGTTAACAAAGGAGGCAGCACGGTCAGAAAGCGACAACGTTGACGCTGGATAGAGAGAAAGATGCACAAATGAATAGATTACGGAATGAAAGGGCTGATCAAACAGAGACACAGCACAAGATCACTCAGGTGTACATACTGTATTCATTTGGATATTCCAGTCTTCTATGTTTACCACTCTTTTTTGGATTGATATGAGACTTTCACCTGTAAACTCAATGTTGTCTGTATAGAAAGTATATTTAATTCTGCAAAACAAATGACAAATGGGGCTGTGATTTAGAAGGAATTGCAATTGTAGACTTTGGGCAGATCTTAGTACAAAATTATAACTGCTCTACATCAGCTTTATTTATTTATTTAGGCAAAGAGTTGCCAAGATTTTTATCTGGAATGTGCTCTTACAGAGAGATTCCTTCGGGAGAGGATCAGTGACTTTAAAAATGACTCACCATCCTGTGTCATTTTAACTGACAAGAGCGATCAAGTAAAAACACCACACAAATTTATAAACGAGCCATGTAGATTCAAACTTGGCATAGCAACCTGACAGACGGATAATACTTTATGATTTGCAAATGAGTCTTTGTCACACATGACTGTAGGAACAGATCATTTGATCTTAGAGAACTAGATTTTTTTTTCTATGAATGTCGTCATGTACAGAACTGCATCCAGCAGGGCTGAGAACCAAAAGTGGTATTTGCCATGTGGCAAAATGGATTTTGTCATGCGGCATTTTTTCTTTGGCAATGTATTATTTTTTTTTGCCATGTGGCAAAATGGATTTTCCCATGTGGCATTTTTTTTTTTTTTTTGCCACGTGGCAAAATTTTTTTTGCCATGTGGCAGAAATTACATTAGAGCGCTCTAATGTAACATGCATGGTCAAAAAAATCACAATTAAACGTTTTTCTGCCATTTAAAATGAATGGAACATTTGGACGTGCATAGCCGTCAATGGCATAGCCTTACTTGGGTGACAGTTGAATGTCAATGCGCTTTAATATAAAGTGTATGGTCAAAAATCACAACCACATGTTTTTCTGCCAATTAAAATGAATGGAACATTTGGGCGTGCAGAGCCGTCAATGGCATGGACGTGCATGGCCTGCAAAACTGCCATATACGCCCCCCCCCCCCCCCAAAAAAAACAAACAAACAAACAAACCCAAACTAAAATGCATTTTGCAATATACCAAAAAAATAATGACACTGATCAAAATCCATTTTGACACATGGTAAATACCACTTTTGGTTCTCGCTGTCTCTCAATTTTTAGTCAATTGCTATCGCTATTTGTTACCAATCATGCAATTTATTTTTTCATGCCATCGCAGGCCAGGTATACTTGGAGTGCACCTCCAAAACATGATGGTCATAATTAGTTTTCCATTATTTAATACTTTGCCTACCTTTAAAATTTTGGATTATGAGCTCTGCATTCAAACTGTATTTTGTAACAACATAAACATCTTTATTTTTTTCATGAAATCACAAACACCGGGTGCAAAGTGTTTTTACAGTGGTTATAATTATTTAAAATTGATTTAATGCTGCACTCTAGTGGCCAAAGGTATAAATATTTGAGTGCTGTTACTATTTTCGCATGGCTAAGTTCATTTGATTTGAAATAACCCGAACGGTGAGTGGATCCACTGCCTTACTGTATAGAGAAAATAGACCCAATGACTAAATGCAAACTGGTATATTTCAAGACAGACAGTCAGGCAGCGATGGACGGGCAGATGGACGGACAAACACGGAGCCTTAACAAAGAAAACGTGTAAAATAATTTCAGTCAGTCAAGACGTTAATGATCAAGAGCATGGTTGGCTGACATTGATTCACCTTGAAAGGATACTTTTAAACATTGACATGTTCACATTTGTTTGATAATTAAAACAATGTATTTATTTAATAAACATCAAATACAAAGTCAGGTTCTTGTTTGGCCCATACCACAGTTCTAGACCATCACATATGAAATAAAATGAAATAAAAAATACACTGAGGTAATATGTCTGACAGTTTAACATCAGGTATGTAACAAACTACAGTATATCATATATTGGCTACAGGTCGTGGTGCCAAAGCATCCTCCTATATGGCCGTCTTACTCGGGTCATCAGGGTCAAAAGTCATGATCTCCATGTGGATGAGACCTGAGAGCATGAAAAAAAGATAGTGGCATCCCTGTTAAGCAAAGAAGTACAGCAGTAGAAGCCTTACTACGATCTTATTCATCATGTAATAAACCGCTTCCTAAACTGTGACTTACTCTTCCATTCCCCGATCTTATTCATCAGGTAAAAAACCGCTCCCTAAACTGTGACTTACTCTTCCATTCCCCAATGGCGAGCTCCAGGCTCTCAAAAGAGTCATCATAAGGCCGAGAGTCGGGTTCGCTCTCCGGGTCATGGTATTCCGCCATGAAGGGGTGGGTAAGTCCCTGTTTGGCTGTCAGTCTTGTGTCTGGATCCAGCAGTAACATGCCTTCCAGTAGTGACACAGCTGCAGACGTAAACATTCAACAAAAATAATCAAATATTTAAGATGTCAACGTAAGTTAGTGATTTTTTTTTTCTGTTAGTAAAAGATTAATAATGGAATGGAGGAAATAAAATACTGTAATCTAAAAATCAATGAATTTCCACCATTCTTGTCTTGAACTGGAGCCTATCCCAGTTGACGTGCCCCCTGGACTGGTCGTTGGCCAATCGCAAGCCACACCCCCAGACAGAGCTTTTCATTTGAGATGATAAAATAGCTATCATTTAAGCATAAACACCGTCAATAATTTATATGGTCTGACTATATCATAATTATATTAAATTACCTGAACAATTTGCGTATGGACATAAGTCAAACTATCAAATATATTATCAACAGCCTACTTATGCCAATCTTGGAGTCAGAGCAAAATAACTAACCATTTTCTTCCATAGACGGAAAAACTTGTTTGAAGTTCTTCTTTGTTTGTGTAGGAAGACCTTCAACATACGACTGTGCCTGCAAATCAAATGTTCACATTTCCTTTTCGTCATGTATCAAATATGGACTATGTCATTAACTCTGGCATTTACATATGGCACATAAAAACAAAAACAAAAAAAAACTCACATCTTTACTCTGCATCTTCTGTACCAAAGAGGTGTCAGGCGTTCCAGTAAGGCGAAGGATTTTTTTTAGTTGATCAATACCTGAGCAAGTTGGCTAAAGAAAGCCGGAGTGTTGGAATACAAGGTAAAAGTGGTAGAACAAAGTTCCAATATTAATTCGAGAGTGCTCATGTTAATAAATTAATAAATAATAAATGCATATCATGAGTGATTCTTATAGGGAGTAAACGTTGATTCAGAGCCTATTGTCCAACATCCATGGAAATAATACAACAAGAGAGGTAAGCAGCATTTTTTTTCATATATTCTTGAAATATGTTTCAAGTGTGTGTCTCTGTAAGCGATGCTCCATGTTTGAGGATACTGTCGTGCCCAGGAAAAAGAACCTGTCCAGTGATCATCTCGGCCAGGATACAGCCAGCTGACCAGACATCCACTGTAACGTGAAGAGATATTTTGCTGCGGTGAAATTAAGGGTAATCTAGTTGGCGATTGTTTGTTTTCCATACCTACCTGTCTGACTGTAATGCATCCAATTGAATATGACCTCTGGAGCTCGGTACCAGCGGGTCACCACATAACCAGTCATCTCACTCTCTGTGTGCCTCGCAAGACCAAAGTCCAATATCTGAATAGATGAAACAAGAAAATTTTTTAGAATGAAGTGCTTAAAAAAAATCTCAATCATATGGTTGGATGTTCAGTTTTCATTCATTTTACTCATTCATTTTACTCAATTATACAGTACCTTTAATTCACAGTTCTCGTTTACAGCAAGATTACCAGGCTTGAGGTCCTATAAACAGAATCAATATTACAAGAATACCAGCACAGACTACCAAAACTGTTATTGCAATGTTGAGTTGACCAGCTTTCAGATTTACATCTTACAAGTGACACAGTGAATATAACCATTTTTATGTAGGATGCATACCCGGTGGATGATGCCAGCAGAATGAATGTACTGTAAAAAGCGAGAACACAAATAGATGGTCATATTTCTGAGCTTTTGTTGTTTACTTACATAATGTACCATAACCTATGGTATTGGGCTTTAAGTTTCATGACTAGTGCAGATGTAGATGTTTTAGACATCTTATGTATTAGTATACACACAAGCGTGCAGATTTGAAAGAGAGCGGTGAGAAAAAGAGATTGGTTCTTCGCTTGGCAACAAACAGCAGTTGCACTAACCAGTTATATACTGTCGCCTTGTAAGACATTCAATTTACAATACATATTATCCATAGAGTAGAAAATAATATTTAATAGAAATAATGAGCTGAAACATGCAGAAGTGAATTGAAGTTTACTTAAGAAACAACTGAGCTCGTACAGTTGTATTATGTGTAATTATATGTGAGTGTAGTATGGGTAAACACATCACAAATATGGTTTCAAGCAACTTAACACTTTCAAAGTTATGGTTCTAAAAGCATTTGAAAAAAGAATCCTGATTGAGGTTGTCATAATTCATGTATAAAAGGGTTAAAATTATTTTCGCTGCTGTTGCAGCTTATTCAAGAGTCATTCAATAAATAAGGTTAATTTTTCGGTATAGACAAGTTTCCGAGATACTTCCGCTTTACTTCTGCATTTCTCCTCGCGACTTCCGTTTTACACTTTCTCTAAAGGAAAAACATACAGTGGAGCTGGAGTGGCATCACTGATCAAAATCCTTCAAAAAAGACAATTTGGCAGATGGATGCGGAAATACTGCATCCTTCTTGATGTGCCTCACAACAACACTTATTGGTCCTTGATGGACATATATTGAGACGACATGCATTGTACTTTGATGATGGAGGGCTCAACTTATGCTCCACCTTCGTTAATGTTTTTCTAATAATGTTATAAATTGTGATTTATTGACCTGTTTTGCACATGCACGAAGCGTTTTCAATAAAAAAAGAAATGCAATCATGTTGTCCAAAAGTTTTATTGCGATCAATATGCGATCAATATATACGTACATGTATGATGAGCTCATAATACCATAACTATAATCTAACCAGATGAACAATACCTTGTAGTATTTCCTTGTAACAACAAATTCTGTGTCAGCCCTTCTGCATTCGGCAACTGTAAAATTATTTATAAATTAGCCTCATTTTTGTCACTCAAGAGGCCGGTACATCAATCTATGCCTCATGTTAACACTGGTTGCACAAATTGTAGAATTTTGTCTACGAAAGATCAACGAAGTGATAAAAACAAACGTACACTTCATCTACGTCATGCTGAATCCATTTTAGGATATTCCGTGGGTTCCTCTGGTTTGATTTTGCAGTTTTAACCACACTGCTTACTTCAACCGCACTTCATGTTGTTCTGTCTAAAGCGGAAGTCCGTAGCAGAAAAAGTCAACGATGGTGCAGCCCATGTTTCACTCAGGAAACTTGTCTATAAGGACTTCTAATACAGATAGAAGCTTACTTTTTAAATATATGTTTCTGTTTTGCTTCTTTTTCACGTGGATTTTATTTCTTTTGCAGATTAAAATTTTTTTTGAGAGTTTTGGTGATTAACAAAGATGGCTGACCAAGAAGCATTCCCGACCATTGAACAGCGGTCAGTTATCAAGTTTTTGGTTGCTGAAGGGTGCAAACCAGTTGAAATTTATAGGAGACTGTCAACTGTGTATGGTGTCACATGTTTCAATCGAAAAAATGTCTGGAAAAAAATGGCACAAAGTTGGATAGTGACGATGAAGTCAAAAGTGTTGTGAGCGATTGGTTGAGACATCAGTCCAAAGATTCTTATGTTGAGGGAATACGGAAACTTGTGCACAGATGGGACAAGTGTGTGACAGTGCTGGGAAACTACGTTGGAAAAAAAAAAGCAAGCTTCTATCTGTATTAGAAGTCCTTATACCGAAAATTCGCCTTAGTTATTGAATGACCCTGGTACCTACGCGCAAAGTATTTTGACAATGACTTCCCGATAGTGCCAGAATGTCAAATTGCAGTAAAGTAACATTTATTTGACTTTTCCAACTATACTTGCAGGGTATGTGCCCTTGAGGCACATGTTATGAAGATGCCCCAGTTGGCATGCAGGATTTGCCTTTTTGGTCACTGGTATGTACTGTAGCTACAGTATCAATGTTCAACTGCTTCACAGTATTTTGAGCTCCTCAATGCATACAGTAGATCCTGTATATTCACATTCAGTGTTGATAGTCTTAATTTAAAAAAGTAATTAATTACAGTTACAAATTACTTCTCCCAAAAAGTAATTGCGTTAGTAACTCAATTACCTGAAAATAAGAGTAATTAGTTACTTGGCAAAGTAACTGGTGATAATTTTCATGTTTTTTTTGTTTGTTTGTTTGTTTCTCAGAAAAAAAAGAAAAAAGAAAAACAGGTCACACTATGTGAAGTTTAAAGGGTTTTTGGTACAATTGGCCCTAGCCCAATTCTTTACCCTAAACTTAACGAGACACAGGGGTATTGCGGATATTGCAATAACTAGATAGTAACCTTTGCTATGTTTGGAAGTCATTTAATGTTTTGAATCAACCGTTAAAAGTTGTTAAAATTGCTCCCGTTGTTGCATTAGTTCCCTTCTGTCAACTTTTGACATGTAAAAGTTTTAAAACTGTTTCATCATTTAAAGATAGATTCAAGTCAAGATTTTTCTGATTTAGGAGTATTTTAGATAAAAAGTTACTTAGGTTCGCTAGGGAGGTTCTCTACAACAGAGCTTTCCGGAGAAGTCTACTGCTTTAAGATGGCGCCTGTTCACTAACGCATCTAGTTCTCTATACATGTTGCTAACGCCGCCGTGTCAGTCATTTTGCATCTAGTTTTATATATACCAGTATGTGATATCTACCATAGCATCATGTGGGCGTAGTTTGTAGGCTATCAGCTACAGTCAGGTATTATTGGAGCCACCTAGCATCACGTTAGCAACGTTGTCACAACTTCCTTACCTCCTCCTCACTCCTGCTCTGTCATCTCCGTGAGTTCGTCTCCCTCAGACTTTTTTCGCGTCATTCAACCTACATAGTAACGCATAGTAACGCTCGCCTTTCCAACGTTAACAGCGTTGCCAAGATGGGAAAAATAATTAATTAGATTACTCACTACTAAAAAAAAAAAAAAAATGTCGTTAGTAACGCCGTTATATTCGAACGTAATTAACAACACTGTTGACATTGTCCAAACGTTTTGCAAACGGGGCCAGATTTGGTGTGGTATAAATGTGGGGGGCCGACCTTGGCTGACGTCCTTTACGTAGAACAATATATTCAAGCAAATTTTAGCAAGCCATTATGTGTGTCACTTTTGCTTTATTATTTTTTTAAATTAATAATTTCATCAATCTCACAACTAGCCTTTGTGCCTAGGCTTTCGACTCTCGGTCTCTTGCGAAACACTGCTGCTGTAACATTAAACTAGCTTCAAGTTGCTTCAATTTCTCGCTACGCATCTTCCCTGTAATCTTGTCGTACATGTCAGCGTGTCTTGTTTGTTAATCTCGCTTTACATTGAACTCTTTAAAAACAGCGACTTTCTCTTTGCAAATGAGGCAGACACAGTTGTTACGTATTTTAGTGAAGAAATAGTCCAATTTCCACCTATCCTTGAAGCGTCGGCCGTTGGAGTCAACTTTCTTTTTTTTGTTGATTGTCGCCATTTTAGAAAATTGGGAGTAAAAGGTCACACGGGGTAATGCTGCCTTTTAGTGGGTAAATGAGGAACAGCATTTAGTGTGTAAGCTACTTCATATGCTGGTAGCAGTACTGCTGACCAATTTATTAAGTCTGTGTGCGGGCCAGATGTTATTGATTTTACTGTATGACAGAGGCTGGGGGCCGGATGAAATTTGACCACGGGCTGCATTTGGCCCCCGGGCAGGACTGTGGGCATGTCTGATTTAATTTGTCCTTTTTAGTGCATAAGTAATGCAAAAATTTTGACTAGTATTGTGTTTTGTACTAGGTGTACTGAAGTACTGAATCTCCTTAAACTCCTCACGTGGCTTTTAGGCAATAAACACAGAATTGAACTAATTTACCTTAAGTCCTCTCAGAAGCTGGTAAAACAGGTATGTGATGATGCGGTCAGTCAATCTCCGCTTTTTCATTATGTGGCCCAGATCTTGTGCTACAAAGGGCATCACCATATAACTAGATTTTGAAAAGAAAAGAAAAGCAGTGATGAAAAAGAATTACAGATCATAAGCAACAGAGCATGCCAACCCAAACAGACATGCGTACGCTTGCTCTTCACATTCATTCTTGAACCTTCCATGTATCCACACATATTCCCTCAAAGGGTCTCGACAAGCTAAGACAACTAACAAAAGAATGTGGTCGCTCACTGACAAGGTTTGGAATTTCTCCACGGATGAATCAGGTGTGAAGACATCAAGGAGGCATATCACCTTTAGGAAAAGCATGGGGAAAGAATAACATTTTCGTGAGGTAGAGGTACACTAATTTGTACATTTCTTTCACTGCTGAATAAATTCAGAAGTATATATATATATATATATATATATATATATATATATATATATATATATATATATATATATATATATATATATATATATATATATATTTTTTTTTTTTTTTACAAAATTCCAATCGTACTGCTTTCATACTTAGTTGGTTTTAGAGGAAAAGCTGCTATGTTTTCAATAGCTGGGGGCAGCAATCAAAGCTTTTTGGAATGAAAATTTAACAGGCCTTCCCGGTAAGAAGCAGGTGAACTCTTGTTAAATCCAAAGCGTTAAATGTAGTTTAGCATTTGTGTTTTGAATGTAAATTGTCATTGTTTAAATAAACTATATCTATTCCGTGAAACCTAGACAGTATACTGGGGTAGTGCATTTCTTTGTATTGATCAAAGTCATGCTTACAGCAAATTCACTGTTTTGTTTTAAAATAATAACATCCAAGGACAATTATAAAGCAATCTCTTGCCGGATTAGTCGCAAAACCGAACAGTTATATAATGCGTATATATAGGAAAGCATGTTTTCACAAACAGAAAAACTGAGTGAGCCATGTGGGTTCTAACAACAAACAACACTTTCAGCTTTGCCTAGGGCTCGACAGGGAATGTAAGCTTTGTTGAATCAACAAAGTTTGCTTGTCCTCAAAATTAACTTTACTTAAATGATACAAACAAAGTAAATTGCAGTTGTTGTGAATGCATCCTACATCTCCTCATCAAGTTTTGGGAACTGCATTTGCATTCTAGAAATTCCAGTTGAATAAATGACTGCACTAAAATAAAGCCATACATTTTCATGCTCGATGTGGCGAAGCAGCCTAAGTTCCCGATAAGCTCGTTTGGCGTGGATGAGGGATTGGAAAGGACGATACAGCTTCTTAATAGCCACCTTCTCCTTGCTCTTCTGGTCTATGGCAGAGCTAACAAGCACATATTAAAGACATGACAAGACTCTCACAACTATTAAATCTGCTCATATTGAATTGATAAGAATTGTTATTGACCTGATTTCATCACATTCATAGTTACTGTACAAACAGGATGAGAAATAAATGGGTGGAAGTCTGAATCAAGATTCATGTTCCATCCATCCG